>NC_087270.1:40244277-40584590 GCF_015220805.1 Pogoniulus pusillus
GAGGAGAGGAGAGGAGAGGAGAGGAGAGGAGAGGAGAGGAGAGGAGAGGAGAGGAGAGGAGAGGAGAGGGGAGGGGAGGAGAGGGGAGGGGAGGGGAGGGGAGGGGAGGGGAGGGGAGGGGAGGGGAGGGGAGGGGAGGGGAGGGGAGGGGAGGGGAGGGGAGGGGAGGGGAGGGGAGGGGAGGGGAGGGGAGGGGAGGGGAGGGGAGGGGAGGGGAAGGGAGGGGAGCAGGGAGAGGAAGAAAGGGGAAGGGAGGAGAGAGGAGAGTAGGGGAGGAGAGGGGAGCAAGGAGAGGAAGGAAGGGGATGGGAGGGGAGTGGACAGGAAGGGAGGAGAGGGGAGAGGAGGATAAGGGAGAGGAGGGTAGGGGAGAGGAGGGGAGAGTAAGGGAGGAGAGGGGAAGGAAGGGTAAGGGAGGGGAGCGGGGAATGGAAAAAAGGGGAGGGGAGGGAGGAGAGGAGGGAAGGGGAGGCAGGAAAAGAGAAGTGGGGAGAGAAAAGCAAGGGAAAGACTAGGAAGTGAGTCGTGGCCGTGCAACAGGTGACTTGTGAAGCGAGTCAGCCTCTGTTGTGTGATAAATGGCCTGAGGCCAGACTAGAAATGCTTATTGAAGGAGTCCTGGTTAAGGTGTGATGGAAACACGAGGGACAACGACTGCCCGGAGACCTTAAAACGAAAAGACAGGTTTGCTTTGGGACGTGCGGCTCAGGGGAGAGCTCTGCCACGAAGCTGCGTTAGCTGAGCCCAGAGCCGCCCATCCAGCGCCAGGCAGGGAGCGAGAGATTAACAACGTCTGACCCACGGAGCAGAAGATGTCAGAACGAGTGCCTGCAGCCAGCAGATGAGGAGTTCAAAGAACAGCTACTGGGGCAGGCGAGGAGGAGAAACAGGCTGAAGGCAAGGGGTTGATGTTCCTAGAGATGCCAGCAGCGAAGAGCTCAGCAGCAGCGTGCAGTGCCTGGCAGGGATCGCTGGAGGGGGCATGGGCAAAAAGAGGCAGCAGGCAGAAATGCAGGTACTTTGCCTTTTATTCCCTGAGCACAGGGTGTTTTGGGGGAGTCTTGCTATTATTCTTGTTGTTTCATCAGCTTGGGCTTTATGGGGAATGAGATTGATGTCCTGTTGTAAGGAGGAAGGCAGCAGGTGAAAGAGTAGTAATGGTTATAGAGAGGCAAAGTGAGGAACCGACAGGGTGTGAAAGTCCTACATAGAAGTACATAGAACCAACCAGGTTGGAAGAGACCTCCAAGCTCAGCCAGGCCAACCTAGCACCCAGCCCTCAACAGTCAACCAGACCATGGCACTAAGTGCCTCATCCAGGCTTGGCTTCAACACCTCCAGGCACAGAGACTCCACCACCTCCCTGGGCAGCCCATTCCAATGCCAATCACTCTCTCTGTCAACAACTTCCTCCTAACAGCCAGCCTAGACCTCCCCTGGCATAGCTTGAGACTGTGTCCCCTTCTGTTGCTGCTTGCCTGGCAGCAGAGCCCAACCCCACCTGGCTACAGCCTCCCTGCAGGCAGCTGCAGACAGCAATGAGCTCTGCCCTGAGCCTCCTCTGCTGCAGGCTGCACACCCCCAGCTCCCTCAGCCTCTCCTCACAGGGCTGTGCTCCAGGCCCCTCACCAGCTTCATGGCAGGGGAGGTCTAGGCTGGATGTTAGGAGGAAGTTGTTGTCAGAGAGAGTGATTGGCATTGGAATGGGCTGCCCAGGGAGGTGGTGGAGTCTCTGTGCCTGGAGGTGTTGAAGCCAAGCCTGGCTGGGGCACTTAGTGCCATGCTCTGGTTGATTGTTGTGGGCTGGGTGCTAGGTTGGACTGGCTGAGCTTGGAGGTCTCTTCCAACCTGCTTGATTCTATGATACTATGATACTATTGCCCTTCTCTGGACACCTTCCAGCACCTCAACATCTCTCTTGAATTGAGGAGCCCAGAACTGGACACAGCACTCAAGGGGTGGCCTCAGCAGTGCTGAGTACAGGTCAGGCCTCATCCAGGCTCCTTTTAAACACTTCCAGGGATGGTGACTCCACAAGATCCCCTGAAAATACTCACGGTGTAATTGCTGCAATAAAGCAACATCCCTGCCCCAGATATCAAAGACTTTTAGATTTGCAAATGGTTGCAAGGCAAGTTTGTCACTTTCCGTGAGGGAAGGAAATGCCAGGCCCAGTGGAGCGTGTTTGATATATTAGTCATAAGGAATTATATGCTGAGGAGAAGTCAAAATGCAGCAGCAACAAACTGGGGTCAACTGTGGGGGGAGGGAAAAAAACAGCAACCAACCAAGCAACCAAAAAAACCAAACAGATCTGCAAGAGTTTTATAACATTTTATAGCTTATTCATTCACCCTTCTGGTTTGGGAAGTTCTTGTGACAGGATCCAGGCTACTTCTGAACACTTCAGAACTGGCATTGCTCAGTCTCAGCAGGATCATAGAATCAAGCAGGTTGGAAGAGATCTCCAAGCTCATCCAGTCCAACCTAGCACCCAGCCCTGGCCAAGCAACCAGACCATGGCACTAAGTGCCCCAGCCAGGCTTGGCTTCAACACCTCCAGGCACAGAGACTCCACCACCTCCCTGGGCAGCCCATTCCAATGCCAATCACTCTCTCTGACAACAACTTCCTCCTCACATCCAGCCTAGACCTGCCCTGGCACAGCTTCAGACTGTGTCCCCTTGTTCTGTTGCTACTTGCCTGGCAGCAGAGCCCAACCCCACCTGGCTACAGCCTCCCTGCAGGCAGCTGCAGACAGCAATGAGCTCTGCCCTGAGCCTCCTCTGCTGCAGGCTGCACACCCCCAGCTCCCTCAGCCTCTCCTCACAGGGCTCTGCTCCAGGCCCCTCCCCAGCCTTGCTGCCCTTCTCTCAACACCTTCCAGCACCTCAACATCTCTCTTGAATGGAGGAGCCCAGAACTGGATTCAGCTCTGTAAACACAGCAGATTAGATTTAGGGCTTTTGAAGAGAAATGAAGAGGGAAATCCACAAGGCCATTTCTCACTTTTCAAAGTGTAGCTACACTTTCAAGGCTGACCCAGTACTGTCATTTCGGGGATCTTGGGGCAGCCACTGGAAAATAAAAGCACTAAAAATAGCCAGCACAGGCTCATTAGTTCTTTAATTACACATTGGCTTTTTTTCCTGTCTCTCATCTACATTTGCAGCTTTGTCCTGTGATCTCACCACTGACATTGATTGAGGACTGCCAGGAGCTGTCTTGGTCTGATGGATGATTCACTCTTGGTCCATCTTCCTTACCTTTCCTTTTCCACAAATTGGAAGGATGGGAATCACCTATGAAGCTCATGATAAGTACTCAGGAATAGAAAATGCAGGGAGAATAGGGTGAGAATTGAGAGTAACAGCCCCTGAAGTGCTCAGAGCCTGTCCCCGTACAAGACATGGAACCATAGTATCAGCCAGGGTTGGAAAGGACCACAAGGATCAGACAGTTCCAACCCTGCTGCCATGCCCAGGGACACCCTACACTAGATCAGGCCAGCCACAGCCTCATCCATCCTGGCCCTAAACACCTCCAGGGATGGGGCCTCAACCACCTCCCTGAACAAGACATCCAAGTGCACCTTCAAGAGGAGGCATCTGTTAAACAAGTAACCATGAGTCCAGGTGAACAGATGTCCATGAAGCTTAGGTTACCCCTAAGTGCCCACACTTACACTTGGGTGCAGTTGGGTTCTGCACTTTGGCCACAGAAACCCCAAGCAGCACTCCAGGCTGGGGCCAGAGTGGCTGAGAGCAGCTAGGCAGAGAGGGAGCTGGGGGTGCTGGGAGAGAGGAGCTGAAGCTGAGGCAGCAGTGCCCAGGTGGGCAGCAGAGCCAATGGCATCCTGGCCACACATCAGATATTGTCTTGAGTTAATGGGAGGAAACTTCACAGAGAGAGTGATTGGCATTGGAATGGGCTGCCCAGGGAGGTGGTGGAGTCACTGTGCCTGGAGGTGTTGAAGCAAAGTCTGTCTGGGGCACTTAGTGCCATGTTCTGGTTGATTGGCCAGGGCTGGATGCTAGGTTGGACTGGATGTTCCCTTCCAACCCTGACTGATTCTATGATTCTATGACATTATGACCAACTCCTTCACAGTAAAGGTTGTCAAACCCCGCAACAAGCTTCTCAAGGGAAGTGCTCAAGTCCCTATTCCTGGAGCAATTTAAAAGCCATGTAAGCCACGTAGATATGGTGCTGAGGGACATGGTTTAATGGTGAACTGGCAGTGCTGGGTTAATGGCTGGACCCAATGATCTTAAAGCTCTCTTCCAACCAAAGCGATTATATGACTCTGTGAACTGACCCAGTGCCCACTTCGATTTAGAGTCATAGAATCAGTCAGGGTTGGAAGGGACCACAGGGATCAGCCAGTTCCAAGCCACCTGCCATGGGGCATCCAGCCTGGCCTTATACACCTTCAGGGATGGGGCCTTAACCACCTCCCTGGGCAAACCATGCCAGGCTCTCCCTGACAGCCTCAAAAGTCCCTCCCCAGCTTTTTTGTAGCCCACTTCAGATCCTGGAAGGCCACAAGAAGGTCACCTGGGAGCCTCCTCTTCTGCAGACTGCACAGCCCCAACTCTTTCAGTCTGTGCTCACAGCAGAGCTGCTGCAGCCCTCTCAGCATCCTCCTGGCCCTGCTCTGGACACACTCCAGCATCTCCACAGCCCTCTTGTCCCAGGGGCTCCAGAGCTGGATGCAGTACTCCAGGTGGGGTCTCAGCAGAGCAGAGCAGAGAGGGAGAATCCCCTCCCTGGCCCTGCTGGCCACACTTCTGCTGCTGCAGCCCAGGCTCTGCTTGGCTTTCTGGGCTGCAAGTGCACACTGCTGGCTCCTGTGGAGCATCTCCTCCACCAGCACCCCCAAGTGCCTCTCCTCAGGGCTGCTCTCCAGCCACTCACTGCCCAGCCTGCATTTGTGCTTGGCATTGCCTCCACCCAGCAGCAGGACCTTGCACTTAGTCTTGTTGACCCTCCTGAGCTTGGCTTGTGCCCACCTCTGCAGCCTGCCCAGGTGCCTCTGGATGGATCCCTGCCCTCCAGCCTGGCTGCTGTACCACACAGCTTGGTGTGGGCAGCAAACTTGCTGAGGCTGCACTCAGTGCCACTGTCCATGGCACCCACAGAGATGTTGAATAAGACTGGTCCCAGGACTGACCCCTGAGGGACTCCACTTGTTATTGGCCTCCCCTTGGCCATGGAGCTATTGACAGTCACTGTTTGGGTGCAGCCATCAAGCCAGTTCTTTATCCATCTCATTCTCCACCCATCAAACCCATGTAGCACCAGCTTGGAGACCAGGATGTGGTGTGGGACAGTATCAAAGGCCTTGCTCAGGGCCAGGTAACTGACATCAGTTGCTCACCCCTCATCTATTCATGTTGTGAGCTGTTCCTAGAAGGCCACTAGGTTTGTGAGGCAGGATTTGCCCTTGGTGCAGCCATGCTGATTGTACCAAATCACCTCTTCACTCTTCTCCTGTGTCAGTAGTGCCTCCAGGAGGATCTGCTTCATGATCTTGCCATGCACAGAGGTGAGACTGACTGGCCTGGAGTTCCCCAGCTCCTCCTTCCTACCCTATTTGAAAATGGAGGTTATGTTTCCCTTTTTCCAGTCAGTGGGGACTCCACCAGGCTGCCAGGACTTTTGGAATAGAATAGAGAGGGGTTTAACAACCTCATCTGCCAGTTCCCTCAGAACCCCACGGGTGTATCCCATTTCTGGAGCATCCTGCTAAAGACACTCAGCATCGCCAAGACCTGGCACATTGCAGATCTGCTTTTGCTTATTAAAGAGGGGAGTAGAAAAGCAAAAGAATCATAGAATCATAGAATCAACCAGGTTGGAAGAGACCTCCAAGATCATCCAGTCCAACCTATCACCCTGCCCTATCCAATCAACCAGACCATGGCACTAAGTGCCTCATCCAGGCTTTTCTTGAAGACCCCCAGGGACGGTGCCTCCACCACCTCCCTGGGCAGCCCATTCCAATGCCAATCACTCTCTCTGTGAAGAACTTCTTCCTAATATCCAGCCTAGACCTACCCTGGCACAACTTGAGACTGTGTCCCCTTGTTCTATTGCTGGTTACCTGGGAGAAGAGGCCACCCCCCACCTGGCTACAATGCCCCTTCAGGTAGTTGTAGACAGTAATAAGATCAGCCCTGAGCCTCCTCTTCTCCAGGCTAAACAGGCCCAGCTCCCTCAATCTCTCCTCATAGGATTTGTGCTCCAGGCCCCTCACCAGCTTCGTTGCCCTTCTCTGGACATGTTCCAGCACCTCAACATCCTTCTTGAATTGAGGGGCCCAGAACTGGACACAGCACTCAAGGTGTGGCCTGACCAGTGCTGAGTACAGGGGCAGAATAACCTCCCTTGTCCTACTGGCCACACTGCTCCTGATGCAGGCCAGGATGCCATTGGCTCTCTTGGCCACCTGGGCACACTGCTGGCTCATCTTCAGCTTACTATCTACCAGTACCCCCAGGTCCCTTTCCTCCTGGCTGCTCTCAGCCACTCAGTCCCCAGCCTGTAGTGCTGCTTGGGGTTGTTGTGGCCAAAGTGCAGAACCCTGCACTTGGCCTTGTTAAATCTCATCCCATTGGCCTCTGCCCACCCATCCAGCCTGGCCAGGTCCCTCTGCAGAACAAAAAAAGACACAGCACACTGCCAAGGTGTTATTAAAATGAACTGTTTATATTATCTCAGTTGAGTCAATACATTATAATGTATTAAAATGGAAAGGTACAAAATTGAAATAAATACTTTCTGATTCATGTATAAATCTTTATAGTCAAGATGACATTTTTTTATCCTTTGTGGTATTTTTGTTTTCCTTCTTTGTGGTTCTTTATTTTGTGTGTGTGTGTGTGTGTGGTTTTCTTTTTGGTTGGTTTTTTTTTGTTGGTTTTTCTCTTTTTTTTTCTTTTTTCTTTTTCTCATCAGTACATGGTGGCAATAAAACACTTTCAAATGACAAGAAAAGCATCGTTTAAAATAAGGGTTGGGTGGGAGGGGGGAACAAAAAGGTTGAAATCAAACCAACTTTTCGGCTCGTTTTGGCATGAAAGAGTTTTTGACACGATCTGGGTTCCCCAAAACCACGTCAATGGTGGTAAAATAGAAATGCTCAAACTCAGTTAAAAAAATAAACAGGCTTTACAAAAACCCCTCTGATCCTTGACTTAGCCACTTCTCTGTATAGTCTGCACTTACGATATATACATTCATTATTGTCCAAGGGAAGACAGCCACTGACCTTCATTTCAAGAGCTTGGTGGAGAGGCCCTAACAAACAGGATGCAGCTGACTACAATTAACACAGCTTAAAACAAAACTCTGCTCTTGAAGGTGCAAATAAAACCCAGCTCAGAAACCAAAGTGTACCAATGGGACAGGGAAAGAGGTGAGTGCACAAGCCCGCGTCTGACGAAAAGCCTTAAGTGTTTCGGCCAGGTCTTCACAAGCCAAATTTGGCCAGGATGAGCCGAGTGGTCGTTTTCCCCTGCAGAACTCTATACCAGCTTGAAGATCAGCCTGTTTGCTGGCACAGGCTCCCAAGGGTTATCCTTGCTCCCACGAAAATCCCTTGGCCCGTGAGGATCTTCTGCAGAGACTTCTTTGTCATCCGCGGTGAAGGTGAGAGCTGTGCTGAAGCAGAATGCGTTGGTGTGAGCCTGGCCTGGGAAAGGGAGGTGATGTCCAGACGAGAAATGGCAGAGCAGAGAGGGAGGAGAGGAGGGTGTGAATGTGGGTTTGAGACCCTTAGAGAAGAGGCAGTGGGGAGTTGACTCCTAGGCAGTGGTTTTTATCAGGATGGTGGAGCAGGTGTGTTTGTGTGCTTTAGTCTCAACAGTGTGCTTATTTCTTTGTCGCGGTAGCCTTGGGCTCTTGTGGTCCCTCTAACCTCTACCATGTGCTTATCGTTCTGGGGCAATGGACAAGGTGCTACCTGGGGCAGCAGATGAGAACATGTACTTCCATGTTGGACAATAGTGCCTTTTCCCCAATTTCAGTGTTCCAGGAGAAAGAAACAAGGTTACATTAAAAGCAGAATTAAAGAGAATCTTCCTGACAACCTCTAGGCAGATCTTCTCAATGCCTGGTACAGGTCCTGTGGGTTTTAATGCTGCCAGCAAGCTAAACTGCAGAAACCAAAGTGTGGATTTCCTTTGTTTGGTTGTTTTTAAGGCAGAAGAAGATTTTAACACCTCGGGAAAGAAGCAGAGTCCCATTTCAGCCTGGTTAAAAGGCAGGCAGAACTGGAAGCGGTGTTGCCTGCACTGTATTTGTTGGTGGTGCGCAGGTTGATGGGGACTGATGGAGTCTCTTTCTCTGGAGGGATTTGAAATCCACCAGGATGTGATCCTGTGCAACCTGCTCTAGGTGACCCTGCTTTAAGCAGGGAGGTTGGACTAGATGGTCTCCAGAGGTCCCCTCCAACCCTCACCATTTTGTGATTTTCATAGAATCGTAGAATCAAGCAGGTTGGAAGAGAGCTCCAAGCTCAGCCAGCCCAACCTAGCACCCAGCCCTCAACAAGCAACCAGACCATGGCACTAAGTGCCTCAGCCAGGCTTGGCTTCAACACCTCCAGGCACAGACACTCCACCACCTCCCTGGGCAGCCCATTCCAATGCCAATCACTCTCTCTGCCAGGAACTTCCTCCTAACACTCAGCCTAGACCTCCCCTGGCACAACTTGAGACTGTGTCCCCTTCTTCTGTTGCTGCTTGCCTGGCAGCAGAGCCCAACCCCACCTGGCTACAACCTCCCTTCAGGTAGGTGTAGACATCAATGAGGTCTGCCCTGAGCCTCCTCTTCTCCAGGCTGCACACCTCCCTGCCATCCTGTGAGGGAGAATCTTGTGCTACAAGCTGTTTGCAAAGACCTGAACAGTGCTGCAAGTGCAGGGCTCTCCTACCACAGGCAATCCTGTTGCAGAGAGCCCTGTAGAGTCTAGGACATGTGGGCTAGAGGCTCAAGAAACATGAAGGATGTTGTTTGGATAAGATGTTTTCTGTTTTCCCTCAAAGAAACAAAACCAACCCCCATCCAGGTACATCACAGTCAAAACATCTTAGAAAATGCCAGCTGCAAGCCTTTCCCTGTTGAAAACCACCACAGGTGTGGGGAAATGAAAGATGTGATTTGAGGTGGTTTTCTCTCTGACCCTTTCATACAGCATTTCATTTCCAAATGCATGGTAATTCAGCATAAAAAAGAGAAGAGGATGCAAACAGAGAAAGATCAATCTACCTGCAAGATACTCCAACTGCTTTTGCTGGCACATGCACTGGTTTGCATGTTTTTGACAGGCTATGAGAGTTGGGGCTCTTCAGCCTGGAGAAGAGAAGGCTTTGAGGAGACCTTGGAGTGGCCTTCCAGGATCTGAAGGAGGCCTACAGGAGGGTTGGGGAGGGACTATGGACAAGGTCTTGTAATGACAGGAGGAGGAGAAATGGGTTTAAAGTGGCAGAGGGGAGATTGAAAGTGGATGTTAGGCAGAAGTTGTTTGCAGTGAGGGTGGTGAGACACTGGCACAGGTTGAGGGTGGTGAGACACTGGCACAAGTTGCCCAGGGAGGTTGTGGAGCACAGAAGCACCCAATGTGACCAAAGATCACATTGGGTGCTTCTGTGCTCCACAACTTCCCTGGAGGTATTCAAAGCCAGGTTGGATGAGACCTTGAGCAACCTGTTCTAGTGGGAAGTGTCCCTGCCTATGGTGGGGGGTTGGAACTGGATGATCTTTGAGGTGTCTTCCAACCTAACCCATTCTGTGATTCATGTTTGCTGGTAGCCTTAAGGCTTCCATGTGGATTGAGAGAAGAAATTCACCATCACTTAAAAGATGGGACAGCTTTTCCCTGTACAACTCCCACACGCAGAATACTTCCTTCACCTTAGCTAAAGCTCTTCCTTTCTGTACCTTCAAGCTTGTGACTCAGTTTTCAAAGGCAAAAAAAACCCCAGAACTTCTCATTTCCAGTGAGGGAGATCCACTTGAAGCCGCTCAGAGAAGCTCCATGTACCAGTGTGAGTGAAAGGAGATAATTCATTCTGCTGCTTGCCCTTCACCACATTGCTGTGGTGCACAAAAAGGGTATTTTGTGATCTCCTTTTTCATCTCTGGGAGGATAATTTGCACTTTTTAGTTGTTTTAGGGCTTGTTTGGTTTATGTTTTTGTTAGGCTTGTATTTTTGTTTGGCTGGGGTGTTTTTTATGTTGTTTCTTTGGGTTCATTTGTTTTCACCATTTTCAATTATTTTGTGTCTTAATTTTATAGCTTTCAAGAGCTCATCTCAATGGAGGTTCTTAGATTACTTATTTTCATGAAAGAAGGAGGAGAAATCCCTGCATTTATAACCTGGGATCCCTCAGTTGGGGGACACTGGATGAGGCACTTGATGCCATGGTCTTGTTGATTGGATTGGGCTGGGTGCTAGGCTGGACTGGATGATCTTGGAGGTCTCTTCCAACCTGGTTGATTCTATGATTCCAGAACAGTTTTCATTCTGTTAACCATTCATTGTGCTTAAGATTAAGCTGGGGATAAAGGAGCCTCCTTGGTTGACAATGGGGTAGGCTGTAAATAGGACATGGTTTTCCTGCCCTCCAGTTGCTGGGGTTGATGGCATAAATCCTATCTGGAGGTCTCTTCCAACCTGGTTGATTCTATGATTCTGTGATTCCAGAATAGTTTTCATTCTGTTAACCATTCATTGTGCTTAAGATGAAGCTGGGGATAAAGGAGCCTCCTTGGTTGACAATGGGGTAGGCTGTAAATGGGACATGGTTTTCCTGCCCTCCAGTTGCTGGGCTTGATGGCATAAATCCTATCTGCTAAAGCCTGAATCTGTTGACTGCAACTGGTCGAGGAGGCCATTAACATGGCCAAGGAGAGTCTGTCTTTGTGCATCAAGGTGTTAAACTCCTGGCAAAGCAGAAAAGTTATAAGAAATTACATTTGTCTGCTCACCAATTCACAAAGCAACCAGCAAACATTTCCCTGGATGTGGCTGGATTGCTGTAAAACAGCCTAGACTGTGCCACAGAAAGTGCACATCTCATAGGTGCACTTGAATGATTCTTCAGTGAGGTCTTGCAATATGAAGACTGAGCATTCATGATGCTAAAGTGATTGATTACTTGGTTGTTGGAGGCCTGGGACAGTAGTGGGGAAAAACCCTTTGTCCAGTGCTGTGTTGGTAATTTTAGCTGTCTCAGGAATAAGAGCAGAGCTTCCCATATCTGATCTCCTCAGCATATCGTACTCAGCCTTGCCTGCAGGGAGTCTGTGTAAATGCTCCTTTGTACATAGAACACTAATGAGCTAATCTATGAGTGGTGGGCATTTCTACCCCACCCTCAAGACAAAGGTCTCAGTATCAGAGCCTCACAACACCCCTGTGAGGTAGATTTTATTACACCTGGGTGGGCAAACTCAGGCACACCTAGACAAAGTAGAGAGCAAATGCAAGGAAGAGCTATGGCAAGAATCCAGGGCTCTTTGATACCAGTCTGATGCTTTGAGCAGTGTTTCTTTGCTGAAGAAGAAGATGTGTGGCTGTCTGCTGGAAGATGGGTGAGAGAAAACCAGTGTACTCCTGGGACAACATATCAGCAGTCATTTTTCTAGTCAAAGTCCAGAGTTTGTCTTGTTAAAGGTCAATGAAGGACCCTGAGCATGGCAACAGTGAAAGAGATAACCTAGTACTGGTAAGAAACCAAGTCGAGAGTGGGACATGAACAAAAGCACAACCAAAAGGTAGCTCCAAAGGAACATCTGTGGGCTCTTCACAAGGATACCCTCAACTAAACACTCTCACAGACTGAGTGACTTCCACTGAACCTTCTACCTTCTCATCTCACAAGAGAGAAATGGGGAAGGAAAGCAGAGGGGAAAAGGCAATGAAAGAGAATAAGGGATAGAGGACAGAAATAAAGAGATAAAAAAGGAAAGAAAGATAAATAATAAAAATAATAGAAAGACAGAAGAGAGAGAAAGCAAGAAATAAAGCAAGCAAGCAAACAAGAAAGCAAGAGAAAGCAAGCAAACAAGAAAGACAACAAGCAAGAAAACAAGAGAAAGCAAACAAGTAAGAAGGCAAGACAGCAAGAAAAGAAAAGAAAAGAAAAGAAAAGAAAAGAAAAGAAAAGAAAAGAAAAGAAAAGAAAAGAAAAGAAAAGAAAAGAAAAGAAAAGAAAAGAAAAGAAAAGAAAAGAAAAGAAAAAAGAAAAGAAAAGAAAAGAAAAGAAAAGAAAAGAAAAGAAAAAAGAAAAGAAAAGAAAAGAAAAGAAAAGAAAAGAAAAGAAAAGAAAAGAAAAGAAAAGAAAAGAAAAGAAAAGAAAAGAAAAGAAAAGAAAAGAAAAGAAAAGAAAAGAGAAGAGAAGAGAAGAGAAGAGAAGAAAAGAAAAGAGAAGAGAAGAGAAGAGAAAAGAAAAGAAAAGAAAAGAAAAGAAAAGAAAAGAAAAGAAAAGAAAAGAAAAGAAAAGAAAAGAAAAGAAAAGAAAAGAAAAGAAAAGAAAAGAAAAGAAAAGAGGAGAGGAGAGGAGAGGAGAGGAGAGGAGAGGAGAGGAGAGGAGAGGAGAGGAGAGGAGAGGAGAGGAGAGGAGAGGAGAGGAGAGGAGAGGAGAGGAGAGGAGAGGAGAGGAGAGGAGAGGAGAGGAGAGGAGAGGAGAGGAGAGGAGAGGAGAGGAGAGGAGAGGAGAGGAGAGGAGAGGAGAGGAGAGGAGAGGAGAGGAGAGGAGAGGAGAGGAGAGGAGAGGAGAGGAGAGGAGAGGAGAGGAAGGAAGGAAGGAAGGAAGGAAGGAAGGAAGGAAGGAAGGAAGGAAGGAAGGAAGGAAGGAAGGAAGGGAAGGAAGTCAGTCTAGTGATTAAGTTTGGACTGGATGATCCTGGTGGTCCTTTCCAACCATAGTGATTCATAGTGATTGGATGTTGTGCTGAGGGATTTGGGTTAGTCAAGGACTTGTCAGTGTGAAATTGATGATTTCACTTGATGAGCTTGAAGGGCTTTGCCAATCTAAGCATTTCTGTGATTCTAGGAAGGAAGGAAGGAAAGAAAGAAAAGAAGGAAGGGATGGAAGGACAGGTGTAAAGCCATAGTTTCCTCGTTTGCAATCTGCCCCTGCTGGGACAGAGACAAAGAAGGTATTTTCCCTTTCAACATTCTGCAAAGTTCTGCTAGGCTGAGAAAATACAGGGTGGAGTGTCCCATGCAGAAGGGTTTGGGAGATAGCACCTGGCACAAGGTTTGCTACAGTAAGTTGGTTATTCTTTATTGCGTTGGAAATACAACAGTCATGTCAAGTCCTGCATAAATCCACAGCTCTGGCCTGCAGAATCTCAGCCTCTTCCTGGCTTTGCTGAATGTTTTCAGGGTTTAGGGCTGGAGGGTTTTTATTTGACTGAGTTTCAAGGATGGAAATTAAAGCTGATCATGGAATTTGTTCTTGTGAGGGGCAGGAAAGGGAAAGCCAGTCTACACAGAGAGATTCATCGAGTGGGTTGGTGGTGAGGGTGAGGTTAGAGGGTGAGGGAAGCTGTGTGTCCATATTGCAAACTAGAGTCATATTTTTTAAGAGAGCTTTTCTCAGATCCCAGACCATGCTCCCACTGAGCAAATCAATGCTTAG
The DNA here is from genome assembly GCF_015220805.1 of Pogoniulus pusillus. NCBI lineage: Eukaryota > Metazoa > Chordata > Aves > Piciformes > Lybiidae > Pogoniulus > Pogoniulus pusillus. The sequence continues at coordinate 40,257,934 of NC_087270.1, forward strand.
TAGGCAAGGAGAAGATCAACATCTTTCTGGCAGTTGGTAGAGAGCTCTGCCATGCCCTTGGCTGCTGCATGTTAGGAGAGCTCCAGCTATTTCTGTGGGACGATGATAATTCATGTCAGATGTGTGGTTAATTGCTTCATTGTTCATGAAAATGAAAACATTTTCATGCTGGCCTTGAGATAGGGAAGGAGGTCAGACCATTGGAGTCTGACTCCACAGGATGCTGCTCTAAAAGCCAGCTTCCTCTTCATGTATGTGGGGCCACCAAGAAGCAGATAGACCAAAGGCAAGGAGACAACTACATGAGCAGATTGCATCTGGCAAGGAATAAGCTCTTTTCTAACAGTGCTCCCAGATGCAATGAAGATACAGAAGGCCAACTCTGCAGAAGCAAGGCTTGGCTATTAGGAAAGACTCTTGGAAGGGATTGAATACTGATGTCCTCCATCTGAGAATGCTCCTCACACAACCTTGAGAGGTCTGAAGTAACTGCTCTGGCAGCCTCTGGAGACAAAATGTGATTTCAGCAGGAGCTTTTCTGTAGAAAGACTTGGGGCTCGTGATCGACCAAATCCTTTTTAAGGAGGAAGATCCACTGAGCACCATGCCATGAAACATCAACCAGGTGATCTCCTCCTCTTGCCAGAGAGCCAGTCTTGGGGCATTTCCACTGGTTTACTGGGAAAAACTCTGGATCTGGAACAAAGTAAGAACAAAGCTTACCAAGCTGGGGAGACCATCGCCACGAGCAGCTTTTCAGAGATGCAGCCAATCCTGCAACAAATCACAGCATTTGCAGTCAGCATCAAGGCCACAAGCTGACATCCATCAAGCTGTATGATCTGGCCAGGGGACAATGCATATATCTGCATGCCAAGCAAGGATTCCTGCCAGTGCCTAATGTCAGCCTGTTTATTTCTGTCCAGATTAAAACCAGTTAGAGCATCAAGCAATAAAATCAGAGGGTGACTGTGGTTTAAAAGAAGTGGTGGAGATCAGAGAAGATTGAAAGTTAGTTGGCTGGTAGCTTTGTGTAGAGAAGGAAGCCAAGGAAAGAGAGATGGAGTTGGTTTATTTTCTGGAGATAGTTTTTTTCCCCCCTATTCTCCTGTGTGGAAAGAATATTTTAAAGGCTTTGGGGAAAGCAAAAAGCTGATGAAAGCAAACTGGAAAAGTTTAAGTTACTTGGGCAGCTCAATCCTCAGCATTGTGTGAGGATAGGGTAAAAAAAAAGAGAGAGGAAAGGCCCAGAAAAGTAAAATCAAATTAGTCAACCTGTCCATTGCAGTCTTAGTGTGAATTTAGCTGGGATTTGTGCGTGTTATACTTTTGCTAAGCTCTCTCAAAGGTGCAATCCACATCTCTTGCACTACACTTGCATAGATTCGCTGTGACTTGGCAGATACCAGGCAGGTTCTCCCTGGGGTGGCTGCAGGTTAGTAACAGTGCTCTGCCACTTTACAGGCTGCACGAGTAAGGTGATGTTACTCTGTAAAAGCCCTTTGAGACCCTCTAGGATGAAGAATGTGAAGAAATTGGATGGGTCTATTTAAGTCTAGATCTGTCTTATTGTGGGGAAAAGCCACCGGAGATCTTTCAGGTGTTTAGAGACAAGAACATGTCCACATTGACCAGTGCAGGGAGCTCCATCCCAGAAGCCACAGGGGGGTGAGTTTTGATGGTGTTGATGCAGTTCCTGCTGGAGGCTTGGAAATATTCCTGTTTTGGTGGTTCAGCAGAGGCAAAGCTTGGAGAAAACGAGTAAGGAGTGTGTCAGGAGAAGGAGATATGAAAATGAACTGTGACCATTGCTTGTGAGGTTCCCACTTGGACGTTTGGTCCTAGCTCTCATTGAATCCGTGGGCCAGGCTCAGCTCTACAGAGCACAGAGCCAGCTCCTTTTGAACGTGGCAGGTTTGTGCTTCTGGAAGGGAGCATGGAGCTCACTGTGAATGCTGAAGGTTCGTGGTGTTTCTCGTGGTGGCAAGGGCTGGTCATCCACACTCCACTGCTAGTACCTTCTTATTTCAGCAGTGCTGGAAAGCTGCCACTAGAAGCCAAATTCATCTGTTAGAGAGCTGGGAGAAGCCCCAGGAGATGCCTGCTGCAATCCTGATAAAACACACACTGCCGAGAAGAAAACCCCAGCCTTTGGTCAGGAAGGAAGGGACCAAATCCTGCCCTCAGACCCCTCCGTTGTCAGAGACTGCCAGGCCTGACGCTGACGTCTTGGTGTCCAACCGGAGCAAGCCACCAGAGTCCTCCTTGTGCCAGTAGCCCTCTCAGCCTGGCCTCTAGCATCTCCCCATCCAGCAGCAAGTAAGATCCCAAAAGGAAAGTCAAACCTGGACTTCACAGCAAACCAAATGGAACGCAACTGAACCACTAACCGCGATGCCGGGCGAGAGAAATGCAGTTTCCACAACCTGGTTTTAAGGAACAGCGTTACACACAGACAGAGATACACTATGCTAGATCTTGAGAGAGAGAGAGCAAAAGGCAAAACAACAACCCACAAAAAACCAAACCCAAAGGGAATAAAAAGAGAACAGAAAGATGTTAAATAAAGACATAGAGTAGAGGGGATAATCTGAGCAACAAACCAATCACCAGTAGAATCAAAAAGTTAAACCAGCCTTTCACTTAGGACCCTAACAACATTTCTCAATGCACTAAGTACATTTTAAACCATGCAAATTTACACAGACATCTTAACTAGGTTGTTTGTTGTATTATTGTTATTATTCATTTTTGTTGCTTTTTTTTTTTTGTGTGTGTGTGGTTTTTTTACATTTTTTTTGTGTGTTTTTTTTTTTAGGTTTTTGGTTTTGTTTGTTTTTTTTTTTTTTTACTTTCAAAAACACCAACATTATGCATGTCTTTGTTAATTATATTGGTTAAAGTCACAGCCCTTGGCTGCCAAATATCAGATACATCATATACATACTTTGCTTGTTGGTTTTTGCTTTATACAGAATCTGGACAACACAACAATACACAGCCTAAAAAGAGAGGGAAAAAAAAAAGAGTTATTTGTTCCTTTTTTTTTCTTCTTTTTTTTTTTGTTTTTTTTTTCTTCAGTTTTGTTAAAAATAAAACCCAAACCCATGAAATGGTGATAGGAAGGAAGGAGAAGGCGTGGGAAATCTTCGACCAAATTAAAGGATTGCATCAAAATAAATCCCAAACCACAGTGCAGAGGGAAAAAAGGGAAACAAAGGGGTGCAGGGGAAACAGAAGAGAAACAGGGGTGCAGGGGAAACAAAAGGGTGCAGGGGAAACAAAAGGGAAACAAAAGGGTACAGAGGAAACAGAAGAGAAACAGGGGTGCAGGGGAAACAAAAGGGAAAGAAAGGGGAGCAGGGAAAACAAGAGAAACAAAGGGGTACAGGGGAAACAAAAGGGAAACAAAGGGGAGCAGGGGAAACAGAAGAGAAACAGGGGTGCAGGGGAAACAAAAGGGAAAGAAAGGGGAGCAGGGGAAACAGAAGAGAAACAGGGGTGCAGGGGAAACAAAAGGGAAAAAAAGGGGTAGAGGGGAAACAGAAGAGAAACAGGGGTGCAGGGGAAAAAAGAGAAAGAAAGAGGAGCAGGGAAAACAAAGTGGAAACAAAGCGGTGCAGGGGAAACAAAGGGGTGCAGGGGAATCAAAAGGGAAAGAAAGGGGAGCAGGGGAAACAAAGTGGAAACAAAGCAGTGCAGGGGAAACAAAGGGGAAACAAAGCGGTGCAGGGGAAACAGAAGAGAAACAGGGGTGCAGGAGAAACAAAAGGGAAACAAAATGGGCTCAGGGGAAACAAAAGGGAAACAAAAGGGAAACAAAAGGGAAACAAAGGGGCACAGGGGAAACAAAAGGGAAGCAGAGAGGCCAGGGGAAACAAAAGGGAAACAAAGGGGCACAGGGGAAACCAAAGGGAAGCAGAGAGGCCAGGGGAAACAAAAGGGAAGCAGAGGGGTGCAGGGGAAACAAAAGGGAAACAAAGGGGTAGAGGGGAAACAAAGGGGTACAGAGGAAACAAAAGGGAAACAAAGGGGCACAGGGGAAACCAAAGGGAAGCAGAGAGGCCAGGGGAAACAAAAGGGAAGCAGAGGGGTGCAGGGGAAACAAAAGGGAAACAAAGGGGTAGAGGGGAAACAAAGGGGTACAGAGGAAACAAAAGGGAAACAAAGAGGCACAGGGGAATCAAAAGGGAAACAAAGGGAAACAAACAAACAGACAAAAAAAAGAGGCAAAACAAAGTGGTTAAAACTCAGCTCCACAGTTAAGAGTCTCTTAGCTGAGAAACAAGACTTTACACACAGAATGTATCAGCGTTTAGACGTAGAAAGAATGGCAACACCATGCTGGCTGAGTCCAAATACAGCTTAGTTAAAAAATACACTTCAAAAGAGGAAGGAAAAGAGAGTGGGGAAAAAAAAAATCAATCAATCGATCAGGTTAGTGACTGCGAAGGTATCCTGTTGGTTTGGATTTCCTACCTACTCACAATGCGTTGCTGTGTGATGGAGCTGGAGAGCCAAAGCGGCCAAAACAACGCCAGGATGAAGAGGTGGCTCGGGAGTCGCGCGCTGGTTCTGTTGGTCGTGCGATCAGGGTGGCTAAACTCGGAACAGGGGTGGGGGGCAGGAGTGGGGGGGATCTGAAACCATCCAAAAGGTTTGAGGGGAGGGTGTCTTTGCTTTTCCTTCTACTCAGCTTGTTCAGGTGCACCTCTCCAAAGAAGAGCAGGAGTGTGGCTGACCAACGAGGTTCCCACAGCCACCACCTGCCCATCGACGCGTAGCCATGCATGGGTTAGACGGAAAGGGACCAGAACCTGGAAACTAAGCGTGGAGGATGCTTGTTGTTGCCATGGTCAGTATACAAAAATGCTAAAATTTCAGATATAATCAAAGATACAAAAATCAGTTCTGACAAGAAGTGGTTTTTTTTTTCTTTTTTTTTCCTTTTTTTTGGTTGTTTTTGTTGTTTTTTAATAGCAACCATTACAGTGCAAGGTTTTAAAAGGTATTATTACAGTAAAAGGTGTGTATCTGGTTTTACAGTAGCTGTATCACTGATATTTGTTCTGTAGAGTAGGTCCCTGATGTAAAGTGTATGCACCAGTTGGAGAGAAAACCCCGCACCATAACGGCTCTTTTAGCTTTGAAACACCTTTGTGGTTTCTGTTCTTTTAAGCAGATACAAAACAACACAGCGAGTTCACGACTTCACCAGCACAGACTTTTGCCTTAACAAAAATAAAAAGCATGAAAACTTTGTTGAAACCTCGACATGGAAAGGAAGGCAGAAACTGTTCAATGAGGGAGGCGGCTGTGTGTTTGAGTCGTAGCATCCTGCCACTCCGCTGAGCTGCCGGAGCTTTTGTGCTGTCAAACCACCTGCTCTCTTGCTTGATCATCAGGCTCTGGGCAGGGCAAACTGGCGGTCAGCCTCTTGCAGCTGGGGGGTTGAGTTTGTGTATTTAACCTTATAAATAATCTACCTTTAAGGTAGATTCTTTAAGGGATGAATTCCCTTAAAGAAAGATCATAGAATAGAAATCATAGAATCAGTCAGGGTTGGAAGGGACCACAAGGAGCAGCCAGTTCCAACCCCACTGCCATGCCCAGGGACACCCTACCCTAGAGCAGGCTGCACACAGCCTCACACAGCCTGGCCTCAAACACCTCCAGCCATGGGGCCTCAACCACCTCCCTGGGCAACCCAGTCCAGCCTCTCACCACTCTCCTGCTCAACAACTTCCTCCTCACCTCCACTCTGACTCTCCCCACCTCCAGCTTTGCTCCATTCCCCCTAGTCCTGGCACTCCTTGACAGCCTAAAAAATCCCTCCCCAGCTTTTCTGTAGGCCCCCTCCAGATACTGGAAGGCCACAAGAAGGTCACTTGGGAGCCTCCTCTTCTCCAGACTGAACAGCCCCAACTCTTTCAGTCTGTGCTCATGATAAAGAACTTCCTCCTCACATCCAGTCTGGATCATCCTTACCAGCCCTGTGGCTCCAAGCCACAGTTGGAAGGGGCTTTGTTGTTTTGTTGTTTGGGTTTTTTTTGAGACTATCAAGACTGCAGCCCTACTGCCTGGAAATAAGATGCTCAACTTCTACCCTTAAAAGCCAACTTCACAGCTATCCACCATTCAGAGAAGTGGCAAAAAGAAATCTCCTGGAAATAAGATGCTCAGCTTCTACCCTTAAAATCCAACTTCACAGCTATCCAAGCAGGCTTGTAGAAGATTCCACCATTCAGAGAAGTGGCAAAAAAGTAACTCCTGGAAATCAGCAAAAATTCCTGGACATTAGGCAATACAGGAAAACCAAATTCACCTCCTTCATTCAACTGAGTTAATCCAGAATTGCCTTAGTGCAGCTGACTGGATGAGAGCAGCTGAGATGCACCACTTTCTACTTGTGTCTACTCTTAAAGTAGAGCTGCACATCCCAACCCTCACAGAGGAACAGCTGAGAGCAGCCAAGATGCCACCACTTTCTCCTTGGGTCTACTCTTAAAGGACACATCCCAACCCTCACAGAGGAACAGCTGAGAGCAGCCAAGATGCCACCACTTTCTCCTTGGGTCTACTCTTAAAGGACACATCCCAACCCTCACAGAGGAACAGCTGAGAGCAGCCAAGATGCCACCACTTTCTCCTTGGGTCTACTCTTAAAGTACACATCCCAACAGTTACAGAGGAACCTTCTCAATGCTGCTTGTCTGTCACCCCTGGTACACTGCTAATCCACACCTTCCTCTGTACCCTGCCCAGCCTCTCACATGCCCTGGATGCACACAAATGACTTAAGTGTCCTATTGCAACCAGCTTTGACTTTTCTGAGTTAAAAAACCTTTCAAATAGTAGAAACATGATGGCAACTTGCTAATTTAGTCAAACAGGTTGATTTAACTTTATAACCAACTAGACTTTTGCCTTGGCAAGAAAACAGAGTAATCAGAAAACACTCAGGAGGATCCAAGGCTTCAGGTTAAACCATAGCTCCAAGAAGAACTATCCAGCTGACTTCATAGCCACCTAAAATACAGGCTTACAATAGAAATGTGCTAGTCCTTTGGGAAGTATTTTGGGCATTTATTTAGTGCTGGATTCTGAAGTTTTAACCTCCCTGAGGTGCCTTTACTCAAGTCAGTAGGATGAATTTCATCTAGGTTGAAATTATTGCAAGCTAGACCCCAAAAAGTAGTGCAAGATGAATTCCTCTCCAAAGGTATAGTGCAAGATGAATTCTTCTCCAAAGGTGTCCATCTCCTTTCACCGATGGTAGAGAAAGAAGATGCAAAGAGGTTAGACCAGACACTTTAACTTTTGGACAATGGACTTAGTCCCTCTTTCAACTTCTCTTCCCACTCCAAAAGGTGCTGAGTAAGTATAAAGTTCTCAGGTAGGAATGGTTGAAGAATTACTTAGAAGGAATATTTTATGCTGAGAGAAAACCAATCTTCTTCTTTCAGAAACTGCACATGCAGTCCTCAGCTAAATGAACTCCTAGCCAAAGACTAGAAGAGGCAGGATGAACATTAAGAGCTCAAGAGAGATAAAGACAAATGTTTTTTTAAAGGTCTTCCATCTCTGCATCCCTTTAGGTTTTATTCTGAAGCCCTGTGAGACTGTAAGAAAACAGGATAAATCCATCACAAGAGCAGGATGCTCTTGGTCCTACCAGCCAGCAGACAATGATTCTGTCACATACTACATCCTTCCATAGAATCATAGAATCTACCAGGCTGGAAGAGACCTCCAAACTCATCCAGTCCAACCTAGCACCCAGCCCTCAACAATCAACCAGTCCATAGAATCATAGAATCAAGCAGCTTGGAAGAGACCTCCAAACTCATCCAGTCCAACCTCGCACCCAGCCCTGTCCAGTCTTCTAGACCATGGCACTCAATGCCTCATCCCTCAGGCTTGACTCCTTCAGTCAGCTCCACCATTGCTCTTCAGCTCCTCATTGCAAATCCCCTCCTTGCAGGAGCCCACACCTCTCTCTCACAGCACACCTTGAAGATGGCTTGAAGAGCTCCTCCACGTGGTAAATCTGCTACTGCAGATGCTACCTTGTTTACCTTAGTTCCTTTAAGTCACCTTTTTGAGAAGACCCTGCCTTGAGAAGGCAGCAGGAGCTCATATCAACCTGCCTCATAGAGAAGTAGGAAACCTGACAAAATCCCTGGCTAAGAAGAGCAGTTCTCCTTTTAATGAGGGAAGGCTCAAGGATCAGACTCATTCTCATCGCAGCGCTCCTGCGCTCTGCGCTTTCATTAAATGAGAGACTCCTCTCAAAGCTTGCTGAGCCCATGAAAAAGCAAAGCATGGAGGCATATGCCAGAGGCATTCACTTAGCTGTGCTCATTATTCTGAAGCAGAAAGCAAAAAAAAAAAACCAACCAGAGAGAAACTCGACAACCACAATGAAAAGTCCTTCTAAGAGGAAACTCAGCACTCCTCCCAAACTTGAAGCGAGAAGAGAGCGAACAGTAAGCCTAACACAAAGCAGCCAAAGACTCAGGATGTCCCATCAAGATTTCTGTACTGCCTACCCAGAAAACACTCAGATACTTAAAGCATGAGCTCCCAGGCTAGAAAAGAAGAGGTCACCATCTGATAAGCCAAGTTATTTCAATGTGAGACTAGAGAAAGCTTTGGAATGTGAGACTGAGGCTAGTTGAGAGGGGTAGGTTTCATTATCCCAGGAAACCTTGACAACTTCTACTTTCTGTGCTGATTTTGCCCCTCAGATGCTAATGTGTGAACTCTCCTGATGAATTGTGGATGGAAGAAGGACATCAAGAACATTGTCAGATTCCTATACAAAAGAATTTGCAGCTTGGCTATTGAAAGTGGCCTCTGATCTCCACACTGCATTAGAAACTCACCCTTGGCTCCTCTTTGTAGTCAGTGGAAGGAAATAGGCATTTCCAGAGACTGATTCATCTCTCCTACTTTAGGTATCTCTGCTAGGCGAGGGGACTATTATTCTCCAAGAATCAAAGGGAAAGTTGAGCAGGATTAGCTTGAGTTTGGAGAGTTAACTTTTAGTTCTCTAAGTCAGATGAAGTGGATCTTGCCAGCAACATTCATTCTGTCCCAAGCTCTTCAAAATTGGTGGAGCTTTGGATTTCCTAAAGTGCTGACATGTCAATGCTGGCTTATTTCACACTGAACCTATCAATCCATCTTCCTTCATTGTGGTCCTTCATTTCCTGCCAAGGTGTCACAGCTTCTTTTCCACAGCAGTTGTTGGAAGGGTTCCTCTCAGCATTGCTTATAGTTTGTATTTCCAGTTGGTTCACCTCTGTGCAGCTTTTGACTGTGGTTTCAGCCAGTGGCTTTGGGCACTGAGTGTATCTCCACTGAGTGGGTCATGTAAGGACACTGATGGCTGGAGCAGCTCACTGCATCCAGACTCCAGCACGATACTCACAAAGAAAACTACAAGATGTGTGCTTTGTGGAACACAGAGAATGTCTCAGCACTGCATCCTTGACATTAGACCACCAAAACCTCTTTGGAAGATGAGAACAATTGATGCCATTTGTTCTGCCAGAGAAAGACATCTGCTTTGTGCAAGAGAGATGGGTCACAGGCTCACAGGATGTTAGGGTTGGAAGGGACCCAAGAAGATCACCGAGTCCAAACCCCCTGCCACAGCAGGACAATGCTATCTAACACAGATCACAGAGGAACACATCCAGACAGGCCTTGAAAGGCTCCAGAGAAGGAGATGGGTACACAGAAAGATTTCTTCTCCAGCTGTAAGGTAGTAGAGCCTGCAGCTCAAGCCTATATGTTGCAGAGAACATCTGGAAGAGATGAAGGACCATTCAGTGCCCCTTTAGAGGAGCTTGGTTACCTCCTCTTAGTGATGCTACCACCACAGAATCAGAGTTTGGAAGGGACCTCCAGAAATCATCTAGTCCAACCTCCCTGCCAAAGCAGGACCACCCAGTGGAGTCCACAAAGGAATGCAGCCAGGAAGGTTTGGAAGTCTCCAGAGATGGAGACTCCATAACCTCTCTAGGCAGCCTGCTCCAGTGCTCTGTCACCCTCACTGTAAACAAGTTTCTCCTCACGTTGAGGTGAAACCTTCTAGGTCTAAATGCTGCAAGCTTACTAGAATTCACAAGAGAAGCAAAATTAACTGTGACCAAGTCTGGAGAGAAGACCATGATTGAAAGTGACTCTTGATTTTCACCAAGTGACACTCCTCTGTTGTAAGTCCTGAAATGAGGAAGAAGATGAAAACCAGATTCTTTGCAAGTGCCACTATATAAATAAGGTGCAAAGTGGCTACTCAGATTCTAACGAGATACTTGGCAGAAACAGAAACTGGCTCATAATGTTGAACAGGAGATGGCTTTCCACACACACAAAGAGTGGAAGAAACAGAAGCTCTTGGTGGGTGAGCAGCCTGCAGAGTACACTTTAAAACCTGATTTTGATCTTGAGACACTGGAAGCCTCATTATCTGGAAAGGCAAAGCAGAGATTGATGCTTGTATTTGAGTTAGTATCTTGGATTTCTTCTGAAGTCAAGATATTTCTAGGACATGATTCATCTGACAAAGCATAGGCATCTGCTTTATGGTGACAGGAACTGCATCCCAGGAGAGCACACTCCATTCTACAGACTGTAAAAGTGGCCTCCAGTCATTAATCTACTCATGTGGGGCATCCACGCTTTGGATGCTTAAAGTCAGGTGAGATTAATCCCCTCTTAGATTGCAGCATTATTCATTTCTGCTTTTTTTTGGATGTGTGGGGTTTTTGCTGTCTCCCTAAGCAGCCAGGATAGTTCTTCCCAGAGAGAGTGATTGGCATTGGAATGGGCTGCCCAGGGAGGTGGTGGAGTTGGCATCAGTGGAGCTGCTAAAGAAAAGCCTGGCTGAGGCACTTAGTGCCATGGTCTGGTTGACTGGATAGGGCTGGGTGCTAGGTTGGACTGGGTGATCTTGGAGGTCTCTTCCAACCTGGCTGATTCTGTGACTCTATGACATTATGGAGCAAACAGAAAGAATCACTGCATTTTTCTAGTGGAGGCTCAGTGAAAAACTTTATAGAGATTCCTGCTGGAGCTCTGTGGGAGACCTTTTCAGTTCTTGCTAAAGAGCAAGGAGAATAAATTGTTCTGGGAGAATGAGAGAGTACAAATATCTTCCTTCACATGTTTCCATCTAAGGTATAGAGTGTTAACTAATGGTCAGGGTGATGTAGATAAAAGGTATCACAGTAAAGAACAGTAAATAAGCCATGTACCAATATCTTAACATAGAATCATAGAATCAAGCAGGTTGGGAGAGACCTCCAAGCTCATCCAGTCCAACCTAGCACCCAGCCCTATCCAGTCAACTAGACCATGGCACTAAGTGCCTCACCCAGGCTTTTCTTGAACACCTCCAGGTGTTGCTAAAACAAATGTCCCAAGAACTAAACTGGCAAGGTATTGTCATAGTGTTCTTAGTGCCTACAACAGCAACCAAACTAAGATCCTACCACGTTAACACAGCCTGGCCACACCTAGTGGAAGAACATCTGACTGCACTCAGGGCTGCCAAAGCTTGCAAGTTTAAAGATGGCATCTTCTGGAACTCCTCAGGTAGCTAAATAAACTATAGATGTGTCTATGAGACATGGAAATAACTAGGTCTTAATCATTGCTTGAGCAGCTTTTGCAGACTAGAGAAGTGTGCAGAGAACAGTTTCTTCAACTGGCTGCTGCCTGAACTGTGTCTGAAAGCAAACAGACTGGAAATGGCAGTGCCAATGGATGGAACAGCAGAGCTCAAGAAGTTTCAACCAGTGTCCCAGCATCCCATAACAAAGACTGAAGCTACAAGTGATCTCCCAGGAACACCTCCACTGGCAATTTCAGACACAATTGTTCACTGCAGGGGAAGTGATGACTGAAAGCTGTGTCAGAGGAGCAATGCTGTACAGCAGTAATGCAGAGGTAACTCCACTCATGTTACCTACACTCGTCTGTGTTCCTCACTGATGTCAGCCTCTCTTCCCTGCACTGCCTTCCAATTCTCCACTTACAAAACTTGTATCATTTGATGTGATTTTTTAGTGCCAGATTCATTTCAACTGTCCTGTTGCTGCATGTGAACCAGACCCTTTGTTTTCCTGAGCAATGAACTCCACTGCTCCAGTGAAGCATTCTAGCTGATCTCTGTTGTTTGAACCACCTCTACTTGACTGAGATGGGTCAAAGTTGCTCGTGTTGAGATGCAACAAGAGGCAAATGCAATTAAAAAAGAAGTTCCATATTTACAGGAAAAAAAGTCCTAGCCCAAAGCATGTGAGGCACTGAGTACAGCATCTGCTTTACCAGATCTGTAAACACTTAACCCAGCCTCAAGCTGCTGTGCCAAACACCTCCCCAGGGCTCACTTGATGCAAATTCTTCTAGCACTCTTGGCTGTGAGTTTGGAGAAAGCCTAAGGCTGAGTTCTTAGTGAGCATTGGACCTGAGGAAGTATTTTGGGAAGAAGGTAAAGAATTCTATTTTAGATCACTCTTGGATTGGGGAAGGTCTGTTCTCCTACTGTTCTGGTTTGAGCTAGAACAGAACTGATTCTGCTCAGTGATTTTGCTTCTCAGCTCAGTCTCCTCTGAGTAAGGGCTGTTTGTGAAGCTAAGGAGATGTTTGCACAGCCAGTGGCTGCTGCTAGCACTGATAATGCTGCTCTTTAGAGTTATCACCAAGGACTGGGGTAAGGAAAGGCTCTTGGTTGTAGTTGTGCTCCTGTGAAGACCAAGAGCACTGATAAATGCTGTGTACCACACTAGGGTGCAGTAAGTCAGAGGTGACACCTACAGAGGGGAGCAGAGAGCACAGCTTACCCTGAACTAACCAACAAGGGATTCTGTTGTATCTGTGCCTTATTCAGTAAGAGGTGGCACCTACAGAGGGGAGCAGAGAGCACAGCTTACCCTAAACTAACCAACAAGGATTCTGTTGTATCTGTGCCATATTCAGTAAGAGGTGGCACCTACAGAGGGGAGCAGAGAGCACAGCTTACCCTGAACTAACCAACAAGGATTCTGTTGTATCTGTGCCATATTCAGTAAGAGGTGGCATCTGCAGAGAGGAGCAGAGAGCACAGCTTACCCTAAACTAACCAACAAGGGATTCTGTTGTATCTGTGCCATATTCAGTAAGAGGTGGCACCTACAGAGGGGAGCAGAGAGCACAGCTTACCCAAACTAACCAACAAGGATTCTGTTGTATCTGTGCCTTATTCAGTAAGAGGTGGCACCTACAGAGGGGAGCAGAGAGCACAGCTTACCCTAAACTAACCAACAAGGATTCTGTTGTATCTGTGCCATATTCAGTAAGCAAGAGGTGGCACCTACAGAGGGGAGCAGAGAGCACAGCTTACCCAAACTAACCAACAAGGGATTCTGTTGTATCTGTGCCATATTCAGTAAGCAAGAGGTGGCACCTACAGAGGGGAGCAGAGAGCACAGCTTACCCTAAACTAACCAACAAGGATTCTGTTGTATCTGTGCCATATTCAGTAAGCAAGAGGTGGCACCTACAGAGGGGAGCAGAGAGCACAGCTTACCCAAACTAACCAACAAGGGATTCTGTTGTATCTGTGCCATATTCAGAAAGTAAGAGGTGGCACCTACAGAGGGGAGCAGAGAGCACAGCTTACCCTAAACTAACCAACAAGGGATTCTGTTGTATCTGTGCCTTATTCAGTAAGAGGTGGCACCTACAGAGGGGAGCAGAGAGCACAGCTTACCCTAAACTAACCAACAAGGGATTCTGTTGTATCTGTGCCATGTTCAGTAAGAGGTGGCACCTACAGAGGGGAGCAGAGAGCACAGCTTACCCAAACTAACCAACAAGGGATTCTGTTGTATCTGTGCCATATTCAGTAAGAGGTGGCACCTACAGAGGGGAGCAGAGAGCACAGCTTACCCAAACTAACCAACAAGGGATTCTGTTGTATCTGTGCCATATTCAGTAAGAGGTGGCACCTACAGAGGGGAGCAGAGAGCACAGCTTACCCAAACTAACCAACAAGGGATTCTGCTGTATCTGTGCCATATTCAGTAAGAGGTGGCACCTACAGAGAGGAGCAGAGAGCACAGCTTACCCTAAACTAACCAACAAGGGATTCTGCTGTATCTGTGCCATATTCAGTAAGAGGTGGCACCTACAGAGGGGAGCAGAGAGCAGAGATTACCCTAAACTAACCAACAGAGTTTCTGTTGTATCTGTGCCACATTCAGTATAAAGCTGAGGGATCAAAAGGGTCAAGCCTACTTTTCATCCAAAGAGGACTCTGCCTCAATCCCAATCTACTTTTCTCTGAATCCAGTTCCAGAATCCAGACACTGAATCCATTTCTCATCTTCTGCTGAGTCTAGTCTGGGACTTCCCTAGTTCCTGCCCACAGCATCAGTGATGAACTGTGACATAACTGCTATGAAGAGGTTGAGCTTGATATTGATTTTGTTTATATTTGCATATATTTCATTAATTATTAAAATTATTTTAGTTCTCTTCTCCAACTCCTAAGTCTTTCTCCCTTATTCCCTTTTGTGAAGAGAGAGGAATTCCTGGAGTGTGTCTATCACTCATTTAGTGGCCAGCTTAGACTTAACTGGGGTTTTGGGGGTTGGAATTAGATGATCTTTATGGTCCCTTCCAACCCTGGCTGATTCTATGATTCTATGTTTGCATGATTCTATGTTTGTATGATTCTATGGTTCTGTGATTCTGTATTTCTGTGATTCTATGGTTCTATGATTCTGTATTTCTGTGATTCTATGGTTCTATGGTTCTATGATTCTGTATTTCTAGGATTCTATGGTTCTGTGATTCTGTATTTCTATGATTCTATGATTTATGGTTCTGTGATTCTGTATTTCTAGGATTCTATGGTTCTATGATTCTGTATTTCTATGTTTGTATGATTCTATGGTTCTGTGATTCTGTATTTCTGTGATTCTATGGTTCTATGATTCTGTATTTCTGTGATTCTATGGTTCTATGGTTCTATGATTCTGTATTTCTATGATTCCATGGTTCTATGATTCTGTATTTCTATGATTCTATGGTTCTGTGATTCTGTATTTCTAGGATTCTATGTTTCTATGATTCTAAGTCTTGGCACCAAGCCTGAAAGCTAAGGAATTATTGCAGAACAAAATGCATCCAGCTCTGATGCAGCTGAATTCTGCAGAAATATCTTGCACGTAAGCAGAGCATATTCTGCAGCATTAGAACTCATGCAGCACCATGGAGTTTGGTTAAAACAAACTAGCAGGTGTAAGGAGGCCATATGCTGTCCTTGAGGCTCTGTTGGCAGCATAGCAAAGGGAAGGCATGGAGCAAAAAGAAAGTCTGGGCTCTTCTTGGAACATACTGATCCCCTCAGCTCCCATGGAATGTAGGGAGGTTATTTTGGGACTTGATAAGAAACCTTTAGCACCTTGAGAACTTAAAGTCCCTTCTTTGGAGTGTAACCTGGGAGAAGAATGGGGTTCTGGATGTAAGGATGAATTGAAGGGGCCACAGAAATTGAGACAAAACCCCATTTCTAAACACTTCTCAGTCATGCTTGTCTAGTTGCCATGGGCTAAGGTAATATGAGAGGCATGGTTTAAAGGGGGAGATATTTTAATAGCAAAATATATATTTCTAGTAAAAGATATGATCTCTTCCTCAAACCTTGCCTCTCTTATTAACAAGTGGAGACTTGGTTGCAGGTCTAGTCTAGTATTACCTTCTCATGCCTATCACACCATAGCTTGCCATACCATTTAACTAGCAAGTGGCCAGGTTCACATTCACAATCATAAACAAACTACTGCCAGGGTCCCTTCTTTCCACCTGTGACAGTCTCCTTTAGCCTCTCAGACAGGGTACCCACAACCAAAGTAGCTGCTGTCTCCAGACACCCTGCTAAATCCTCAAGTAGGGGATTGTTTGGGTCAATGCCAGCTGTCCCCAACCAAAACTGTGCCAAGGATCTGGCATACAACTGAAAATCATTGGCAACTGAGTGCCAATGCCTATAGCCAGGTTCTGCTCTGTTTACAGTATCACCAGGGTTGGAAGAGACCTCACAGATCATCAAGTCCAAAATTAATCTATTAGTGTGGATGCAGACGAGGAACCAAACAGGGATGGGACAATAATCTGTGACTCTTACCAATCTTAGAGCTTTTACATCTTTGAAGCACATCCAAATGTTACTCAAGCCCTCACCCTGCATCTCAGCGACATCTAAAGCTCATGAGATGAGACCCCCCCCAAGCAGCTCCACCAGCAAGGTAGTTTGTTTCCTCATCTTGAAGACTAAAATTAGCTGGCTGGCCAGTACAAAGCTCATCTGGTGCCCAGACAGATCTGTAGGACATTCACTGCCAAGTGATGTCATCAGTGTTGAGCTAATGATCCAAAGAGGGACTGGCAGCAAGAGGAGCTGAGTGTCCTCACAGCTAATGCCATTATCACTTCAGGAAATTCTTTCAAGGTGCATCTCAGCCTTAGAGATGGGGCAGACCACTGAGTAGGAGGAGGATTCTCTTTTCAGCACTGATTCCAGGCTAATTCTGCTCAGCTTTAAGATGATCCATCCCTTGTCTGAACAACCACCTTCTCCCAACGGTGGGATGGCCACAGCAAGGAAATCTTCACAGTTGCCCTGTCAGAAATGATCACAGAACCAGAGAATCAGTCAGGGTTGGAAGGGACCACAAGGATCATCTAGTTCCAACCCCCCTGCCATAGGCAGGGACACCCTACCCTAGATCAGGGTGATGTCCTCAGCCTTCTTTGTCCATATTTAAGAGAAGAATTTCAGTGGGCTAAAATTGCAGGACTTTTTCCATATGATTTAAGCTCTAGGGTCTTCTGATGGTGCAGAGGTCTCCTATTCAACATATAAGCCAGGATATGTTTTCAACCATACAGTCATTAAGGGATTGAGAAGCTCTCCAACCATGGTTTCACCATCACACTTTGGTCACAAGTCAGCTTCTTAACAGCATGGACAACTCCCTCGCTCACTACCATCCACCTTGGCTTGACCTGAGCAGTGAGTAAGCCAACTCTGACTCTGTGCAGGACTTTGTACCTCCAAACCTCCAGAGATAACTGAGAAAAGATAAATCAGAGTCCCAGAGGTGAATGTGTCTGTCAGTGCTCTGCTGCCTAAAGGATCTCAGGAGACTTTTGATTCAAATCAGATGAGCCCTGGCATCTGTAAAGGCTCCACTGGCAGAACCTGCTCAACGCTTTATCCAAGTCTTCTCTTTAGTGAGACAGCAGAAGACATTCCCAATGCTATTACAGCCACTTGCCATGCAACAGTCAACAGAAAGACAACTCCTGCATAAATATGACACCCTCCCACCAACACATGCTGCTGCTCTCTGCTAGACTGTGTACGTTGAGCCAGCTACACTAGACCTGGTAATGCTCTCCCACACTTACAGAGCCAACGTAAGAGCAAAAACATTGCCAACTGCCAAAATAAGTGGGACCTTTACAGAAAAGAACAATCTTACAACCTGCAAAAGAGCAGAGAGCACAGCATGAAGCAAGAAGCAGCACTCTTTCCTCCACAGAATGGAAGAGACACCCCTCAAAGTCAGCTCTAGCAAACTGCCACTGTGCCATCATGGTAGGCAAAACAAGAAGACGCGGCAAGAAGATGCTTCCGTGCCCAAACCCCAGAGCATCCCATCAGCATCAGTACAGGGCAAGGAAAGAAAAATCTAGGCCCCTCTCAGAAAAGGAAGTGAAGAAAAGGAAAGGCTTAAGTTCCATTTCATCAAGCAGCCCACCAGCAGTCTGAACACCTGAGGACACCATTAACGCCACTTCGGACCTTCACTTCATCCAAGCACCTATGCCTGCAGCTGCAGAGTTGCAACAAGGATAAACCCTGCCCCTCATTAACATTTATCAGCACAACCAAATCAGACCCACAAGCTCATTTGCATGACCTGCTCCTTCACAGGCCACATTTCGCTGCAGATGTAGAATAGAATCACAGAATCCCTCAGGGCTCTGAGCAGCTTGATCGAGTTGAAGACGTCCCTGCTGACTGCAGGTGGGCTGGACTGTGTGATCTTTAAAGGCACCTTCCAACTCAAAGGATTCTGTGAACCTCTGATTAGTCTATTATCATAGAATCATACAATCAGTCAGGGTTGGAAGGGACCACAAGGAGCAGCCAGTTCCAAGCCCCCTGCCATGCCCAGGGACACCCTACCCTAGAGCAGGCTGCACACAGCCTCAGCCAGCCTGGCCTCAAACACCTCCAGCCATGGGGACTCAACCACCTCCCTGGGCAACCCATTCCAGCCTCTCACCACTCTCCTGCTCAACAACTTCCTCCTCACCTCCAGCCTGACTCTCCCCACCTCCAGCTTTGCTCCATTCCCCTGAGTCCTGGCACTCCCTGATAGCCCCAAAAGTCCCTCCCCAGCTTTTTTGGAGGCTCCCTTCAGATACTGGAAGGCCACAATGAGGTCACCTGGGAGCCTCCTCTTCTGCAGACTGAACAATCCCAACTCTATGAGTCTGTCCTCATAGGTGGCTTCTTCCATTTAGAATCATAGGATCAGTCAGGGTTGGAAGGGACCACAAGGATCCTCTAGTTCCATCCCCCCTGCCATGGGCAAGGACACCCTACCCTAGAGCAGGCTTACTGCCTGCACTCTGTCACTCAGTTAACAGGAGACCTTTTTGACTTCACAGCAGGCCTCGAAGAGCAAAACTGCTAAGTACCAACCCCAATCTTATTTTTAAAGCAAGCAAAGAACAACCAAATGCAGGAATTCTGCATGGAGCAGAAGTAAAACAGCTGCACTCTTCCTTTTGCCCAGCACAAGGCGATTAATGAACGATAGGATCATAGATCTCACGTCCAAATTTGGGGGGTTCTGACGTTCAGCCAGGAAAAGAAAGACATAGCATAGTGGAACCTCAGTTAAATTAGGACAGTTTAGCAATAATTGTGCTTTTGGGTATCTCAAAGCCCTCCACCTTCATGACATCTCATGAAAAAGAAGCAAAGAAGCTCAGCAGAATGA
Organism: Pogoniulus pusillus; assembly: GCF_015220805.1. Lineage (NCBI taxonomy): Eukaryota > Metazoa > Chordata > Aves > Piciformes > Lybiidae > Pogoniulus > Pogoniulus pusillus. The sequence goes on from NC_087270.1 coordinate 40,277,013, forward strand.
CAAAATGCTCCAATTCAAACACACATTTTGGAAGCATCATTTCCATACAGAGAGGTTTTTCTTCCCTCATTGTTAAGTTCTTCATTATTACATACTTTTTTTTTTCAATCAACTCCAACCTGCAATTCCATCTGCTGTACCATGACCATGAACACAACTCTATTCCATCCCATAGAGACAAAAACACCACACCATTAAGAAACAGAAATAGCTGGGGACAGGCAACAAAATGGCAGTCGAGAGCCAATCAAAAACCAAGCCAGATTTGTCCAGACACCAGATCAGAACGAGGGGAAAAAGTTAGTACTGAACAGTTGTGCCAATTTCAGAGTTGTGCCAATTTCAAGAGACAGAAAGGGTCTCATGAAGCCCATTCTCAATGTGTGCTTTGCAGTCCTGCCTTGTGCTTTAAGATGAAACCCGACAGCATTTTCCCCTGCTGAGATTTATTCATGTCCAGGTTTCATTTCCTGCATCTTGTTGGTTGGTTTGTTTCTCCTGCCTGGATTTCAGTTCAGCAGTATTGTTTTTCTCCCACTGTCATACTCCCATTTGTATCCAGTTCTTTCTAGTCTCTCATTTTTTCATTTGCTTTGAGAAAGCAGTGGGGGTGAAAATGTTACTTCCCCCACAGCCTGGTGGTGGAAAAGGAGGTGGAAAAGGGGGTGGAAAGCAACCAGAGAGGATTTCCTGAACTCCCCTCATTGTGCTCCCAGTAAAGTCAATGCATGAGATCCATGGAAACATTTTGTCATCAAGCAAGGAGTCCCAGTTGGGCTCCAGCCTATGGGAACAATGTGGAGGTTGAAGAAGGATTCTATTAGACAGATGTGGGCTTTGTCCCTTCACATTTCTGGCAGCAGGATCAAGCTGTAAGGCTCTGAGAAAGGCTTTACTGGGAGCAAACAACTGAGAGCTTCCAACAGTCCTCCCTGATGCTCCTCCCCACACTGCAGGACTCAGCCAGCATTTCTTGGTTATTATAGTATTGCTGGCTACTTACTGGGTACATGGAAGCAGTGGGCAAAGTCCTGTTCGCTTTATCAGGAGCTCCCTTCCACCTTCCTCAGCCCTTCCACTGACAGAGCACAAGGTACCATTTGGTTCAGAATAATGGACATGGCCAATCCAGAACATTTCCAGGATGCTATTTGTTCCTTGAACTCAGCTTTAACCCATAAAGCTGAAGAGTTCAACATAAGCTCATCTACTCAGCTGCATCCACAGAGATGGGGAGAGAAAGACATCCCAAAGGAGATGCATCCCATATGCCTTAGGCAGGTGTCTTAGCATGGAGTGAATTATCCTAGGGATAGTTTTTCTCTCCCTCCATCCCCATAGAAAGGACCCAGGGCCTCTGAGCCACTGACTACCAACACACAGCCAACATTTCAATGCCTGAGGTTCATCGTGGCCCCCATGCTCAGGCAAGTGCCACATTCCAATTATCTCCAAGCATTGATCCCTTCTTCACCCAAATGGAAACAGATGAGCACATTCTGAGCATATTTTTTCCCTTCACCACTCCTATCAGCCCTTCTCTGCCAGCTACCAAATTCAGTGTTAAGATTGGATGACCTAAAATCAAAAGATCAGGACTGCAAATAAATTTCTTTCCAATTTCACTGTTTGATTTCAGTTTCAAACAAGTAAACCAGCGAATGCTTGACAGTTCTGGTGTCTATCTCACATCTCATAAATACTACCTAAATGGGGAGGGGAGGGGGGTTGGAAAAAAGGCAACAACCCAAACAAGAAATAATATCCATTCACTCTTGAACACAATATCAACTCTAGTGTACAGGAAATAGGATCCAGACAGGATTTTACAACTCAGAAGGGAACATTACAATAAAGATGATGACATTTCTTTTTAATGAATATTCATGTTATAGCTTTGAGCTTTATTGCAAAGCAAAAAATAGATATTTGTGTGTATATATATATATATATATATATATGTATTTTATCTACATATCACCTCTGACATTGTATACAACACTAAATCACCAGAAATCAAAGAAATCATAGTGAGGTAGATACAAAACAAAGGGATGTTGAAGAATCCAGTGGCTAAATTTGGCTTAACACAACTGTCATTAACATATGGATATCCAACACAGCAGTGAGCTTTGATTCACAGCTTGAGCTATGGATCCTACTAACACTGATATTGATATTAGAGCCTGTTTAGACACAATGCCATTTGGAAAGGGGGAAGGGGAAAGTAAATCATCACAACTGGTTCCTACAGACTGCTCATCTCCAGGGGAAAGTTTTCCATTGATTTTTCATGATTTCTTCTTGTTGTTGGCAAACTAGCTCTGAGAAATAGCCTGTGTTCTAGGGGTGCTAGCAGTGCATGAGGGCAGAGAGAGAGGGAGGGCTCTACCATAAGGAAATCCACTCGGGTTGAAGCATGAGAAAAAAGAAAAGAGGAGCTGTTTCCCCTCCCTTGGTGATAGTCAAGAGCAGGCAGCACACCCTGTGAATGCTTGAGGCTCACTAACTCCTCTTTGTGAATGTCAGCTTGGACTTGTTGATGATCATAGACAGCAACAAGGTCTGCCCTGAGCCTCCTCTTCTCCAGGCTGCACAACCCCAGCTCCCTGTGTTCCAGGCCTCTCACCAGCTTCATTACCATTCTCTGGGCACATTCCAGCATCTCAACATCTCTCTTGAATTGGGGAGCCCAGAACTGGACATAGTACTCAAGGTTTGGACACAGTACTCAAGGTATGATGGCCAACAAAACAAGGCTTGGGGAGAAGGGCAGCCCCTTGATGGATTCTGTCGCTCTCTACAGGCAGCTGCAGATACGTGGCAAGAAAGAGAGTACCACTGAAGTGACCTGGGTGTTGCTCTGGCCAGTGTTGGTACTTAGTGGGACCTGGCTGCTTGTTAAGGCACCTGGATGACTGGGGCTCTTCAGTTAATTCTCATCACAATAGCTTGGGAGGGATTTGGAGTAGCCTTGGGTTTGCTGGCTTTTGGACTTACTCTATCAGTCTGGGACAATGTGCACCTGGTGCTTCAACAGGGGAAGAGACATGAAGATGAGAAGCAATGGGCTTAGCTATAGCAAGGGGCAACTAGGTTGGGTACCTGAAAATGGTTCCAGTAAGGTTGACAAAAGCTCTTTGGGCCATTGGAGTATCTTCATTCAAGAGGTGACCTGTGCAACAAAGGGAAGTCATGACACCCTCATATACGAGGATGAAGGAGTTATGCATCATCAGGGCTGTAAGGAGCTCCAAGGTGCCTTAATGTGAAAGAGACAAAACAAGGTTTGAAGCTGTGGACTAGGCAGTCCCTTTGCTGTTCAAACGTCTCCTAATCTTCTCACCCTGCAAGGAGTACAATTCCTCAGCTGTTCCACAAAGAGTGACAATCTGAGAGCTTTATTCTCCTGTCATTTACAATGTCATGTTGAATTAAAACTAGGAGAATTGACCTGAACAGGTCACTGATGAGCAGGAAGAGAAGCCAATGCAGTTGTTATCAGCTTGAATCTACCAAACAAGTCACTACTATAGCTCTGATTTTACTTTTTGCCTTTCACCTAGCCAAAAAGTGATCTTATGCTTCAGGAAAACAAACAGGAGGTTATTGCTTGTGCATCCATTGCCAAGGGTTGCTACTGAACCAGAAGACTGTCACAGAAGCTGTCACTTAAGAAAATCCAATTCCTTGCTCTCTTGGGTGGATCCCACTCTAAACTGCAGCCTGATAGCCTTAATCCTGGGAGGGGAATGCCTTGATGTGTATGTGGCACTAGCAGGGACCACTGAGCGAGCGTGGACCTGTGCTGAAAGAAGTCACCTTGTATGTTGGGTGGCAGAGGGGAAAGAGGACAAGTCTCATGGTAAGCCATGGTGGGAAGCATTTTGGAAGTGTGGTAAATCCTGTCCACTTTTGGTGGGGTTCAACTCACCTAAACGCAACCTAAAGGGCACACAGCAGATCTGAACTGGAAACCAACTGGGATGAGTCTCTGCCTGGGAGTATCTTGCTGTTTCAACTCACCTAAACATAACCTAAAGGGCACACAGCAGATCTGAACTGGAAACCAACTGGGATGAGTCTCTGCCTGGGAGTATCTTGCTGTTTCAACTCACCTAAACATAACCTGAAGGGCACACAGCAGATCTGAACTGGAAACCAACTGGGATGAGTCTCTGCCTGGGAGTATCTTGCTGTTTCAACTCACCTAAACATAACCTAAAGGGCACACAACAGATCTGAACTGGAAACCAACTGGGATGAATCCCTGCCTGGAAGTATCTTGCTGTCTCTCTTCTGTATGGAAGCAGCCTTGATAACTCACTGGATGCTCAGCTTTTCTGGCTAAATCAGAGGATGGGATCCCATGCTCAAAGCACTTTGGACAAACCTCCCCAACTGGAGGGTTATGCCTGTTAAGAAATGCACTCTCTTAGGATCTGAAGGCTTCCAGTGACTTAATACTTGTCCACAAAGCCAAACTCATGCTGATGGGTGCATTGGTTTGCTTTCAAGGGGGTGAGGTAAACTCCAGAGAAAAAAATACGTTGCCAAGCATCTTCTACTTCTTTCCCTTAAGAGATTTTCTTGGTGAGTCATGGAAGGAAGAAGCTTCTGCAAGTCACTGCCTTTAATCAGTTGGATTATATGAATTGGAAAGATTTTAGCTGCAAGATTAGGGTTTGAATCAAACTTGCCAATCACTGAATCCAACAATTAGAAAAGCATCTTAATTTCTTTCCTTAAGGCTGTAGTAGAAACTGCTAACTGGTGCAGAGGATGACTCCACTTGGCCTCCTTATCACAGTGGGCACTTCCCACTCTATTTTCAGGGGAGAGAAAGAGGTGTTCTTCTTTAAAGTATGCAGGGGTTAAAACACAGTGTTTGATTTGTGTGTGGAATTAACCACTGGCACATCCAATTAACATCCTAGAGGCAGATCCAAAGGACAATTACAGCTCCTTGCAAACATCATCCACAATTAGAGCCTGAAACCTGCCAGTGCAGGTCGCTCACAGAACCGTTTTGTCTGGAAGAGATCTCTGAGACCATCAAGTCTGATCTTAACCCAGCACTGCCAGATCACCACTAAACCACGTCCCTGAGTGCCACATCTGCACATCTTTGACATCCCTATGGGGCTGGTGACTCCATCACTTCCCTGGGCAGCCCATTCCAGGGCTGGAAGCGCCCATGGTTATGCAGGAAGAGCAGATAAAGAGACACTTGAGGCAATACAGGCTGTGTTACCTGTACCCCCTTAAATAGTCAATGTATAACATGTAAGGCTGGGTGAGGTGTCCTGAACTCAATTATTTAGGTGTGAATGCTGCCTTCTAGAGAACTGAGTTAGGTGAAGCATTCACAGGAGGTGTCTGAGGCCGTCTGGATTTATCCTGACTGCCCTCAGATGTTCCACTAGAGTCATCTTCAGGTAAAGGTGGCTTTATCTTCAGCAGGAAGGCTGACACTGAGTTATTGAGAAGGATTTAAGGGCAAAAGACTGGTAGAAAGAAGCACTCATGCTTCCATAAGACTAACGTGGATGCTTGTGTTCCCACAAATCCATTGCCCTCACCCTTCCCACTGGCTTCACTGAAAGTCCTTTCTGTAGTCACATCTGCATATGATACCCAGCCCAGCTGCCCCCTGATGACTTGGAAGAACTTAATTAACCCAGGTGTCCAGTGAGACAAAAATGGAGTTTCATCCACCCTCCTCCAAAGAACTTGAGAACCATAGAATTAGAGAATAGCTCAAGCTGGAAGAGATCCATAAGGATCTAGCCCATCAGGCCTGCATGTAGAATGTAGAGATAGAGTGGGCTAACAGGAGCAACCCAGGGTTTTGGCCTCTGGCAAGTTGTTTTAGTGCCTGGAGGTACCACAGCTGAGGACAGTCCAATAAGGGGATTCGAAGATCATCAGCATGGTGGGGCCATGGCTTGCAAGGATGGAGAAGGATTGATGGGAAGAAAGGAGAAGCACCATGGTGCTCTTTTAAAATGTAATGGTGTGAAGATGGAGGTCAAAGGATGGTCCAGCAAGGCAGCAGTGGGCTTCCTGAACAGAAGATAAATGAAGGACAAAGGGTAGGTTGGTGAAGATCTCACCGTAAACTGGCCCGAATCACCTCCCACTGCTGTGGAGAGGAACCCTGCGGTATCTGCAGAGAGGGACCATGAGTGCAAAGTGCTTAAAGGCTTGGTAAGCAGTACTAACCCCAGCTTGACAGGCACAGAGAAGGGGGAGTGATATGCTCTAAGTTGCATGGCGAGGCGGTGGTTGGGTGGGGGACGTGGCAGCCACATCTTGTGGTCTCGTGGTTTCCTGAGCTCGTCACTGCATGACCCTGTTTGCTCACCAACACGCTCTCCTCGGCACCCACTGGCAAACTGGGGTGGGGAAAGGAAGGTTAACAAGGCTAAATCCTCTCAGGAATGTGGGCTGAGACTAAGAAAGAAGGTTTATGTTCTACATTTTATCACAGAATTAACCAGGTTGGAAAAGACCTTTGAGATCATCGAGTCCAACCTATCACCCAACACCTTCTAATGGACTAAACCATGGCACCAAGTGCCTCATCCAGTTTCCTTTTAAACACCTCCAGGGACGGTGACTCCACCACCTCCCTGAGCAGCCCATTCCAATGCCAATCACTCTTTCTGTGAAGAACTTCTTCCTAACATCCAGCCTAAACCTGCCCAGGTGCAGCTTGAGGCTGTGTCCTCTTGTTCTGTTGCTGGTTGCCTGGGAGAAGAGACCAACCCCCACCTGGTTACAACCTTCTGTAGAGAGAATAAGATCTGCCCTGAGCCTCCTCTTCTGTGGATAGGGCTGGGTGCTAGGTTGGACTGGATGATCTTGGAGGTCTCTTCCAACCTGGTTGATTCTATGATTCTATGATTCTTCAGGCTGCACACCCCCAGCTCCCTCAGCCTCTCCTCACATGGCTGTGCTCCAGCCCCTTCACCAGCCTTGGTGCCCTTCTCTGGACACATCCAACCACCTTAACTTCTTTCTTAATCTGAGGGGCCCAAAACTGGACACAGTACTCAAGGCATGGGGTCTATGGACAGGGAAGAAACTACCCAGTAGAGTCAGGCTATTTATTACAGCTTAAAGACATACAAAGCCTCATCTTCACTGGTACTGGTGGGCATGGTCATGTGCTGGGATGTGTGTATATGTCATACACACCCTGCCAGAGATAGATGCTATTATATATTTCTATAATATATAATATAGGATATAACACACACACACACACACACACACACATACACTCATGGGAGATACTCAACCACCTGAACTCCTCTTCATCAAAATGCTCCTCTCTGAAGGTCAGATAAGACTCACTACATATTCTTATATAGACAACTTTGTACAGGTAGAGTCGTAAAGTGCCGTTAGAAAGCGAGTAGAGTTTTGCTCTATGTAGAAAACTATATACAGGCAGCACACACATGTACTAAAAACACTTGAAGTTAAGCCAAATTTCACCTTCATCTTCACATCCCCAATACCTACAATACAAAACCAGAATTTGAAACCAAAGAAACCAGCAACAAAGGGGAAAAAAAAAAGCCCAACAAGAAACTCCAATGGAAAGAAAGAAAGAAAGAAAGAAAGAAAGAAAGAAAGAAAGAAAGAAAGAAAGAAAGAAAGAAAGAAAGAAAGAAGAAAGAAAGAAAGAAAGAAAGAAAGAAAGAAAGAGAGAAAGAGAGAAAGAGAGAAAGAGAGAGAGAGAGAGAGAGAGAGAGAGAGAGAGAAAGGGAGGAAGGGAGGAAGGGAGGAAGGGAGGAAGGGAGGAAAGGAGGAAGGGAGGAAGGAAGGAAGGAAGGAAGGAAGGAAGGAAGGAAGGAAGGAAGGAAGGAAGGAAGGAAGGAAGAAAGAAAGAAAGAAAGAAATAAAGAAAGAAAGAAAGAAAGAAAGAAAGAAAGAAAGAAAGAAAGAAAGAAAGAGAGAAAGAGAGAGAGAGAGAGAGAGAGAGAGAGAGAAAGGGAGGAAGGGAGGAAGGGAGGAAAGGAGGAAGGAAGGAAGGAAGGAAGGAAGGAAGGAAGGAAGGAAGGAAGGAAGGAAGGAAGGAAGGAAGAAGGAAGGAAGGAAGGAAGGAAGGAAGGAAGGAAGGAAGGAAGGAAGAAAGAAAGAAGGAAAGAAGGAAAGAAAGAAAGAAAGAAAGAAAGAAAGAAAGAAAGAAAGAAAGAAAGAAAGAAAGAAAGAAAGAAAGAAAGAAAGAAAGAAAGAAAGAAAGAAAGAAAGAAAGAAAGAAAAGGAAGGAAGGAAGAAAGGCAGGCAGGAAGGCAGAAAGAAAGAAAGAAGGAAAGAAAGAAAGGAAGGAAGGAAGGAAGGAAGGAAGGAAGGAAGGAAGGAAGGAAGGAAGGAAGGAAGGAAGGAAGGAAGGAAGGAAGGAAGGAAGGAAGGAAGGAAGGAAGAAAAAGAAGGAAGGAATAAAGGAAGGAAGAAAGGAAGGAAGGCAGGCAGGAAGGCAGAAAGAAAGAAAGGCAGAAAGAAAGGCAGAAAGGCAGAAAGGCAGAAAGAAAGAAAGAAGGAAGGAAGGAAGGAAGGAAGGAAGGAAGGAAGGAAGGAAGGAAGGAAGGAAGGAAGGAAGGAAGGAAGGAAGGAAGGAAGGAAGGAAGGAAGGGAGGGAGGGGGAAATAAGTTTGAACCAATAAATACATATATACAGTAAACCTCAAAAAGACAGAGAAAAGAAAGAATCAAGAACTAAAACCAGAAACAAAGAGAAGGAAACCCAACGAAACAGTCAACAGAAGCCTGGCACATGTAGAAAACACCAATTCACTTCCAGAACATAGAGAGGTTCCTGCCCGAACCTCCTTTTGCCGTTTGCTTCGTTTCTTCAAACCAAACCCCAAACCCCCTTTTTGTTTTATCTTGTTTGTTAGCTCTTATTTGTTTGAGAAAAGTCACAGTAGCACTCTCACCTTGAACCAGAGTTTGGAACTTGCTTGTCTTGTTTTGTGTGTGTGTGTGTGTGTGTTTCTTTGTATAAAAGGAAAATCAAACCAAACCAAAAACGGTTTTTAGGCGACGGAAAAAACATAGTTGGGAAATTTGAGGTTGGAGAGAGAAAAAACCTGGAAGATTGCATAGTTGTGAGCAGTGGCTTCTCATCAAGGTGAAAAAGTGCATCCTCTGATAAGCTAGCATTGGATCAGTCGGTTGAGTTCGGTTCCACAGGTGGTGTTGAGTGGCTTGCTCGTCGGTTCGTTCTGTTTTCCTCAGTCCACTGTACATGTCACACGCGAGAAGGTATAATACAGCACACACACACACATGCTAACATTAAACGTCTGACACTGAAACAGCCATTCTTTAAATGTTCCAGCAGAGTTCTGGCTTTGTTTCTTGGTTGTTTTGTTTTGTTTTTTCTCCATGCAAAGTTGTATTCTTTTGAAAACACTTCTTTTTTTTTTTTTTTTTTTGTTTTGTTGGTTTTTATTTTTTTCTGCTACATCCTAAGACCACGAACTCGTCTAAGCCCCAGCTCAGGTAACTGCGATCCTTAGCAACACAAAAAGGGGAGGGGAAAGCACCGGAATGGCTTGGTTTGATCACCCATTCTCTGCTTTGACTTCTTTCTCGGATTTGAATTTCCACTCCTTCGCTGCTGCTTGCTTGCTTTTGCTTTTAAAAAAATATTATTATTATTATTATTATTATTATTAGTGTGATTTTTTGCTTTAACTTTCCAGAGATGGGGGGGAGAGGGGAAATGACTTTTTCTTTTTCTTCTTCTTTCTTTTTCTTCTTCTTTCTTTTTCTTCATCTTTCTTTTTCTTCGTTTTCTTTCTTTCTTTTTCTTTTTTCCTTTTTATTTGTTTCCCTCTCTTTCTTTTTCTTCTTTTTCTTTCTTTCTTTTTCTTTTATTTCTTTTTAAATTTTTTCATATTTTTTTCTTTCTTTCTTTTTCTTTTTTCTCCTCTTTTTTCTTTTCTTTCTCTCTCTTTTTTATTTTTTCTTTTCTTGTTTTCTTTTTCTTTCTCTTTTTTCTTTTATTTTTCTTGTTCTTTTTCTTCTTTTTTCTTTTCTCTTTTCTTTTTCTTTTTTGTTTTCTTTTTCTCTTTTTTCTTTTATTGTTCTTTTTCTTTTTTCTTTTTCTTTTTTCTTTCTTTTTCTCTTTCTTTATCTTTTCCTTTCTCTTTATCCTTTCTCTTTCTCTTTTCCTTTCTCTTTCCCTCTTTCTTTTCCTTTCTCTTTTCCTTTCTCTTTTCCTTTCTCTTTCTTTCTCTCTTTCTCTCTCTCTTTCTCTTTCTCTTTCTCTTTCTCTTTCTCTCTTTCTCTTTCTCTTTCTCTTTCTCTTTCTCTTTCTCTTTCTCTTTCTCTTTCTCTTTCTCTTTTCCTTTCTCTTTCCCTCTTTCTTTCACTTTCTCTTTTCCTTTCTCTTTCTTTCTTTCTTTCTTTCTTTCTTTCTTTCTTTCTTTCTTTCTTTCTTTCTTTCTTTCTTTCTTGCATTCTTTCTCTCTTTATCTTTTCTTCTTTCTTTCTTTCTTTCTTTCTTTCTTTCTTTCTTTCTTTCTTTCTTTCTTTCTTTCTTTCTTTCTTTCTTTCTTTCTTTCTTTCTTTCTCTTTTCCTTTATCTTTCCCTTCCCCTTTCTCTTTCTCTTCCTCTTTCTCTCTTTGTTTATCTTTCTCTCTTTCTCTTTCCCTATTTCTCTTCCTCTTTCTCTCTTTGTTTACCTTTCTCTCTTTCTCTTTCTCTATCTCTCTTTCTCTTTCTCTCTCTTTTTCTGTCTTTATCTTTTCCTTTCTCTTCCTCTTCTTCTCTTTCTTTCCCATTTCCTTTCTCTTTCTCTCTTCCCTTCTCTTCCTCTGGCTGTTATTTTCTTTTGTAAGCACTCTTGAGGTACAAGTTATGCTCAGCACCTGGGGCAGGCAACAAAGCTTTCAAAAGCATTTGAGAAATGAAGCGTGAGGCCCAACACTTGTCACCAGTGGCACAAACTAGCAACAAAACCCAAGCCAACTGAGATGAATATTCCAGTTTTCCATGCTAGCTAAACCTTCATCCCTCTTTCCTTCCTCAAAACCACAAACAGAAATAAAACCAGCTTGGCACATCCCTCCTTGTGCCAGCTGAATGAAGAAGAAAAAGACAGGTGTTGAGCACTAAAAAAGGAGACTTCAAATGCTTTTCATGCTTGCTGCCTGCCTCAAGTGCATTGTAACATGGATCTGATCATTTCCATTTCTAGAGGAAAGTCATATTTGTTACACTTTGGACAGGATCCTTTCAGGTTTCTCCTGTTTTTAACCTTCCCACTCTATTTTTCTGTTGTTTGTTGGTTTGGTTTAGGTTTGTTCGCTTGTTCTGGATCAAGAGTTGATTATAACCACCTACAGTAAGGCTGCACAGGAAGAATTCTGTGGGGTTTGGGTTTGCTTAGTCACTTCTTTAGTTAGTTTTCTTTAAGAACCAAAGTATAGAAAGTGAGGTTTGATTCTAGCACCTTTTACAGGATTATTGGTGTTGTTCCTATTAGGAGAAAATGCCTTCACTCAACATCTCTTCTAGCAGCTCGCTCTAGTTTCAGCAATACTTCAAAGGTAATGACAAGGGTGAGGATTGTGACCCAACACAGCAGTCCCTTGACACTAAAAATAGAAGTGTCCCCCCTTGAAGTCAGTCAGAACTATTTGTGTGAGCAAAGCAAACCACCTTCACCAGTTTCCCTGCTCCCTGCCAAGTGAGGGATGCGGTGCCCGCCTCACTCGGAGCGGCGTGGGAAACCCAGCACCCCGAGAGGCAAAAGGAACACAGCAAGCTGCTGTCTTGCTGGGGAAGCTGAGCTGGAGAGGCTTGCTCGCAGGTGCTTTCACCAGAGGGGGGGTAAAGCTGCCCACCAGCCGGCACGCTGCATCGCCTCAGTGCAAAGAAAAGGCAAGGATGCTGCCATGGGATACCATCCCGAGATGCCACCCTGCCCTAGGAGGCTTGTCTTGGGATGCTGCCCCACAGTCCTCCTTCTGTGGCATGGAGAGATTTCCCCATACCATGACCAGAGGGAGACATCACCTTGCAGCACACACTGGCAGTGGGCAAAGCTATTAGGAGGAAGAAGCTATGGCGTGAAACAGCAGCTTTCAGGGAGTGCATTTTTGGGAGTGGGGAGGAAAGGGGCAGGAGGAGAGAAGGGAGCTGGGAAATGAAGGCAGGAAAGAGAAGCTCCTTGCCAAGGTTGAAACACATTACAGGACATTGAGTTTCATGTGAGCAGTGTATAAGCCTGCAGAGGAATGGTCCATTCCCCTGAGAATGGCATCAGAACCTCAATTAGCTCTATATAGTTATAACTATAGCAATCTATCTATCTATCTATCTAGGTTTATATAGGTAACATTAAAGTCTGTTACTGCACTGGCACGTGATACAGAGGAGGGGCATTGGCATCGCTGTTGGATGCAAGTGGTTGCCTTGACTGAAGTCCTGTGAAGGGTAAGCACCACAAGAAAAGGCACCACAAGGTTTTGAGAATTGAGCTGTCACTGACCTAGCAGAGCTGTCCTCGACAAACCTCAAGGGCCTTTGGGAGCTAACGTGGGGCAGGTAGGGCCAGGCCAAACTGGTGGCAGAAAACTCAGGGTACGGCCAGGAAAACCAGCAGGGTTCGTGCAGAGTGGCTGTTGCCTTGGTGAAATAAAGAGAAGGATTTGGTCTTTTTAAGGGGCACATTGATTTTGGGAGCTCTCATCTAGCACTCTGGACACTTTTTAATGGCCTTCCTAAATGAAAATGACCACATCTTGTCACGGTCAATGTGCTTGCACCAGTGTAAGGGAAGCAGAACTGGCTTTTGAATGCTCAGAGCACAAGCTAACATCAACAGACCTCAAGCTAACATCAATAGGGCACAACCTCACGTAGGATGCCCTGGATGCCTTCAGCTTCCACTAAACCAGGGGAAGCTAAAGGTGTTTGGTGAGTCTGATCTCATCCCTCTGTGGAGCCCTGCCCTGAATATCTCAATCTGTCACTCCACAGGAGTCCGGAGAAGAAATTGTCCTGGACACAGACAACGATCTTGATGGATATACAGAAGTCTCTCTAGACTGAAATGAAGGTTAAAACCTGCACTTCTGATTTTCCAAGGACTTAGCCCATTCTTCTTATCCACTCCTTAATTGGTCAAAGCCTCCACTGCACTAAATATTTGGGTTGGCCCTCGCTCTATTTCTTTTGCTCATCAATTCAGAGTCAATCGTGCAGACACATGCATACCTTGCCCTCCAAGATGCAGAAAGGAGAGGAAGAGCCAGGGAATAAGACAGAGCACATCCTCAGAGCCCCCCCGTGGGAAGTCACTGTCTATAAGCAACTGGCTTCCCATGCATAAGGTAATTGCTTGGTGATCAAAAAAGAAAGAGCAGAGACTCGCAGGCACTCTGTGCCAAGTCAGTAGCACCAGTTTTGCATCGTGTTGACACCTGTCAGCCCAGCCCATCTACACCACCCCAGCTCTTCAGACAGCTGCTGACAAGCAGCCTGCCCTTGCTTTCAGAGGCACTGCACCAGATCAAGGGCAATGCCACAAAGGTGGGTAGGAATGCGCTCACTGGACATAGAGGAGGAGGAGGAGGGTCAGGTCTGTCCTCTGCCACTTCTCTTGGCTGGCTTTCAGCAGGGATTTTTGGCAGACCTTGTATCTCCCAAGCACCATGTGTGCTGGCAGAAGCCAGTAATGTTGTTGAACATCTCTCTGGAGGAGGAAAGGAGTTCCCTGTGGCAGGATCTGTGGTTTTCCTTGTTCCTTTAGACCTAGTTTGGGGGTTAATTTGGATCCCAGTCTCTTTAGACCCTCACTAAGGAGGGCTCAAGCGCAGAAGTAAATGAGGAAGGAGCCAACCTGCCCTAGTCAAACTAACTAGATCCTTGAGCCTAACTTGGATGGATGGGTGTCCTCACCTGCAAATCACACTGGGCCAGAACAGCACTGGAAGGACAACTCCTCATGAATAACCAGGGTTCAGACTGGGTGGAATTCAGTTAATAAGGCAGGATTCAAAGCACAGCCAGGACGAAGTTGTAAGCTCAGTTGACAAAAACATACTTCTTACCAGCAAAGCCTTGACCATTACTGCTGTCTGATGGACCTGACTGAGAGGATCTGGGATAAGCAGATGCCTTCTTTAGAAGAGTTCAACTAAATGGAATTTAGAGTGGAAGAGGAAGACACAAGGCTGCCTGTGGCATGAACTCTTGGGAATGCACTTGACAACCCACAAGCTCCTTCCATCTCTGCTTTATCTGCCTCCACGACCCAGTGGGGCTCTGCTAAATCCCTGGCTTCTCAGTTGCCTTCCCTGGATGCTTTGCAAAGGAGAATGAAGCATTTCAGGGGACACAGCAATGCACTCCTTGAAAGCTTAGTGTGACATCTTGAATGGGTTGTGCTAGCTCTCCTTGAGAGATCTGATTTCAGATCAGCCTGCATCTCTGTCTCTGCTGGGCTACATAAAGGCTGGCAAAACGTCCCCAGGTCCTCACTGACATTGACTAAATAATCCTCAAGTCACCCTTGAGAGGGAAGCTTTGCACATCCTATTTTGCAGATGAGGAAGCTGAAGCACAGAGCAGCTACATGACTTGCCCAAGGTCACCCAAACAACTGCAGTGACACTGAAGGTTACTTTGGGGCAGGTCTCCCTGTGTTTTGGTAGAGTGCTGCTTAACATGAGGGGATCCTAAGCCTGGCCACAGTCCCAGTGTGCCTACAGCAAGGCAAATGGACAACATTTAGCAGAGACAATTCATTGCATTGCAAAAAAACCATGAGAAGAACCCAGGTGTCCTGCTTTAATTATCATTTTCTAGTGATTGGGGAATTTGTTCTCCTTGAATAAGGTCTATCAAGTGCAGCAGGAGTTATTTGTCTGTGCCTCAAACGTTAACAACCAGTTCCAGCAATGATTAGTCCAATCTCAGTGTTTCTGGGGAAAGTGGCACTTCTGAAACAGAAGCATTCAAATGGTGCCATTCTCTCTGGCTGTGCCAATTTCCCAGCACTGTCAAAAGTCACTCATCAGAAATACTCCTCAGATGAAAGCTAACTGGAGAAGGTACTGTGAGCTTTCAGAATTCCTTTAAATTGGAAGGTACCCAAGAGCCTTGCAAGAAGTATGTAACTGGGTCTGCCTTCCCAGCACCATCTTTGACCCCATGTTGCAACACCCGAGGCCAGGACGGCAGAGATCCAGGGCTGGAAGCAGGATTGGTGAATGGGAGCCAGACAACAGCCTGACCATTCCCATATCACCATGCCCTGGAGCACAGGCCAAGGGTAGTAGGCAACATCTCACATCTGCCAGCAGAGATAATCCTAAAACCCTCTTGATGTTGTCAACCCACAGCCCAGGGCAGAGATGGAGAAAGAAAGTGATGGGCACCATCATTTTACCTGCTGTACACCACGCTGCACCCAAAAATACCCACAGCAAAGGGAGGATGTTTCGTTGCAATCAAAAAGTCACTCAAAGTTCTCCAAAATAGATAGTCCTTTGTGGGAATGCAAGAAAGAAAAAGAATGAGCTGTGTAGAAAGTAAGCTGTGCTGGCTCCCAGAAGCTACAGGATGCCTCCCCTGTGGGAGAGAAGTAGAGGAAGAGATAATCATAGAATCATAGAATCCACCAGGTTGGAAGAGCCCTCCAAGCTCCTCCAGTCCAACCTAGCACCCAGCCCTATCCAGTCAACCAGACCATGGCACCAAGTGCCTCATCCAGGCTTTGCTTCAACACCTCCAGGGACAGGTTGGCTGGGAAAACAGGAGATGAGAAGGAAAAATCTGTTAGAGAAACAAGGTTGTACATCACCTGCACTGTGTTAATGCTCTGTCTGTGTTACTGTGCTAGTTGGAGCCTAGCTGGGATATTTTGGTGAGAAGAATTAGATGCTAAGCTGTGAAAGGGAAACAGTGCTGCTGGCTGCTGCACTCAGAGGCTTGCTGAGATGGATAAGAACAAGAATGTAAATAGAGAAAACGGAGTTGCTTTCTGGGCTCTGGTGCTGCATGAACTTCTCTCTCTAACCTAACTTACTGTCTGACTAATCCTTCTGCTTCCTAACCCTCCAAAACTCACCTTGAACACAAGGCAAAGTCCGGGGTAAGGTAGAAGAGTGGGGGGAAGGTTGAAGGGTGGTTGGGAGCCCCTCCTGGGGACTCAGGTTTCTGGCAGGGCTGTTGTGTTTCTGTATTACTTTTTAACTTGTCTATTTCTGCATATATTGTGACTATCTGCTTGTTTCTTGTGCCAAGTTGTAAATACAAAGCTTCATTCAATTTCCAGATCGACTGAGCCTAGCCTGGGTGATTTTTCTTAAGGGGAGGGGGTGCAGGTAGCACTCAAACCATCACAGTTATGGTATAACAAGTAGCTCTGTCTGTAATAAAGTGAGAATCTGCACTGTCCCACTGGGGTCCAACCACTTTTCTCTGCAGCCCTTCTCTGAAAATCCTGGGTTTAGGGGGAGAGGTCCATGATGGGATATCCTAGGTCAGGTTTCTCAGCACATCATTGTGAGGCTGTGCCTGGGAACACACAGGAGACCTCATTTCAAGCACCTCACTTCAGCTCTTAGCCCATACTGGGAGCAACCACACTGGCTTTAGTGGAACAGTCTGAACGTGGCCTGAGGACATGAGCAGAAGCCACCAGTCCTGGATGTCAAATAGTCCTTCCCTGAGTAATTTAAAACCCTTTCAATCTACATCCTATTCCTCAGTGGAAGAAAAGGCTGAAATGGTCAAACAGCTTGCAGGAAGGAAACCTTAGCCAAGACCACTGGGATTTTGTTTTGATAGGAACATGTTTTCCACCCCCAAAAAGTTTTAGATCCATTTTGGGAGGGGTATCTTTTTATAGCTGTTGGCAAACTGTTGAGGTGCCATGGAAAAATCTCATCCCTCTCTCTGCACAGGGACAGCAAAAGGCTGAAATGGTCAAACAGCTTGCAGAAAGGAAACCTTAGCCAAGACCACTGGGATTTTGTTTTGATAGGAACATGTTTTCCACCCCAAAAAGCTTTGGATCCATTTTGGGAGTGGTATCTTTTGTAGCTGTTGGCAAACTTTTGAGGTGCCATGGAAAAATCTCATCCCTCTCTCTGCAAAGACATAAGGGCCAAGAGATTTGGTTGTGATACTTATTTAGAGACTTCTTTAGATGATATGCACCACAGCTTTGCTCCAAATCACACCCAGTTTAAGGCTTGTTTAATTGCTGGAGCCCAGATCCTGCTCCATGTCAGTCAGCAGGGAGTGTGGCTTCTTATTCCCAGGCCATCACTAGAGCAGGATTTCTTAATGAGTTCTGCAGTGTGTAAGAGAGTACAGCCCTCTGGCTCTGATGGAGCACAAGCATCCTTTCCTGCTTGAGCAGGAGGTCTATGGAGAAGTGCAAACCAGTCTCCTAGTACTTATCTGCTGGCAATTTGTTGAGTGATACTCAGGCTTCAGGAATTGCTGGGGAAAAAAAGTATCCCCAAATAGGTCATGTGGGAACAGTGCAAAACTGTACTGATGTAAAGGGGTTGCCTGGGGACTACATGGGATAGAGTTCCTCTTCCAGCAGTGTCAGCCCAGAGCAAATCCACTGAAGTCAGGTAGGCTCCAGGCCACTGAAATTTCTGGGGGTGCATGTCCCTGCATGGACTCATCTGCTCTCAGAAACCAAAATACAATCCTAAAGTGAACAGATTGCAGGTGTCATCATCTGGCATTCCTCCTGCTATTCCCACTCCTTGGGAAAGAGCAGTCTTTGCTTTTAAGGTGGAGGAGAGGTTCTCCTCGCCCTCTACTCTGCCCTGCTGAGAGCTCATCTTGAATACTGCCTTCAGTTTTGGGCTCCCCAGTTGAAGAGGGACAGGGATCTGCTGGAGAGGGCTATGGGGATGATGAGGGGACTGGAGCAGTGCTGAGGGCCCTGGGGCTGTTTAGTCTGGAGAAGAGAAGACTGAGAGAGGATTTAATCAATGTCTCTAAGTATCTGAGGGCTGGGGGTCAGGATGGGGGGGACAGGCTCTGCTCATTTGCTCCCTGGGATAGGACAAGGAGCAATGGGTGTAAGCTGCAGCAGAAGAAGTTTTGCCACAACACAAGGGGGAACTTCTTGACTGTAAGGCTGCCCAGAGAGGTTGTGGAGTCTCCTTCTCTGGAGACTTTCAAGGCCTGTCTGGATGTTTTGCTCTGTGATCTGTGTTAGATAGTGTTCTCCTGCTCTGGCAGGGGGGTTTGACTTGATGATCTCCTTGGGTCCCTTCCAATCCTTAACATCCTGTAAGCCTGTGAGAGGGAAAGAAAGATGGGGGTGGCATGCAGGTGGTGTTCGGCTGGGGCCAAGGGAAGGAGGTCCTGGTGCTGGCAGCACATTTTATTGGTAAGTACTGCTAGAAAGGACAAAAAATTGAGTTGCTTCTTCTTGTGCCTGATGAAGGGAAATGGCATCTGGAGTGAAAACAATAATCATTCCCTTTGAGTGGCATTTGGATTCCATTTGGGAGGTTTCCTCTTTGCAAAGGAAGGCTCCGTTTGCTGTGCGTAGGAACAGGGCTGTTCTCTTTCCGATGGTGACAGTGGTGGGAAGGGAACCCATCTCCTCCTCAGCTAAAGCCAGGGACAACAAAGCCCCCAGGTAGGTCAGGCATAGGCTACACTCAGAAGGCTCTGCTTCCAAAGCAACTGCTGATTCAGTCCACATTTTGCCTGGGTTTTGACAAAACACACAAGCCCAAGCAGCAAACAGCTGATCATAGCTTAAGAAAGAAAAGAACAATAGTCCCCAGGCTGGGCTTAACTGGCACCAGTAGAAATGACTGCTTTTAGCACAGGGAGTGTCAGGAGGCACTTGGACATCAATGGAGCTTTACTGATTTGTACTGAACACAACATTTGGCCCTCATTTTTGGTCTGCTTTTGGCTGCCAAATCTCTGAAGAAGCAGAAGATCAGGTGGCAGAAGATCGTTTCCTCGGAAGGATCTTAAGCTTCTGATGGTCTTTTATCCTTGTTTTTCCCTTAAAAAAACAACCCCAAAGCCAACACAGCAGGAATATTTCTCTCAACCCTCCTTGCAAATCTCAAATTGCTTAGCACCTCACACCAGGAACTCCCTTCCCCATCTCAGAAAGCCCTTTAGGAATTCACAAGGTGTGGATATCTATTAAAAGATAGATACTGTAGCATCTATCTGTGCAGTATCTTGCTGCAGTAACATGGCATGTATGCCCTGCTATACTGCCACAGGATTGGGCATATAGACACAGACATACATGTTAATTAGTCCCTTTAATCCTGAAAAATCATAGCTACCCTACTTCACACCAGGCCTAATGTCTAGTAGGAGGAGTTCTCTCTCTCTCTCTCTCTTGCAATTAAAGCAGTCAGAGCTGCTGAGCTGGGTCAAAGCAAAACAACTGGGTGCAAGCACAAGCCAGGTGTATTTACTGTTGAACAGCACATTTTCAGGTAAGTTAAAGGGTGATTTATTGATAATGTGAGCTTTTTGTCTCTTTATTTAGTTAAATATATATATATATATATAATGCCCTCAATACCTTATAGGTTATATCCTATTTACTTCCACAAGGTGGGCAAAAAAAACTAGCTTTGAAAGCAAATTGCATTTACATGGGGTTTCTTTTTTGATTCTACTAGATAGACCATGAGGCTTGAATTGCTTTCAAAACCATGCTTGCCCTCTGTCACCCCTCTCAGTCCATCCCTGTTCAAGACACAGATGTGTGGTGCTTCTTAGGACAAAGAGGGAAAAAAAATCTAGATGTTGGCCACCGTTTGCTTGGGTGGAACAAAGCAGTTAAAATAGCACCAAAGGAGTTACATTGCTGTTTTGTTGGTTTATTTTTCCAGTCTTTTGGAACACAAGCAGTAAAAAGAACCCAGAAGCACTGAGCTGAGTGCTTAAAACAGGGTAAATAAATACCTGGAGAGAAGAACCAAGAAGGAGTAGACCCAAAGCTGATGCAGATGTGCAGTGGCCCATCTGCAAGAGTAGGGCTTCTGAATTTGTTCTGCCCAGGCGGGAAGATATGCAGCTGCCTGGTTAGGTCATGTGGAAGAGTCTGGCCCATGTAGCCAGAAGATTTTGAACTACCACACTGTGGTGGATACTGAAAAGGGACAGGGAAGATACGTGGCAGACCAAGACAGAGCTGGAGGAGAAGGGTTTCCTAGCAAGTCTTGGGTTAGAGAAGACAACGGCTGCCCTGAACACCACCCAGTTATCCAGCACGGGCAAAATTTCACAATCCTTACTCAGGAGAGAAAATGAGACCCAAAAACCAAAACCCAGGAGTTTTGCCTGAGTAAGGAGTGCATGAGTAAACTTCATAAAGCTTTTCTAAAAGCCTCACGTTGCCTTTCCAAAGGAGACATCAAATAATTGTCTTGGACGCTTAGACAACAAAACCATTTGGCTCAAAACCACAACCCTCAGCCCCAGACTTTCTATCAGACATCTTTTATCCCTTCTGAATTATCTGACCAGTGGTGATAGTTGGAGCAACAAACTGGATCCCTTCCCTTCGCCTAGAAGAAGTCATCCTGGGTTTCAGCCGAGTGTCTTGGGCTTCAACCAGGGATGAGTTCACCCCAATGGACACATCAGCGACAATCAGAACTCCTCTGGACAGCCAGGGGAAGTTTTGCCTGCGGCAGGACAGCAAAGGCAGGGCTGGTCTAGTTTCTCTGGATGTGGCACAGATTTTTTTTCTCCAGGGAAGTGGGTCACACAAGAGTCTAGATTTCTCCTTCTGTGAGCCACCTTCAATCCTCACGTAAGGAAGCAGTTCCGAAGCCAAAAAGCTTACTGCACAACCAAGTAAACTGCAGTTACTGGGCTGTCTTAGGCAGTCAAGAAACTTAAAAGGCCTAAAAAGAAATAAAAGGAAGGAAGGAAGGAGGGAAGCAAGGAAGGAAGGAAGGAAGGAAGGAAGGAAGGAAGGAAGGAAGGAAGGAAGGAGGGAAGCAAGGAAAAAAATGTAAAAAGGAGAAAAAACAAAAAAAAGGAAAAATAAGGAAAAAGGGAGGAAAAAGGAAAAAGGATAAAGGAAAAAAGAAAAAAAGGGGGAAAAATGAAAGAAAAAAGGGAGGGAAGAAAAAAAAAGGAAAAAGAAAAAAAACCCAAAAAAACAAAAAAGAAGGAAAAAAGAAAAAAGGGGAAAGGGGAAAAAAAGAAAAAATGAGGGGAAAAGAAAAAAAAAGAAGGAAAAAAGGAAAAAAAAGGAGGGAAAAAGGGAAGAAAATAGAAGGAGGAAAAGAAAAAAGAGAGCAAAGGAAAAAAATGGGGAAAAAGGAAAAAAAGGAAAAATAAGAAAAAAAGGAAAAAAGGAAAAAGGAAAAAAAAGGGAAAAAAGACAAAAGAAGGAAAATAGGAAAAATAAGAAAAAAAGGAAAAAAAGACAAAAGAAGAAAAAAAGGAAAAATAAGAAAAAAAGACAAAAGAAGGAAAAAGGGAGGAAAAAGAAAAAAGGAAAAGGAAAAAAAAAAAGAAGGAAAAAAAGGAAAAAATAAAAAAGAAAAAAGGAGAATAAAGGAAGAAAATAGGGGGGGAAAAGGAGAAAAAAAGAAGAAAAAAGAAAAAAGGGGAAAAAAGAAAAAAAAAAGAATGAAAAAATAAAAGGAAGAAAGAAAAAAAAAAAAAAGGAAGGAATATTCTGGATGAGTTCATCACTTCAGACCTTAATTTTCCCATGCCTACAAGAGTCCTCAGCAAACACTCTACCAGCCTCCCAAATAAGGTCCAGGCTATTCCAAACCAGCGTGAGCAAATATTTCACTGTATTCAGATGGAAGCTGATGACTGCGAGATTAGTGCACATTAACCATGGTGATGGAGCAACTCTTAAAAGGAATTCAAGTATTCATCAGTAATCTGTTTAGGTTCAGAAATTACTTCTGTGAGAGTTTTGTTTGTTTTTGTTTGTTTAGTTTTCAAGTTTCCAGAAGCAGAACGGAAAAGGGAAAGGTCACCTGCTGCGTAAGGAAATCATATTGCAAACAGTGCTGTTCCATTGGATCAGGAAAGCAAGGCCGTTCAGCTGGCACACCACCTTTTTCTCCATTCCTTGCTTTTGGGGAGAGACAAAAGACTTAAGATCACTTTCTCCACGCATGCATGCAGCAGCAGATTCCCCCTTCTGCATGCTGTACGCAAACCCCTTCAGAGCTCATCCCCGACAACAGCACAAACCCGGCAAGAATGAAATGTTTGCGGTGCTTTTCCAGCGCCGCTCACACGCATCTAAGCCTCACAACACCCCTGTGAGGTAGGTAAATGTTATTATACCCATGTATACAGATGGGTAAAACTGTAGGCACAGAGAGGTTAGTTCACTTTGCCCAAGGTTACACAGCAACTTCATGGCAGAGCTGGGGTTGGAAACCCAGGAGGAACTGGCACCCAGAAATCTGCGATGAGTTTTAGACCGCTGAAAGGACCATCTGACAAACGCAACGTTGCACAGACCCAAAGTAACTCTGAGTGTCACAGTTGCCTCGCTGCATGTGTCCCAGAGGTGCTGAAGGGAGGTAAAGTTCATGCTCTCCAATAATTTTGAGCGGTTTCGGTCTGCTTGCAGGGTTTGGTTTTGGCTTTTGCTTTGTTCTTTAGGTTTTAAATGGGAATTGTAGCCCGCGTTATTTTAGCGACGCTAGCCCAGATTGTTTTAGCCAGCATCACTTTCCAGTTGGGCTGTGTGTACGTCTGAATATGCATCAAGGTCCAGATGGTTTATGCAGATTTATTCTAATTGTCACCAATTGCCTCCCCCCTCATCAGTGAAAAGCCAGTGGAACATATGCAGCTATCTGTCATCTCGTTTCCTTGTTTTTCTCATTATCCTACTGTCTGAGCTTCAAGTAAGGAGCAAACGTTGGACATAGGCAATATCTAGCACAGCAGGAAGGTTCCTACCACCTTCCTTCCCATCACACCTCAACAGAGAAGAGTCACTGCACCATTATTCCCAAGTTCAAACACAACAGAGCAATGAAGCAATTCTGAACGTGCTCATGGAGAAATAAGTGGAATGCAACAATCAGACCCCAAAGGTTTCGGCAATGCATTCTGCACACAGTGAAAGGTTTGCCCACGTCTATTTGGGATAGCCTCCTATCTTATCCCGTTCAAACCAGGCTGAGATTCTCTGCACCAGAATACACCCAAGCTCCAAGGGAAAACAAAAAAAACAGCAATCAAAACTACCATCCCCAAAGCCCCAGGGCTTTAGGCAACCACCAAAACAACAACATGCAAACTTCAGCAAGCAAAGAGTACACAGCGGGGGTTGACATCATCCCTACCATCAAACATCAACTACCTCAGCTTCTGTGGGGATTGGCATAGACCTTAATTTTGTTGTGGTTATTTCAGGGTTTGTTTCCTTTTATTCTTTTTTTGTTTGTTTGTTTGTTGTTTTTTTTTTCCACATGACCACATTCAATCTGAAGAGAACCCAGAGAAAAGCTAACCCAATAAAAGAAGAGAGTACCTTAGAAAAGCCTGTCTCCATAATTTTCCGCTGACTCCGGCAGCTTCCCAATTGTCTTTTGCCCAAGCTGCCCAGCAAGCAGGCACTAAAAGGTTTTGCAAATGCACAGTAGGAAGTTTCCCTTTTCAAAGCACCTCTGAGCTTCAATGAAATCATACAGGAGGGACCTCAGAGCACATTTTCTTTAGGAGGTTGAGTCACGGTGCGGTTCTGCGGGTGATAAGGTGTGGCATGCGTCGCTGGGAGGGACACGGAGAAGGGATAAGTTGTGAAGTGAATCTTGGGTGCACAAAAGTACCTCCAAAGAGCACAGGATGACTGCTCTGAAAGTCAATACCGATGCTCCCCTCGTGAGCAGCACCAGGCAGGTTTTAGCAGACCACTGCATAAAGCTTGACACTAATTTTGTCCTCTTTTCATCTAGTCAGCGCTAAACAAAAACACATGCAAATGACTACTGACTTTTGGCAGACACAGAGAAGGACAGGATGAAGCAGACAATTAGCTCCAATCCAAACCACTAAAAATATATATGTGTGTATATATATATATATATATATTTACACTTGAAATCTGTGGCTCGCTTGTGCTTTCCACTGGTAATTATGCAATGCTAAATCTTCTTCTGCAGGTCACAATGAAAAAGGCCTTGTGTGGATGGCAAAGAATGGCAAGGGCATGGGCACGGACCTTGTAATTCCACTGTTGATTTGGTATGGTCTGAGTCATTCCTGTCCCCAGATGAGCTGCCTACAGATGCATAATGATATCATGCTAAGCACAGCAGCCATCTGACATGCATGGATGGATGGATAGACAGATTGACATAAGCACGATAAAAACAATGCTGCTTGCCAAGTAAACCAACCACCCTAAGCAAAAAAGAACAAAGTGAACTGAAAAATATCTTGTCCACTGAATCAGGCAGAAAGCTGAAAGACTCCAGGTTGAAGTAGATGTACTCCACCAGTCCTGCTCTGTGGCAACTGCTTACATCTTTAGGAGGAAATTTAGCACCGGCAGGCTCCATTGCGTCCATGAAGCCAACTGACAGGAGCTGGTCGCATCCACATCACTCAAGTCACCATACAGAGCAGCTGCATCCAAACTGCTGATAGGGAATGCTCTCTGGCCAGTGTCAGTGGTATCAGTGCAAGCTGTGCCCCAGCCCAGGGCTCGCTGGAGTGAGACTAAAGCATGGTCAAGGAAGGTTTGAACAACACAGTACTGGGGGTGATGGAGCACTCGTGCCCCGGCGTTGCTCTGGCATGACATAGTTGGCTGGTTTAGATAATCCCAGGGTGCATTCAACAGCACAAAGGTGCCAGTGAAGTTGCCCACTGATCTTCTGATGAGAATAAATGTGGACTCAGTCTTCTCCACGACAGTATGAAAAGAAACCCTCCTGCAGTATCTTCTGGCAAGAAGGTAGGACGTGGCATAGCTAACTTACCAGAAAGAAGCTGAAGAGTTAAAAATGAAGTGAAATCCAAGTCACTGACAAAATGTACACCAAAAATTAAAGGTACCCTGGGCACAAAAGTAAATTCCCAGGAGGCAACAGCTAGACTCTGAGCATAGAGATTAGTACCATTAAAGAGCTGGGGGTAATGTTGTTCCCCATGCTTTCGGCTTGGCAAAAGGCGCTGTTTGGCAACAAGATCACAGATAATCCCAAGAAGAAATGGTCACCACACCAAGCTGTCCACCATGAACTCCTTGGGTGCAGTGGTAGAGCACGTGTTTTACATTAAGGCTGTAATGAAGTCCTTCAAAGAGATGTAGCTCTTCAGGGTTGACAGAGGCTCTCACTGGAAATCTTTTGCTAGATCAAGATGCCAGTGGATATCATCCAGAGAAAGGACTAATAGCTGAGGCAGAAAGTTTATGCGACTAAGCGTAATGAAACAGTCTGAACACAGTGGAGGAGGCACCTGCCTTCATGGTTATCCGTAACACAAGCCAAGAAGAAGGAGGACTTTGGACCAGGAGTGTGTCAAGCCCTTAGTCAAGCTGGTTTGGCTGTGAGAAATTAGCACTGTATTGAGAGGTAAGGTCACTTCTAGAGTGTTTTGCCTCTCCACTCCCATAACGGGGTGGAGAGGACGGCTGTTGGTGTTGTGGTCTGGAGCAAAGGTCCCGTTCCTGAGGGAAGGCAGGCTGCAGATGATCATGAGAGGCAACATGGAAGGGTTTCTTCCTCGACTCTTGATAAGCACGCCGCAGATCACTGACTCATTTCACTGTCGTGGTGTGAAGCGGCAGGGTCCAACTGTTCAGTGGGGCCAGAGGGTGGGATCGCATCGCTAAACCAAACCTCAAGGTTGAGATGCTCTGGCAGGAGAAACCTTCTCATGGTGTTTTGAGAATGAAGATGCTGTCTCCGAGAGGAAAGATCCTCAAGGAAGAGCAGTCCTTTTTTCATGCTTATGCCAATGGAATGCAGATGTGCAGAGGAGAGTTCTTCATAGAAAGATTAAGGAGAGGTTTTTACACAGGGCATGAGTCTCAGGGCACTGGATGAGAATGAGGCTACACAAGCACTAACAGTAAGTCAAACAAAAAGCCAGGCAGGCCTGTTGCTGGTAAGTGGGTGGGCACCTCTGGGGGCAGGAAGTTCACTTCACAAATTACCTCTTTATTTGGAGACTGCATACCAATGAGGGAAGAAACAGGGCAAAATGTTAGTAGGATGCTTGAAAAGGGACTGGTTATGGGGCACAGATCATGGAGAAGGGAAAAGCAAGCTTTTCACAAGCATGCATACGTACATATGATTGGACGGGGCTGTGTGATAGCTTGGACTGGATGAGCTTGGAGATCTGTTCCAAACAAGTTATATGTGCACAGCAAACAAGGGACTGGGAATTCAGATGGGAGATGACAAGACAAAATCCCTCCTTTTGCATGAAAATGTGACCACCAGATTGGTCGTAATCAGAGCCCAGAAACATTTGCCTGAAATGGAGTTTGACTGGGAATTACAGTACCAGTGACAATTTGGCTTCTTAGAAACTTTGCCATGTGTCTCTAGTTTGGCATGAGCAAGTCCTGCCCTCTTTCACAGGGACAGGCAGCAGTTAAAAGTTTCCACTATAAAACAAAACGCATACAACTGAAGAAACCCCAATGTTTGCTCAGAACACTGCAAAGGATCACCGACTGAAACAAAACAAAACGTTTCTCTTCAGGTATATTCAGGCAAGGAAAGCATTCAGCTTCTTTAAACTGTTATAGAAAATTGGTATTCGTTTCTCAGAATTAAAAAGCAACCCAAAACCAAAAAATTGATTCCTTAAATTAAAAAAAAAAATTAATTATAATTAAAAATATCTCCCCCTCCCCTTTCCATGCTGATCTCCTCTTCAGAACAGGTCAGCATGGGAGCTTTGCACCCTAGACAGTTACAGTATCTCTGGAATAAAAAAAATTGCAATTGCACACAGAAAATACTACAGCATTGGCTTAAAAACAGCTCGTTCTGGTGGTGGTGGTGGTTTCTATCCCCCCCCCCCTCCCCAAGCAGAGGAATGGTGGGGTTGAAAAGATGCCCTGAAACAGGAATATTCCTTTAAAGGACCAATACTCCAGAGAAGGGGAAAAAAAAGGGTGTCGATTAGACGCAAACCTGTGGTCGAACCCAAAGCAGGAGATTCCAGCACAGAAACGGAAGCGGAGAGATGGGGAATGTTCAGACACCGAGCAGGGTTATTTGGGAATGTCAAGACAACCACACAGCTCTCGGCAGGAGGGTGACCATCTGGGCTTTGCCATCAGCGGAGGTGGCAGCGTTTCCTCGCGGCGAGAAGGCTAAGCTAAACCCACGCCGTTCTCTCCACGCTCTCGGCTTTCCTCTGGCGGTGTTCCTTGCCACGTACTTACAGTAGGAGGCGAACACAAGACAGTTTGTTCCGTCCGTTGGGTTGGTTGTTTGTCTGTCTGTCTGTCTGTCTGTCTGTCGTGTGGTTTGTTTTGTTTGTTTGTTTGTTTGTTTGTTTGTCAGCAGTTCCCCACGTGTACCGAGTCGAAGAATTCTCAGAGCTAAATCACAACAACAACATCAACAAAAATAACAAAGCACCAAAAAATCATCTCGAGACGTTGAGTTCAGTGTACAGGTTATTACCGCTCGAAGAAGTTTGTCGCTTGTTTCGCTGTTGTCGTTTGCTTAAGTTCTAAGTTTGTTTTGTCTGTTTGAAATCCGGATTGGGTGGTTTTTTTGTTTGTTTGTTTGTTTGTTTGTGGTGTTTTTTTTTGTTGTTGTTTGTTTGGATTTTTTTTTCATGTTTTGTTTTCCTTAAAAACAAAACAAACAAAACAAAACAAAACAAAAAAAAATCAAAACCCAAACCCCCCGCAATGGAACGAAAGATGCTTTACAATCACTTTAAGGCTCGCACTGAATGAGACGTGACAGATCTTACACGAGATCACAAATAATACATGGATGCCTTTTCACAGCCTTAAAATGATACAGTAGGTCAAATTCTTTTGCCAGTCACTGATCAAGTATTGTGCCTTTAAATTGACTCGCTTTTTGCTACTATGCTGAGTTTTATTATTACTGAAAGAGTTATTAGATATGTGTCAATGAGCTTCAATATCAAGGGGCAGTTTGTTGGGGTTTCTTTTGTTTTGTTTTGGGGTGGGTTTTGGTTTTTTGGCATAGAATTTTGATGTCTGCAGATTTCTTTCTTTCGTTCTGGACTCAAGCTCTGCTGCAGACAGTGAGCAGCCTTTGGGGGCGTGTGAAAGCGTTCAAAACAAGATCAGATTCTGTACTACCATCTCCATCTGGCACGAGCCAACCGTTCACACGAGGGAAACGGTTAGAGGGTGGGAGCGCATTTCTAACGCCGCCAGGCAAGGCTTGGCCCAACGGTGCTAGAAAGGCCAAAGTGAGTTACAGACCTGATACTGTCACTGAGCCGTTGGACAAGCTCAAACTCTATTGGGATGTTTTGTTACTGAGCTGTTGGACAAGATCAAACTATACTGGGGATGTTTTGTCATTGAGCCATTGGACAAGGTCAAACTCTATTGGGGATGCTTTGTTATTGAGCCATTGGACAGGATCAAACTCTACTGGGGATGTTTTGTTATTGAGCCATTGGACAAGATCAAACTCTATTGGGGATGCTTTTCCATTGAGCCATTGGACAAGATCAAACTCTATTGGGGATGTTTTGTTATTCAGCTGTTGGACAAGATCAAACTATATTGGGGATGTTTTGTCATTGAGCCATTGGACAGGATCAAACTCTATTGGGGATGCTTTGTCATTGAGCCATTGGACAGGATCAAACTCTACTGGGGATGCTTTGTCATTGAGCCATTGGACAAGATCAAACTCTATTGGGGTTGCATTGGCTTTGCTTTCTTATCTTTATCTATTTGGATTTTTTTTCCTGATGAATCCAATAAGAGCAACAAGATTTTTTTCCCATTAATTTATCTCTTTTTTGTTGTTGTTCTTATTTTTTCCTTCTTTCTTTTCTTGTTTTTTTTTTTTTTTTTAATTTTAAGGTTTGTATTTCAGTTGGTTGGGGTTGAGGTTTTCTCTTTTTTTGTTGTTGTTGTTCTTTTTTCCCCTTCTTTTTTTTTTTTTTAATTTTAAGGTTTCTATTTCAGTTGGTTGGGGTTGAGGTTTTCGTTTTGTTGTTGTTATTTTTTTCCTTTTTTTTTATTTTAAGTTTTGTATTTCAGTTGGTTGGGGTTGAGGTTTTCTTTTTTTGTTGTTGTTGTTGCTAATTTTTTCCCTTCCTTTTCTTTTTTTTTTTATTTTAAGGTTTGTATTTCAGTTGGTTGGGGTTGAGGTTTTCTTTTTTTGTTGTTGTTGTTGCTAATTTTTTTCCCTTCCTTTTTTTTTCTTTTAAATAATTTTAAGGTTTGCATTTCAGTTGGTTGGGGTTGAGGTTTTCTTTTTTTTTGTTGTTGTTGTTGCTAATTTTTTTCCTTTTTTTTTAACTTTAAGGTTTGCATTTCAGTTGGTTAGGGTTGAGGTTTTCTTTTTTTGTTGTTGTTGTTTCTAATTTTTTTCCTTTTTTTTAACTTTAAAGTTTGCATTTCAATTGGTTGGGGTTGAGGTTATCTTTTTTTGTTGTTGTTGTTGCTAATTTTTTTTCCTTCCTTTTTTTTTCTTTTCAATAATTTTAAGGTTTGCATTTCAGTTGGTTGGGGTTGAGGTTTGGTTGTGTGTTTTTTTTTTTTTGTTGTTGTTGTTGCTTTGCTTTTTATGTTTGCTTTTTTTTTTTTTTTCCTGGCATATAATCATCAAAGAGTTTTGCATGAGAAAGGTGACAGTACTTAATGAAACTCAGCACCTAAGGGCATAAGGCAGTTGTAGGTTTGTTTGTTTGTTGGTTTCTTTTTTAATATATATATCTATATATATATATATTTTTCAATCAGCACCAATCCCATATATAATGTTCTACACTTGGTGTACGGTATAAAACGGATGTGGAGATGCCTCCCTCTCCACCTGTGAATCCTAGATGTGGAAGTTTGAAATACTGCTTCTCGTGTGTAAAAAACAAAAGGAAAAGTTTTTTCTTTTTGTTTTTACTTACAAAACATAGAGAATATCTTTTTTTTTCTTTTTTTTTTGTTGTTTTTGTTTGTTTTTATACATACAGCAACCAGAAAGAAAGCTTATCTGAAGGTTTGTGTTTGTTTCATGATCTGTGTTTACCGTAAACAAAAATAAGGTCCCCCTCTTTTTACTTTTGCTTTTAAGGAGCTTTAAAGTGAAGATTCGTATTGTAGCAACTCATATAAGAGAGGTCCATCTCTATACCTAATACCTACAGCTGTGGGGGTGACATACTGGAGGATGTTGATAGTTCTTCTTAACCTCCTGTCTACAAAATGAGCATCCCATGCAGGGTATCTTTTTCTCGGGATGTCAATTTTAATGAGAGGCCCCTCGGGGGGGTAGGGTCGCCCAGATGGAGTAGATGGTACCATTGCTCTCACCTGGAAAACGGGCAAGCAAGTGTCAGCTGTGAGTTCCTCCTGTTGCTCCGTGACCGCTCTGGTGGGCGTAGCCTGGGCCCCCCGGTACCCAGGGGTTTGAGGCGCCATGGGCTCAACATCGGGGGGCAGAGGAATGCCCCAGAGCAGCTCGGCGCAACAGGAGCTGACTAAGATCTTAGCTCTTGGCCCCATGGGATGCAGCACACCATAATATAACAGCATCAAAGCAATCCCAGCAGCAAAGCTAAGAAAGACACAACACAGTGCTGGCACGGCATAGGAGTCAGTGGTGTCAGGATCTCTGTAAAAATACCAGAGGAGCGTCAAGGCAGCGTTCTCTGTCAGCACTACCGTGTAATACGCGAACATTCGGTATCGAGTCCGCCCTTCCTTCACATTAAACCAGCAGAAAATGTAGACAATCCCTACCACCATGTTGAAGAGGATCTCCTCCCACTTAGACATGCAGAAATCTGTCCCACCATGGATGATCCAGAAAGCCATGGCGCACCAATGGACCACTACAAAGATCCCAAAGTAGAGCTGGAAGATGGAAGCAAAGAGAGCAAAAGAAATAACTCGGGATGAGATGGTGAAGAGGCGCCAGAAGAGATGGATGAGGGCCCCTCTGTAGCTCATACTCTTCTTGTCGTCCCTAGAGTCCCGAAGAAGCTTGTGATAGGAGGCTAGCACCCAAGCCAGGGACATCAGGGAGGCCACAGAGGACACACCTGCCGGAAGACACACAGATCCACTGAGTTAGACAGGAGATTTGGTTGAAAACATCATCTGCTCACTACATTATTTCATCTGGGGCAAGATCAGGAGCCCAAAGGTTCAACTCACGTCAGGTTGTCTGGAGGAGAGAAATACAGAAATATCAGTGTGATGCCACATTCACAGTATCACAGTATCACAGTATCATCAAGGTTGGAAGAGACCTCACAGATCATCAAGTCCAACCCTTTACCACAGAGCTCAAGGCCAGACCATGGCACCAAGTGCCACGTCCAACCCTGCCTTGAACAGCTCCAGGGACGGCGACTCCACCACCTCCCCGGGCAGCCCATTCCAGTGTCCAATGACTCTCTCAGTGAAGAACTTTCTCCTCACCTCAAGCCTAAATTTCCCTGTAGTGCCATATTCAGAAGTTCTCTGAAGCAACTCATGATGTTCTTCATGACCCCCTGGCTCTGCCACTCCACCCCAGCTCTTCTAACAGGGGACAGCCTCCATCCCCATCCCAGTTAGAGCAGTGCTTGAAAACTGGAAATCTAGGTCCCACCTAAAGACTGCAGCCCGAGTATGAGGGTTACTTTCTGTAGGAAGGGGTCTATCCTGGAGTCTTGGAATCACAGAATCAAGCAGGTTGGAAGAGACCTCCAAGATCATCCAGCCCAACCTAGCACCCAGCCCTCAACAGTCAAACAGACCATGGCACTAAGTGCCCCAGCCAGGCTTGGCTTCAACACCTCCAGGCACAGAGACTCCACCACCTCCCTGGGCATCCCATTCCAATGCCAATCACTCTCTCTGACAACAACTTCCTAACAACATCCAGCCTAGGCCTACCCAACCACAACTTGACACTCTGACCCCTTCTTCTGTTGCTGCTTGCCTGGCAGCAGAGCCTAACCCCAGCTGGCTACAGCCTCCCTTCAGGCAGCTGCAGACAGCAATGAGCTCTGTCCTGAGCCTACTCTGCTGCAGGCTGCACACCCCCAGCTCCCTCAGCCTCTCCTCACAGGGCTCTGCTCCAGATCCCTCAGCAGCTTCATCGCCCTTCTCTGGACACTTTCCAGCACCTCAACATCTCTCTTGAATTGATAGGCCCAGAACTAGGCACAGCACTCAAGGTGTGGCCTGAGCAGTGCTGAGCACAGGGGTGGGCACAAGAACCTCCCTTGTCCTGCTGCCCACACTGCTCCTGAGCCAGCCCAGGATGCCACTGGCTCTGCTGCCCACCTGGACACACTGCTGGCTCATATTCAGCTACTATCTACCAGTATCCCCAGGTCCCTTTCTGCCTGGCTGCTCTCCAGCTACTCTGTCCCCAGCCTGTAGTGCCACAAGAGCAGGACAACTACATTCCTTGTGGATCTTGTTTGTTCTCCACTAAGTTCACACAAGCAGCATTCACACTGCCTTGCACTTGTCTCTTGTCTGGATGTGTTCCTCTGTGATCTGTGTAAGATAGGACTGTCCTGCTCTGGCAGGGGGGTTGGACTCGATGATCTCCTTGGGTCCCTTCCAACCGCTAACATCCTGTGAACCTGTGACTCTGCCTTAATCAAGACTCCCTATTTGCATTTGCCTTTGGGAAAAGCAGGCAGTTGGTCAGTTTTTTTGTAACCCTGTGGTCCCAAGTAGATGAAAACATAAAGGGAACATCAAGGCTCATCAGCACTCTCCCAATGAGGCCAAACCAAAGAATCTAATCTCTCCAGCAGCATCCCAGCTCTGTTTCTGGGATGGACTGAAGACTTAGATCAGAGGTATCTTACTTCCAGCTTTGTCTTTTAGATGGACCACATGCCCAAACCTCAGTCATATATCTTGCCCTGTCTCCTTCTGCTCCTGGTGGAATCACCTGAAGAGACCTTGGATCTGGTCCATCCCCATGCCTTGTCTGGGACTGCTGAGGGAGCCACTACAGGTGTGCAGCGCTGCCCAGCGCACTCAGCCCCTGCAGCACTGCTCCCATCAGTGAGGGCATTGCCAGCTCTGGGGCCAGCTCTCAGTTCCCAACTCATGGCTCTGTACCCTGTCACGGGGCAGATGTACCTTGATATTCCAAAGGGGCCTTATTCCCCACTGCAGCCAACACTTAGACTACTTATTTGCACCAAATGATAAAACAGTGCCCCTTAAACATATCAGAAGCTCTGACAAACACAATGCCAGTGATTATCATGAGGGTAAATTATTTATTCAGCAAAGTATCACAATCCAAATTCAGTGATTGCTGGGACAACAAAAGGCCACTGGCATCTTATTCCTTTGCTCCCACTTCTGCTCAATGGACAACGTCTCTGCAGGTGAGGGAACAGATGATGGACCAAGATCCATGTTTGAGGAGCTCATTAATTTGGTATCTATAGATTGATTGGGTAAAGATTTGTCTGGGAGCATGGCCTAGAACATCTAAATGGAAGATGGTGATGGTTTCAAGCAAAGCAAACAGTAACAGACACCCTCCACCTCCGATGTGTATCATACTGGAAGATAGGTCCAACTCTTTCTTGCTTTTATCACTTTATTAAAGCCCAAGGGGCAACTTGTTACATCTGCCCAGGATTAAAAACCTAAACCACCTGAAATCTCTAAGTTTCTTCTTCTCCTGTTTTGTTTGCCCTTTCCCCTCTGCCCACAGGCAGCTGACTCCCATAGGGGTGGGAAGGAGGTCCACTGGCTCTTCAGATCTCTGTCTAGAAACTTCATCTGCTTTTTCAGGTGCCCACCCCAAAGTGCACTTGGGTTGGATTTCTCCCCTGACAGCCTAGCTATGTTTGGAGAAGACAGAGCATTGGAACAGGCTGCCCAGAGAGGTCACAGCATTGCCTTATCTGGTGACTTTCAAAAGCCACTTAGATGCCACCCTGTGCAACCTGCTCTGGGTGAACCTCCTTTACCAGGGAGCTTAAACTAGGTGATCTCCAGAGGTCACTTCCAACCCCTACCATTCTGTGAGAGCTGATGGAGAAGGTGGCCATGAAGGTTGGTATACCTTCATCTCTGAATATCAGGTTGAAGGGACCTCGAGGATCATCTCAGAATCACTGAATCATTGAGGCTGGAAAAGACCTCTGAGATCAAGTGCAGCCCATGACCCAACACCACGACATCAGCTAGACCGTGCCACCAAGCCATCAGCTAGACCATGCCATCCAATCTTCTCTTAAAGACCTCCAGGAATGGAGACTCCACCACCTGCCTGGGCACTCCATTCCAGTGCCTAATCATTCTTTCCATGAGGAAGTGCTTCCTAATTTCCAACCTAAACCTCTCCTGGTGCAGCTTCAGACCATGCCCTCTTGTCCTATCACTGGTTGCCTGGGAGAAGAGCCTGACCTCCACCTGACTACAACCTCCTTATAGGTAGTTGAGGAGAGTGATAAGGTCCTCTCTAATTCTCTTCTCCAGGCTGAACAACAGCAGCTCCCTCAGCCTCTCCTCATCAGACTTCCCCTCCAGCCCCCTCAACAGTCTTGTCTGTCGACTCTGGACCCACTCCAGGACCTCAATATGCTTCTTGAAGTGAGTCCAACCTCTCTTGGAAAAACTACTGAAAATGCCTCTGCCTATTAAAATTCTCCCAGCCTGCAGGGCCACCCAAACTGTGCTTTCTCACCAGCTCTCAAGTCTCTCTCTCTGAATATCCTGCCTCTGGGCTCACACATGCAGCAGTGCTTCAGAGTGACTTGTGAAAACCCAGCAAAGCACAAGCCAGCAAGCTTGGTTGCTTTATCAGAGAGGGAAGCTTTAGACCACCATAGAATCATACAATCAAACAGGTTGGAAGAGAGCTCCAAGCTCAGCCAGTCCAACCTAGCACCCAGCCCTCAACAATCAAACAGACCATGGCACTAAGTGTCTCAGCCAGGATTTGCTTCAACACTGCCAGGGACAACAACTCCACCACCTCCCTGGGCAGCCCATTCCAATGCCAATCACTCTCTCTGACAACAACTTCCTCCTAACATCCAGCCTAGGCCTACCCAACCACAACTTGACACTCTGACCCCTTCTTCTGTTGCTGCTTGCCTGGCAGCAGAGCCCAACCTCTCCTGGCTACAGCCTCCCTGCAGGCAGCTGCAGACAGCAATGAGCTCTGCCCTGAGCCTCCTCTGCTGCAGGCTGCACACCCCCAGCTCCCTCAGCCTCTCCTCACAGGGCTGTGCTCCAGGCCCCTCCCCAGCCTTGCTGCCCTTCTCTCAACACCTTCCAGCACCTCAACATTTCTCTGCAATTGAGGAGCCCAGAACTGGACACAGCATTCGAGGTCCAGCCCCACTGCTAAAGCAGGGTCACTCAGAGTAGGTTGCCTGGAATCACATCCAAGTGGGTTTGGAATCTCTCCAGAGAAGGAGACTTCACAAGCTCTCTGGGCAGCCTGCTCCAGGGCTTTGTCATCCTCACAGAGAAGAAGCTTTTCTTTATGTTTAGGTGGAACTTCCCCAAGTCCTAAGACCTAGCCTGCTCTGGGGTAGGGTGTCCCTGCCCATGGAAGGGAGGTTGGAACTAGATGATCCTTGTGGTCCCTTCCAACCCTGACTGATTCTGTGATTCTAACAAACATTTGCATATAGAACTTGAGGACTCTGATAGATGGAAAGTTCTGAAAGTGTACAGCCTCAGCCCCAAAGAGATACAGTTTAGACTTTTTTTAACCTATCAAGAGTGTTACAATATTGGTAGACCTAACATTTGGAAGGGTGGAAGTCTTAGGGTGAGGGACACTGGATGACCTTGGAAGTCTCTTCCAACCTGGATGATTCTGTGATCCTACACTGTATAGACTTAACATTTGGAAGGCTGGAATTCATAGGGTGAGGGACACTGGCTGATCTTGGAGGTCTCTTCCAACCTGCTTGATCCTATGATTTTATGATCCTATACTGTATAAATTCAACATTTGGAAGACTGGAAGTCTTAGTGTGAGGGACAGTGGATGAGCTTGGAGGTCTCTTCCAACCTGGATGATTCTATGATCCTATACTGTATAGACTTAACATTTGGAAGACTGGAAGTCTTAGGGTGAGGGACACTGGCTGATCTTGGAGGTCTCTTCCAACTTGGTTGATTCTATGATTCTATGATTCTATGATTCCATGCTGCATAGTACTTATAGTGTCCCCATAGAATTCTATGATTCTATGATCCCACTGCCTGTTGCAGTATCCTCTAGCTCCTCAGTTTAAAAAACTTCCCATCATTAGCCAAACAAACACAACCAAAAAAGTCACCTATTGTGACTTCACAGAGAGAGTGATTGGCATTGGAATGGGCTGCCCAGGGAGGTGGTGGAGTTGCCATCCCTGGAGGTCTTCAAGAAAAG
The DNA here is from genome assembly GCF_015220805.1 of Pogoniulus pusillus. Classification (NCBI taxonomy): domain Eukaryota; kingdom Metazoa; phylum Chordata; class Aves; order Piciformes; family Lybiidae; genus Pogoniulus; species Pogoniulus pusillus. Next base: position 40,313,577 of record NC_087270.1, read on the forward strand.
CCTGGATGAGGCACTTAGTGCCATGATCTGGTTGACTGGATAGGGATGGGGGGTAGGTTGGACTGGATGAGCTTGGAGGTCTCTTCCAACCTGGTTGATTCTATGATTGTCTCATTTGAGCACTCTCATGCTAGAAACCTGTGCAGCACTAGATGTACCTCTCTGCCCAAACCCAAGCAGCACCAATCCACAAGAGACAGATGTGTCACACAGCCTTAAAAATGTTTCCATTGGGTTCATTTATTCCAGAATAGAGAGAGGAACAAAACAGCAGAAACAAACCCCCAGTGTACACATAAAGGCTTTTCCCACTGAAATATTTCCACTGGAGGAGCCTACACTAATGACAGCCTTTGCTGTAAGCTGCACAAAGCTTGCTGAGAGTGTGTGCGTTGAGTCATTCGCAGTGCACGGTGCCCTGCCTGCTGAGAGTCATCTGAACACCTCCTCCAGTCAGCAGCAAGAAGCAGACACCCCCAGAAAGTGATTCACCCTGTCCTAAGATCCCTGTGTGGGACAAGGAGGGGCTGACTCATGCTCCCAAAGTGTCTGACTCCATCCCTTGGCAGAGGAGGGAGGGCACTTGTGAACACCAACAGTCAGGTGGGATGAGTCCTACCCTTACAAAACTGTTTGTTGCCTCCTCCTTTGCACTGAGATCTGGGTGTGTGTGTGTGTGAGGGATCTCTAGACACTTTGGCATATTCTTGCTGTTGCACAGACATTCAAGAGTGTGGAAAATGTGAATTTTGGCATACTAGTGCTGAGAAGGATCTGGACCTGGGTGTCAGCAGGTGTAATGAGTAGGTGGACATCAACAGGAACCATGTTGTGCCAGGGTAGGTATAGGCTGGATATTAGGAAGAAGTTCTTCACAGAGAGAGTGATTGGCATTGGAATGGGCTGCCCAGGGAGGTGGTGGAGGCACCGTCCCTGAGGGTCTTCAAGAAAAGACTGGATGAGGCACTTAGTGCCATGGTCTGGTTGACTGAATAGGGCTGGGTGCTAGGTTGGACTGGATGATCTTGGAGGTCTCTTCCAACCTGCTTGATTCTATGATTCTATGGAGCATGGGACATGGACTTACAGTGTAAGCACAGAAATTGTTCCCCAGCTGTTTAAGGCCAGGCTGGATGAGGCTGTGGGAAGCCTGATCTAGGGCAGGGTGTCCCTGCCCATAGCAGGGGGGTTGGAACTAGATGATCCTTGAGGTCCCTTCCAAACCTGACTGGTTCTATGAGTCTATTTCATAAAGACTTAAAAGACAAAGCACACTTTGGCCTTTATCACCTTGACCATGACTTTCCCCTATTACTTTAGCCTCTGACATATTCATACCATGTACACTTATCCCAAACAGTGGAATTAACTGTTCCATTCTTTTCCACTTCTCTAGTGCAAGGGAGTTGGGGCTGTTCAGTCTGGAGAGGAGGAGGCTCCCAGGTGACCTTATTGTGGACTTTCAGTATCTTAAGTGGGCTACAAGAAAGCTGGGGAGAGACTTTCTAGGCTGTCAGACAGTGACAGGACTGGGGGGAATGGAACAAAGCTAAAAATGGGTAGAGTCAGACTGGATGTTAGGAAGAAGTTCTTCCTCACGAGGGTGATGAGACCCTGGAACGGGTTGCCCATGGAAGTGGTGGAAGCCTCATCCCTGAAGGTGTTTAAGGCCAGGCTGGATGAGGCTCTGGACAGACTGATCTAATGTGATGTGTCCCTGTCCATGGCTGGGGGTTGGAACAGAGTGGCTGGAGAGCAGCCAGGTAGAAAGGGACCTGGGGGTGCTGGTAGAGAGTAGCTGAAGCTGAGGCAGCAGTGTGCCCAGGTGGGCAGGAGAACCAATGGCATCCTGGGCTGGCTCAGGAGCAGTGTGGGCAGCAGGACAAGGGAGGTTCTTCTGTCCCTGTGCTCAGCACTGCTCAGGCCACACCTTGAGTGCTGTGCCCAGTTCTGGGCTCCTCAGTTCAAGAGGGGTGTTGAGGTGCTGGAAGGTGTTGAGAGAAGGGCAGCAAGGCTGGGGAGGGGCCTGGAGCACAGCCCTGTGAGGAGAGGCTGAGGGAGCTGGGGGTGTGCAGCCTGCAGCAGAGGAGGCTCAGGGCAGAGCTCATTGCTGGCTACAGCTCCCTGAAGGGAGGCTGTAGCCAGGTGGGGTTGGGCTCTGCTGCCAGGCAAGCAGCAGAAGAACAAGGGGACACAGTCCCAGGTTGTGGCAGGGCAGGTCTAGGCTGGATGTTAGGAGGAAGTTGTTGTCAGAGAGAGTGATTGGCATTGGAATGGGCTGCCCAGGGAGGTGGTAGAGTCTCTGTGGCTGGAGGTGTTGAAGCCAAGCCTGGCTGGGGCACTTAGTGCCATGGTCTGGTTGCTTGGCCAGGGCTGGGTGCTAGGTTGGACTGGATGAGTTTGGAGCTCTCTTCCAGCCTGGCTGATTCTATGAACTAGGTGATCCTTGCAGTCCCTTCCAACTCTGATGAATTCTATGAACAGTAAGAGATCTCTCGAGTTATAACCAGACCCCAAAGTCCAGGTAAGTTGCATCACATGGGCAGTATTTGTTCCTTTTGATTTTGAGTGTTGCACATGGTGACTGACACATGGTGACTGACACATGGTCACTGACACATGGTGACAGACACATGGTGACTGACACATGGTGACTGACACATGGTGACTGACACATGGTGACTGACACATGGTGACAGACACATGGTGACTGACACATGGTGACTGACACATGGTGACTGACACATGGTCACTGACACATGGTCACTGACGCACCTTCATCCAGCATGAGTAGGTTTCAACTCCCTTCCAAGGTTTGTTTATCCAAGTTAAAACTGAAGTCACTTCAACAAACCCACTCCCACTCCTCCCTCTGTGTTTAGCTTGGGAAGCAGAAAGCAGCCTCCATACACTGCCATGTCTCTGTGGGCATTCTCAAGCTTGGAGGGCATCAGCTCTTACAGGGCTGGAATGCCTGTGGCTGCATGCCTGAGATCTATATCCCACCTGCCAGACTGTCAGAGTGATATAGACTGCAGTTAAGCTCAAGCTCTCTGTGCTGGACTGTACAACAGCCCTTTAACTGCTCTTCTCACCTCCTAGGAAGCAAAAAGTGACTCACAGGCTGTAGTCAGCACTATTGAGGAGTCAGGCCCATGTGTCTTGGGTGACACATCACAAGAATTAGTCTGCCAGGTCCCCTTAGTAATGTGGCATGAAGTCACTGAAATCTACATTCTGGACAGTGAGGCAGAGTGCAGTAGTGGCCACACTTGATAGATGAAGCACTAAGATATGAAGGTTTTACTCAAGGTCTCACACAAAACCCATGCTAAAGCAAGGAATAGATCTTCACATCACAGTGCACCTCTCCAAGGCATTTCAGACAGAATTCAGCTCCTACTGTAGAGGCTCCTACATGTAGGGGCACTTGCAGCCAGGAGGGCAAACCAGAGCCTGGGCTGCAGCAGCAGAAGTGAGGCCAGCAGGGCCAGGGAGGGGATTCTCCCTCTCTGATGTGCTCTGCTGAGACCTCACCTGGAGTCCTGCATCCAGTTCTGGAGCCCCTGGGACAAGAGGGCTGTGGAGATGCTGGAGTGTGTCCAGAGCAGGGCCAGGAGGATGCTGAGAGGCTGCAGCAGCTCTGCTGTGAGCACAGACTGAAAGAGTTGGGGCTGTGCAGGCTGGAGCAGAGGAGGCTCCCAGGGGACCTTCTTGTGGCCTTCCAGCATCTGAAGGGGGCTATAAAAAAGCTGCTGGGGAGGGACTTTTGAGGCTGTGAGGGAGTGTCAGGAGTGGGGGGAATGGAGCAAAGCTGGAGGTGGGGAGAGTCAGAGTGGAGGTGAAGAGGAAGTTGTTGGTGATGAGAGTGGTGAGAGGCTGGAATGGGTTGCCCAGGGAGGTGGTTGAGGCCCCATGGCTGGGGGTGTTTGAGGCCAGGCTGGCTGAGGCTGTGTGCAGCCTGCTCTAGGGTAGGGTGTCCCTGGGCATGGCAGGGGGGTTGGAACTGGCTGCTCCTTGTGCTCCCTTCCAACCCTGACTGATTCTATGATTCTAATTCTGCCTTTCTCAGAGGACCTAATGAACAATCCTCAGGGGTAAACATATGGAATAGAGACCAAGCAGCAGCAAATGGTGAAGAGAAACAAGAAAACAGTGCTAAATAAGACAACTACATAAAGCTAAACTTTCTGAGTAGAGTGCTGGACCAAGGAGCAGTCTCTGAGAAGAGAAACAAGAGGATGGGATCATGAAAACATGAGTGGGCTACAGTATAACACAGGTAGTGATATGATACCAGAGGAGAGGAGCATGAACCACTCTCAGTTCAAGAGAAGCTCTTAGAGCTTGGATGAAGCTGATAGGAGCAGGATGAATTTCAGCTCCTACTGGTAGCCCAGGAGAAAAAAAACCCAAACACCAAACCAACAACCCAACCCAAACAAAACACCCCACTACCTCAGAGAGCTAATGAGGGTCTTTGAAAACTCCACATCCTCAAAACAAGAAGTCCTCTTAAGCTGACTTTGCTGGTTTTAAAGCCCATATATGCCCAGGAATAAGCCCAGCATGATGGCCTATCTGGCTGATTCCTGCTATGCAGCTACACAAAGGGACACAGCCTCAAGTTGTGCCAGGGTAGGTATAGGCCGGATATTAGGAAGAAGTTCTTCACAGAGAGAGTGATTGGCATTGGAATGGGCTGCCCAGGGAGGTGGTGGAGGCACCGTCCCTGGGGGTCTTCAAGAAAAGCCTGGATGAGGCACTTAGTGCCATGGTCTGGTTGACTGGCTAGGGCTGGGTGCTAGGTTGGACTGGATGATCTTGGAGGTCTCTTCCAACCTGGTTGATTCTTTGATGATTCTATGACATGGGTTTACAACCAGTCTAATAAAAGCAGTAGAGAAATCACACACAGGAGTATTTGAAATGAACAATAGATCCCTTTCCTGCCTTGCACACAGGAGATGAGGAGAAAGGTTCCTTTCCCTGGGAGTATGTGCAGTTTGCATCACAAATGGGCTCCTCAATTCAAGAGATGTTGAGGTGCTGAAAGGTGCCCAGAGAAGGGCAGCAAGGCTGGGGAGGGGCCTGGAGCACAGCCCTGTGAGAAGAGGCTGAGGGAGCTGGGGGTGTGCAGCCTGCAGAAGAGGAGGCTCAGGGCAGAGCTCATTGCTGTCTGCAGCTGCCTGAAGGGAGGCTGTAGCCAGGAGAGGTTGGGCTCTGCTGCCAGGCAAGCAGCAGCAGAACAAGGGGACAGAGTCTCCAATTGTGCCAGGGGAGGTCTAGGCTGGATGTTAGGAGGAAGTTGTTGTCAGAGAGAGTGATTGGCATTGGAATGGGCTGCCCAGGGAGGTGGTGGAGTCTCTGTGCCTGGAGGTGTTGAAGCAAAGCCTGGATGAGTAACTTAGTGCCATGGTCTGGTTGACTGGACAGGGCTGGGTGCTAGGTTGGACTGGATGAGCTTGGAGGTCCCTTCCAGCCTGGCTGATTCCATGATTCCATGATTCTATGAACAGCCAGCTGGAGGTCAGTGGCTGTAAGTACTTCGATTGCACTTACTGTAGCATCATCCCCAAACGTTTACTGTGGTGCCTGTCCCTTTAAAGCTCAAAACGATGCCTAAATACTGCTCTATTTCCTTTCTGACGTTAATTCTCCTGAAGACTCTACTAAAACAAACAGGGGGGGGGAAGACACCAACATTTCTCCCAGGTGAGCTGGACAGCAAATCCTCAGTGTGCCACTAAACCTTCCATCAACCTGCGTGCGAACGCAGCGCCTGCTAAATGCCAGGCGCCACAGCTCGCCTCCTCCCCATCACTTGCTGGCTGCTCAGCTCTCTGTGCTGCGAACCCTGCTCTCCTCTTTTCCCCTTTGGGTGGCACATTCCTCCCCTGGAGCTCAGGATGAATCAAGGCACAGGCTCTCACTCTGATGCACACAGAGTGGAAATGTATTTGCATGCAAAAATGACCAAGCCAGGTTCTGCTTCTGTAACAACATCGCCTGAGAGTTGCCTCCCTCACCCCACTCCCTCCCCCCCATTTGATTTTTAACCTGATGTTATTTATCTGGACCAGAGTAAAAGAAGCCAGAATTAAAGGTCATTTGGATGTGGTGCTTGGGGATGTTGTTTAGGGGTGAACCTTGTAGAGTAAGGCTATCTGTTGGCAGGGCTGGGTGCTAGGTTGGACTGGATGAGCTTGGAGCTCTCTTCCAACCTGCTTGATTCTATGATTCTGATTAGAACCTTGGGCTGGTTTAATTTGTTTCTGCTGGAGTTGGACCTGCAAGCTTCCATTTTTCCTCAATTTGAGAGAGATGTTGAGGTGCTGGAAGGTGTCCAGAGAAGGACAATGAAGCTGGTGAGGGGCCTGCAGCACAGCCCTGTGAGGAGAGGCTGAGGGAGCTGGGGGTGTGCAGCCTGCAGAAGAGGAGGCTCAGGGCAGAGCTCATTGCTGTCTGCAGCTCCCTGAAGGGAGGCTGTAGCCAGGTGGGGTTGGGCTCTGCTGCCAGGCAAGCAGCAACAGAAGAAGGGGACAGAGTGTCAAGTTTTGCCAGGGGAGGTCTAGGCTGGATGTTGTTAGGAAGTTGTTGTCAGAGAGAGTGATTGGCATTGGAATGGGCTGCCCAGGGTGGTGGTGGAGTGGCTGTGCCTGGAGGTGCTGAAGCCAAGCCTGGCTGGGGCACTTAGTGCCATGGTCTGGTTGCTTGGCCAGGGCTGGGTGCTAGGTTGGACTGGCTGAGCTTGGAGCTCTCTTCCAACCTGGCTGATTCTATGATTCTTTCTTTCCAGAGGTAGGAATGACTTTTATCTTCTTTCCTTCATTCTGCCCCTTTAACTTTAACTTTGCACATGGGCAAATACTCCTCGTTGCCAGTATGTAAATGATAAAGAGCTGTGTAGATAATGTTGCCATTTATTTCCCTCAAAGGCTTTTGAGCCACTTCCTTCACCAGTTTCTCCAGCATGCCACCATTCCATTAAGGCAAGTGAGCACTATTCCACCTCTGGTGTGCATCACTTGAACTTCTGGCCTAGGAATGACCTCCTCATTTCTCTGTGACACCTCTGCACTCTACTCACAGATGAGGTGACCTGGGATGGAAACCCAGGGCTTGTCAGTAGGAAGAGATGTTACAGCAGTGTCCTGTCCTTGGCTCTTCTCCCATGAAAAACACTGGTTTCATGAGGCAAGGGGTCTGAAGTCCTCACCATCTGCTCCCTTGCTAGGGAGATCTTCTGAGACCTTCCTCCAAGGAGCAGGCACAGCCCAGGACCTGACACCCACAGGCCACAGTCTCAGCGGTCCATAAGAAATAGAACACTGCTGTCTGGGAAAGGCAGGCAGCAAAGTAAGTTACTCACTGTAGAGACCAATCTTCAACTAGATCTGGGCAACAAGAAGAGGATCTTCTACCACTGCATCCCACTGGAACCTCCTAACATAAGGCTTGCTTTGGCTTTCTAAACATGACAGTCCATGCCCAGGGCAGCACAAGGACAAACAGCTTGCTCACACAGAGTTGCCCTCCCACACCTTGCCAGCTACAGGCTGACTCATGTCCTGAAATGTGAAGGCTTCCTAAGACCTTTCTTTTTGCTCAGTTAAGATGTCCTCACTGAGCCCAGAAACATTGCAGCTCTTCTGAGTTCCTCTCCAGCCTTCACCTCAGCACTCCTTGAGGAGCTGAGGTGCATGGGCTCACCTCAGACTGTGATTTGCTTCTCTCCCCTTTCATGACACCAAGCTAGGAGCAGGTGTTGATCTGTTGGAAGGTAGGAGAGCCCTGCAGAGGGACCTGGCCAGGCTGGATGGGTGGGCAGAGGCCAATGGGATGAGATTTAACAAGGCCAAGGGCAGGGTTCTGCACTTCGGCCACAATAACCCCAAGCAGCACTACAGGCTGGGGCCAGAGTGGCTGAGAGCAGGCAGGAGGAAAGGGACCTGGGGGTACTGATAGATAGTAAGCTGAAGATGAGCCAGCAGTGTGCCCAGGTGGCCAAGAGAGCCAATGGCATCCTGGCCTGCATCAGGAACAGTGTGGCCAGCAGGACAAGGGAGGTTATTCTGCCCCTGTACTCAGCACTGGTCAGATCACACCTTGAGTGCTGTGTCCAGTTCTGGGCCCCTCAATTCAAGAAAGATGTTGAGGTGCTGGAAGGTGTCCAGAGAAGGGCAACAAAGCTGGTGAGGGGCCTGGAGCACAAATCCTATGAGGAGAGGTTGAGGGAGCTGGGCCTGTTTAGCCTGGTGTCTTGGGTTCAAATGCAAGTTCCCAGAGACTCTTATAAATTTGGTAGACCCAATGACAATTTATAGAATTTATAGAGTGCCCTCCCCTCTTCCCCCTCCTTTCCCCAAAAGACAGGGAGAGAGATAAAGGTAGGGACACCCAAATAAATCAATCTCACTCGATTTGGAAGTTAAAAAGGAAAAATTTAACAATAACTTAGAAAAAGGTATTGGGGGCAGGGGAGTTTACAAAGGATAAGGAAGGGAAAACAGCAAAATACAAAACAGGGATGGATACAACCCGAGTAGTGTGATGGTGTCTCTGCCTGGTGGCTGCCACGTGTTGTGCTGGTATGCAGTATGAGTGTGTGTGTAGAGTGAACGCAGGAAAAGAGAGCAAGAGACAGGGAGGTCCTGTCTCTTTTATACCACAGGAAGTGGGGGGAGTGGGCTAACCATCACCTGGAGTGTGGCCCACCCCTGGGGAGGGGCCAAGACCCCTAGGGTCAGGTTCAGGGTTACTCCCCCAGGAGTGTTAACCCTATACACCTGGAGAAGAGGAGGCTCAGGGGTGATCTTATTACTGTCTGCAACTACCTGAAGGGGCATTGTAGCCAGGTGGGGGGTGGCCTCTTCTCCCAGGCAACCAGCAATAGAACAAGGGGACACAGTCTCAAGTTGTGCCAGGGTAGGTATAGGCTGGATATTAGGAAGAAGTTCTTCACAGAGAGAGTGATTGGCATTGGAATGGGCTGCCCAGGGAGGTGGTGGAGGCACCGTCCCTGGGGGTCTTCAAGAAAAGCCTGGCTGAGGCACTTAGTGCCATGGTCTGGTTGATTGGATAGGGCTGGGTGCTAGGTTGGACTGGATGATCTTGGAGGTCTCTTCCAACCTGGTTGATTCTATGATTCTATGATCCAGTTCCTTGGAGATGAAGTGACATCAAGGCAACGTTTCAGCACAAAACATGGATCCTGTAAACCTCCTCTGGTTAATGGTTTGGCTTGGACACAGAGATCTTATAGGCCTTATTGCTGTCTACAACTACCTGAGGGGTGGTTGTGGCCAGGAGGAGGTTGCTCTCTTCTCTCAGGTGGCCAGCACCAGAACAAGAGGACACAGCCTCAGGCTGCACCAGGGGAGATTTAGGCTGGAGGTGAGGAGAAAGTTCTTCCCTGAGAGAGTCATTGGACACTGGAATGGGCTGCCCGGGGAGGTGGTGGAGTCGCCGTCCCTGGGGCTGTTCAAGGCAGGATTGGACATGGCACTTGGTGCCATGGTCTGGCCTTGAGCTCTGTGGTAAAGGGTTGGACTTGATGATCTGTGAGGTCTCTTCCAACCTTGGTGATACTGTGATACTGTGATACTGTGATGCTGTGAAATAACTTCATCCCAGCTCTGGAACTGCTTTTGGCCTGATGGGGAAGAGGAAAGAAGCTTAATTTGGTTCACACTCACTAGCCAAGCCAAGAGGTTTTCATTCAGTGTGTTTAGAAGTGATGTGTCAGCAGCTCAGAGTTTGCTAACCTTATGCCTCGTAGATCCTTGTTATTATGTAGGGGGGCAGGGGGGGAAATGGTGGAATCATCTCAGCATAACTGCAGGTGAGGGGAAAGGAAAACAGCATCTCAACACTCCTGGAGAGTACCCAGGGCTGGCACTATTAGAGTCTGGCAGAGCACTTCTGTGAGGGGGAGTGACAGAAATGGCTGTGATGCAGCTGGTGCTGTCTCGCAGTGGGGTAGCTGAAGGCACCAGGGACAGCAGCTGAAACCTGTTTCTCCCTCTGCTTCCCATGCTCTGCCAAAGCCCAAGTGAGGTTGGGTCTGTGATTCTATGTGTAGCAGGAACTCAACGACACACCAGCACCCAGTGGTGAGGTCATGCTCAGCTTGGCTTGTCTCTCCTGGGTCCTTTTGGCCTCCCAGAAGTTCAGAGGCTGAGGCTGCCTCTTCAACAGATACCACCTCCCCCAGAGACAGGCTGGGATCACACTACACATCCATTTCTCTCCTGCAAGCCTCTCTTTGCACCTCAGAGTGTATCAGAGATGGGCTCCTGTGATAGGGAAACGACCATGCCTGGTGGATGAGGTCTCCCAGCAGAGATTTGCCTATGTGAAGATGCAGACACACTGAGGACACTGAGAGCGTGAGGTTGCTCAAATGCCACTTAGGACAGAGGTCATTTCAGGAGATTTCCACTGCCTCAGTAAATCTGCTCCACTCCTAGACCCTCACAGCTGCCACCCCAAGCTACTCACACAAAACAGCTGACACTTTCTGGAACAAGAAAGTTCTTCCCTTCAATACCCAGCAACTTTGAGCCAGTTGCAGCAACCTGAAATGCTCTGGCTACATTAGGGGTAAAAGCAGAGAAGTCCCTGCCCAGCACCCACTCAGCATCTTCCCCATTTAAATCTTTCTGGGGGCATTTCAGTGCCTTTGTGCTCTCTGTTCACCCAGAGTTAGCATTGTTCTCTAGATGTGATATGAACCCCAGAGGTGCACTCTGGAGCAGCCCGAGAATGAAGAGCTGCATTCCCAGGCACCTCACTAGGCAGCTGCACAGCAGAGAGCAAAGCACACACTTTTCACCATGCCCTAATCACAAATCTCCAAGTGTCCAAGTGGAAGCCAGTGACAAGTGGAGTCCAGCAGGGATTAGTCCTGGGACCAGTCTTGTTCAACATCTCTGTGGGTGCCATGGACAGAGGCACTGAGTGCAGCCTTAGCAAGTTTGCTGCCCACACCAAGCTGTGTGGTGCAGCAGCCAGGCTGGAGGGCAGGGATCCATCCAGAGGCACCTGGACAGGCTGCAGAGGTGGGCACAAGCCAAGATCAGGAGGTGCAACAAGACCAAGGGCAAGGTCCTGCAGCTGGGTGGAGGCAATGCCAAGCACAAATGCAGGCTGGGCAGTGAGTGGCTGGAGAGCAGCCCTGAGGAGAGGCACTTGGGGGTGCTGCTGGAGGAGAAGCTCAGCAGGAGCCAGCGGTGTGCACTTGCAGCCCAGAAAGCCAAGCAGAGCCTGGGCTGCAGCAGCAGCAGTGTGGCCAGCAGGGCCAGGGAGGGGATTCTCCTCCTCTGCTGTGCTCTGCTGAGACCCCACCTGGAGTCCTGCATCCAGCTCTGGAGTCCCTGGGACAAGAGGGCTGTGGAGATGCTGGAGAGTGTCCAGAGCAGGGCCAGGAGGATGCTGAGAGGCTGCAGCAGCTCTGCTGTGAGCACAGACTGAAAGAGTTGGGGCTGTGCAGGCTGGAGCAGAGGAGGCTCCCAGGGGACCTTCTTGAGGCCTTCCAGGATCTGAAGTGGGCTTCAAAAAATCTGGGGAGGGACTTTTGAGGCTGTGAGGGAGTGCCAGGAGTGGGGGGAATGGAGAAAAACTGTAGGTGGGGAGAGCCAGAGTGGAGGTGAGGAGGAAGTTGTTGAGCAGGAGAGTGGTGAGAGGCTGGAATGGGTTGCCCAGGGAGGTGGTTGAGGCCCCATGGCTGGAGGTGTTTGAGGCCAGGCTGTGTGAGGCTGTGTGCAGCCTGCTCTAGGGTAGGGTGTCCCTGGGCATGGCAGGGGGGTTGGGACTGGCTGCTCCTTGTGGTCCCTTCCAACCCTGACTGATTCTATGATGCTATGAAATCTACCCCCAGAGGTGTCTCCAAGAAAGCCTGCAGCATCAAATGACCTGTAAAACAAAGCCTCAGGTTCCTACTTGGAATCTGCTTGGTATGAACTTGCTCCTGGGGAGTCTGCAGCACAGAGATTCCCCCTCCCCACCTACCCCTGCCGCCATGACCTGAGGCTACTCAAACCTCTCTCTCTGTGCCTCGGTTCCCCAGCCAGCCTGCAGCTGCTAGACACAGCATGGGCTAATACTTGTGTGGTGCTCTGATGATGTAAGCCCCTTCCAAGGATGACTCCAGTCTTGCAGAGGCTAAAATTGGCAGTGCTGGCCACCTGCCAAGGCTGTCCCGTGCATGGTGACTCATCTCCATCGGCCATGGTGCATCAGGTGCGTGCCGGTGGCTCGCGGTGTGGAGCAGAAGGCTTTGCAGCTGCACCCCCAAGGAACAGAGCCAGAGCCATGGCAAGGTGGTGCACAGAGAAGCTGCAGGTGGGGATGGGCTGAAGCATGACCTCTCTCTTTGGGTTTGCTCCAAAGCCCCTTGGCAAAAGAACGGCTTCGGAGGCTCCTGGCCAGCCCTTCCCCACCGCGCTGGGACAATAGGGCTGATGACAGGACAGGCTTTGCCCGTGGCACTCGATGCCAGCACGCCTCAGGCCTGGCCTGTTCTCAGCATGCCAGAGCAAGACGTCCTCAGTGCCCACTGCCAACTGTGGAGATGGCTTTTTGATGCTGCTGGGAACTGGCCCGGCACCAGCGACTCGCTTCCAGCAGGGCACCAAATTGCTCTCTGTCATCCGGCGCTGGTGAGGAGGAGGGGAAGGCAGGGACAGGGCCATATGCCCCAGTCTGGCACTGCACCTGAGTCATATGAGTGGCCTCCCAGGTGAGCTGCTTATGCATTTGGAGCCATGTGGGCAGTTTGTGAGGTGCCTCCTCGGTCTGGTGATGAACATTTAAAGGGAAACTGTGGTTGAACAGGAGTAACTTTCGACCCCCATTACCCTGGTGTCTCCCTGCCAAGCCCCTTCAGCAAGCACACAACTGCCAGGGTCCCCTGCCCACGTGGCAATGAGCAGCTGCTTTTCAGCTCATGCCGCTTCTGTCACACAAGGAGCCAGGTCTGAGAGATGGATGTCACTCATTTCTTTGACTCCCTGAGAGAGAGAAGGAAAGAAGATGCCTTCAACCCCATCCAAGGCAAAGACAAGAGTGTGATCCTGGTGGACTTTACCTCATCTCCTGTTCATAGAGTCATAGAATCAGTCAGGGTTGGAAGGGAGCACAAGGAGCAGCCAGTTCCAACCCCCCTGCCATGCCCAGGGACACCCTACCCTAGAGCAGGCTGCACACAGCCTCACACAGCCTGGCCTCAAACACCTCCAGCCATGGGGCCTCAACCACCTCCCTGGGCAGCCCATTCCAGCCTCTCACCACTCTCCTACTCAACAACTTCCTCCTCACCTCCACTCTGACTCTCCCCACCTCCAGCTTTGCTCCATTCCCCCCCACTCCTGCCACTCCCTCACAGCCTCAAAAGTCCCTCCCCAGCTTTTTTGTAGCCCCCTTCAGATGCTGAAAGGCCACAAGAAGGTCCCCTGGGAGCCTCCTCTGCTCCAGCCTGCACAGCCCCAACTCTTTCAGTCTGTGCTCACAGCAGAGCTGCTGCAGCCTCTGAGCATCCTCCTGGCCCTGCTCTGGACACAATCCAGCATCTCCACAGCCCTCCTGTATTTGGGCTCCAGAACTGGATGCAATACTGCAGGTGGGGTCTCAGCAGAGCACAGCAGAGGGGGAGAATCCCCTCCCTGGCCCTGCTGGCCACACTTCTGCTGCTGCAGCCCAGGCTCTGCTTGGCTTTCTGGGCTGCAAGTGCACACTGCTGGCTCCTGTTGAGCTTCTCCTCCAGCAGCAGCCCCAAGTCCCTCTCCTCAGGGCTGCTCTCCAGCCACTCACTGCCCAGCCTGCATTTGATCTTAAATCATTCCTGCACAATGATATTTGGGATCTTTCCTACCCCAGGAATACATTTCAGATCGTGTGTAGTTCCCAATGCATCCATAATTGACAGCACATTCTTGGTTAACTATCAGCCTGTCACCAGGGGAAAGCTAACTGAGAAATAAATCTCCACATTAGACTTAACTCATTAGCACCCACACAGGAAACCTTTCACTGAGGTGCAGAAGTGTTAAACTTGAGGTTGACTCATCCCAAACCCACTCATAGAATCACAGAATCAGTCAGGGTTGGAAGGGAGCACAAGGAGCAGCCTGTTCCAACCCCCCCTGCCATGCCCAGGGACACCCTACCCTAGAGCATCCTGACAGGGAATGCCTCCTCTGGGCAGTGAGGGCAATGAGTAGCCCAAATCCTCTGCTCATCCTCCAATACCTTGCAAAGACCACAGAAGTATTCTAACCTAACTGACACAGAAGAATATCTCGGAGTGCCCTGGGGGGAAAGTGCAAGCCCTGATCTCAAATGTCTTGCTGGGTGCATTAAGAAGAGTGTGATCAGCAGGCTGAGGGAGTTGCTCCTCTCCCTCTATTCTGCCCTAGTAAAGGCCACATTGGGACTGCTGGGTCCATCTCTGGGCTCCCCAGCTGAAGAGAGAGCTCCTGGAAAGAGCCCACTGGAGACCTCTGATGATGATGAGGGAACTGGAGCATCTGTCCAATGAGGCTGTCAGACCTGAGGCTGTTCAGCCTGGAGAAAAATGAAAGGAGGCCTTGCCAATGCTTACCAACATCTAAAGGGCAAGTTTTGAGAGGATGAAGTCAGACAATTTTCAGTGTTGCCCAGAGACAGGAAAAGTGGCAGCAGGCACAAACTGAAACACAGGAAGCTCCATCTGAACAGGAGGCACAACTTCTTTCCTGTGAGGCTGCCAGAGCACTGGAACAGGCTGCCAAGCAAAGCTGTGGTGTCTCCTCTAATTTAAACCCCACCTGGACACAATCCTGGCCAACCTGCTCTGAGAAAGCCTGCTTTAGCAGACAGGTTGGATTAGGCAATTCCCAAAGGTTCCTTCCTACTTCTACCAATCTCTGCTTCTTTCCCCTAGACATGGTACAGAAAAAGTGAGGACATGAGGCTGTAGCCAGGTGGGGTTGGGCTCTGCTGCCAGGCAAGCAGCAACAGAACAAGGGGACACAGTCTCGAGTTGTGGCAGGGGAGGTCTAGGCTGGATGTCAGGAGGAAGTTGTTGTCAGAGAGAGTGATTGGCATTGGAATGGGCTGCCCAGGGAGGTGGTGGAGTCTCTGTGCCTGGAGGTGTTGAAGCCAAGCCTGGCTGGGGCACTTAGTGCCATCTAGTAGGGGGCTGGAACTAGATGGGGACCACAAGGATCATCTAGCAGGGGGTTGGAACTAGATGGTCCTTGTGGTTCCTTCCAACCCTGACTGAATCTATGATTCTAGTTCCAACCCCCCTGCCATGCCCAGGGACACCCTACCCTAGAGCAGGCTGCACACAGCCTCACACAGCCTGGCCTCAAACACCTCCAGCCATGGGGCCTCAACCATCTCCCTGGGCAACCCAGTCCAGCCTCTCACCACTCTCCTGCTCAACAACTTCCTCCTCACCTCCACTCTCACTCTCCCCAACTCCAGCTTTGCTCCATTCCCCCCACTCCTGGCACTCCTTGACAGCCTCAGAAGTCCCTCCCCAGCTTTTTTGTAGCCCCCTTCAGATCCTGGAAGGTTACAAGAATGTCCCCTGGGAGCCCATCTTTAAGCCCAGGTGTTTAAAATCCCTTTTAGTGCCTAAAAAAAGGAGGAGTTACTCTCTTTAAAGAATAAAGGCACCCCCAGGAAAGCTGAAGCTACTGATGCTTGTTTCTTAACCACAGGAGCAGCTCCAGGCTGCTTACTGCAGGCTGCAGGGAGTGCAGACACCTCCCCAAACCCCAGAGGGTTCACCAGGACTTTGCATAATGAAGGGCTTACGCTGCAAATCTCTTTCAGATCCACAGCAGGGTTACAGAGGAGACAGGCAGAGCCTGGCTGGACAGACAGACAGCCCTTTTTCGACGGTGGGGAGGTGGGGGGAAGCTGCAGCCTCCTGCAGGCAGCCTCCCAGCGAAAGCGGTGCGTAAAGCACTCCTGACACGAGTGGAAGGGCGTTAGGGGTTCTGCTAAATCTCACTGAAGTCTTACAGTAGCCACTTGGGGAAAAAAAAAGGAAAGCCAAGGGGAAAAAAAAAAAGTGAAAGGAAACCTCTTTAAGAGGAGATTTATGCTGAAAAACCCCAATCCTTCTCACCTCACTAACTGCTTAGAAGCTGGGGGTCTCCTTTAAGCTGGTTATGCTGGCTCCTTTCCATTCAGCACAGAGGAACAGGCACCTCTGCAGGGTAAGGAGTGGTAAGGATGGTTTGTTCTGCACAAAGTGAGGGAGAGCATCTTCTAGGAGTGATTGTGGTATGGAGAGCTGGGCTGCTGGGTTGTGTTTGTTGTTAACATCAGGCAGGACTAGGGGGGGATGGAGCAAAGCTGGAGGTAGAGAGAGTCAGGTGGAGGTGAGGAGGAAGTTGTTGAGCAGGAGAGTGGTGAGAGGCTGGACTGGGTTGCCCAGGGAGGTGGTTGAGGCCCCATGGCTGGAGGTGTTTGAGGCCAGGCTGGCTGAGGCTGTGTGCAGCCTGCTCTAGGGTAGGGTGTCCCTGGGCATGGCAGGGGGGCTGGAACTGGCTGCTCCTTGTGGTCCCCTCCAACCCTGACTGATTCTGTGATCATGCAGCCAGCAGGACTAGGGCAGTGATTGTCATAGAATAGAATCATAGAATCATAGAATCAACCAGGTTGGAAGAGACCTCCAAGATCATCCAGTCCAACCTAGCACCCAGCCCTATCCAATCAACCAGACCATGGCACTAAGTGCCTCATCCAGTCTTCTCTTGAAGACCCCCAGGGACGGTGCCTCCACCACCTCCCTGGGCAGCCCATTCCAATGCCAATCACTCTCTCTGTGAAGAACTTCTTCCTAATATCCAGCCTATACCTACCCTGGCACAACTTGAGACTGTGTCCCCTTGTTCTATTCCTGTAGTCAGCAATGGTGAAGCTGCAGCTCAAATACTGGGTTCAGTTTTGAGCTCTTTGCTTCAGGAATGAAATTGAGGTGCTGGAGCATGCCCAAAGAAAGGCAACAAAGCTGGTGAAGGGTCTAGAGTACAACTCTTACAAGGAGCAGCTGAGGGAAGTGGAGTTGTTTAGCTTGGAGAAAAGGAGGCTGAGGGGAGACCTCACTCTCTACGACTCCCAGAAAGGCAGCTGGACTGAGGTGGAGATCAGTCTCTTCTCCCGAGTAACAATCAACAGAAGAAGAGGAAACAGCCTCAAGTTGCATCAGAGGAGGTTTATGTCAGGCACAAGGGAAATGTTCCTCTCCAAAAGGGCTGTCAAGCCCCGGGGAAGGCTGTCCAGGGCAGTGCTGGAGTCACCATCCCTGGAGGACTTTAGAAGATATGTAGATTTGGTCCTTGGGGAGATGGTTTAGTGCTGGAACTGGCAGTGCTGGGTTAATGGTCAGGCTTGATCTTAAAGGTCTCTTCCAAGCCAAAGGACTCTGTGATTCCCATTTCCTCCTGCAAATACACCATGCTATTTAAACCAGGAGAGGTCCTCTGACCAGTGCTTTCCAGGGATCAGAGACAGATGTACACTCTTTCATCTCATCCTCTCCTAAATCCCCAGGACAGATGAGTGAAGGACAAGGCTACATCCTTTTGAGTCCTGTCACCTCCTTCTGCCTCACCCTAAGGCTAGATCTAAACGCATCATGTAGCTTCTGTTCAGATTCCCCTGAGAAATGTCAACATCTCACCTCCCTCAGCCACCTTGGACACAGACTGCTCCCTGGTTTAGAGGCATCCTTCCTCCCTCATTTTCCATCTTTTCTCCTCATTTTGGACCCATGGATGGAGCTTCACAAAAGGCCTGCACACCAACACCAGCTCCTTCCACATAAACATTCAGGAGCTGACATCAGCCCCTTTGTCCCAGCAGCCACAGCACAAAGGACTCCAGCTCAGGCTCTCAGTGTGCACCATCCAGGTCAGATCTGCTCACCTGACAGAGTACACCAAGTTCTTACCTCTTTTGTCTCTGTGCTATTTTCTACTCTTCCCAAGTCATGGGCCAGTGGCAGCTCAGCTGGGATCTGCTCTGGTGCTTGGGATATTATGATGAAATATATCCTGAACTTGATGAAATCCCAAGGTTGTGGTCCCAAGCTTAAATGAGGCTAGGATTTGACCTCATGTTCCACCTCCAGCACTGCTGCTCCAGCTGCTGGTAGTGTCAGAAGATGCAGGAGATCTCCTGGGTGAGCATGGGCCCATTGGTGAAACTGATGTGGCCTTTGAGCACTGAAGGAGCAATGAACACAGATTCTAACCAGCCTCTCCAAAAGGTACCTCTCAGGGTAAAATCACAGAATTACAGAATGGTTTGGGTGGGGAGGGACCTTTAAGATCAGATAGGTCCAACTCTCCCTGGCATAGTCAAGGATGCTGTCCTAGTTCGAGTTAAGCCCTAACCCCTGAGAGACACCTTCCACTAGATCAAGGTAGAATCATGGAATCACAGAACTGGTCAGGGTTGGAAGGGACCACAAGGAGCAGCCAGTTCCAACCACCTGCCATGCCCAGGGACACCCTACCCTAGAGCAGGCTGCACACAGCCTCAAACACCTCCAGTCATGGGGCCTCAACCACCTCCCTGGGCAACCCATTCCAGCCTCTCACCACTCTCCTGCTCAACAACTTCCTCCTCACCTCCAGCCTCACTCTCCCCACCTCCAGCTTTGCTCCATTCCCCCCACTCCTGCCACTCCCTCACAGCCTCAAAAGTCCCTCCCCATCTTTTGTAGGTCCTCTTCATACCCTGGAAGGCCACAAGAAGGTCACCTGGGAGCCTCCTCTGCTCCAGCCTGCACAGCCCCAACTCTTTCAGTCTGTGCTCACAGCAGAGCTGCTGCAGCCTCTGAGCATCCTCCTGGCCCTGCTCTGGACATGCTCCAGCATCTCCACAGCCCTCTTGTCCCAGGGACTCCAGTTTTTCGAAGTTCCATCCAACCTGGTCCTGAACACATCCAGATTGAGGCATCTACTGCCTTTCTGGGCAACCTGTTCCAGTGTTTCACCACCCTTACAGTTAAGAATTTCTTCCTTACACCTAATTTAAATCTCTCCTCTTTCAGTTTAAAGCCCTGGCTCCCTGTTCTACCACTAAGTGCTCTTGTAAAAAAGTCCCTCTCCATCTTTCCAGTAGGTCCACATCATAGAATCAACCAGGTTGGAAGAGACCTCCAAGCTCAGCCACTCCAACCTAGCACCCAGCCCTCAACAGTCAACCAGACCATGGCACTAAGTGCCCCAGCCAGGCTTGGCTTCAACACCTCCAGGCACAGAGACTCCACCACCTCCCTGGGCAGCCCATTCCAGTGCCAATCACTCTCTCTGCCAACAACTTCCTAACAACATCCAGCCTAGACCTCCCCCGCCACAACTTGACACTCTGTCCCCTTGTTCTGCTGCTGGTTGCCTGGCAGCAGAGCCCAACCCCACCTGGCTACAGCCTCCCTGCAGGCAGCTGCAGACAGCAATGAGCTCTGCCCTGAGCCTCCTCTGCTGCAGGCTGCACACCCCCAGCTCCCTCAGCCTCTCCTCACAGGGCTGTGCTCCAGGCCCCTCCCCAGCTTCATCTAATGTCTCCCTGGAGGCTTCTCTTCTCCAGGCTGATCCACCCCAACCCTCTCAGCCTTTCTTCATAGCAGAGATATTGCAGCCCTCTGATCATATTTCTGACCCTTCTCTGGCCTCACTTCAACAGGTGCATATCCATCTTATGTCAGGGGCTCCAAAGCTGGATGCAGTACTTCGGGGGGGGGGGGGGGGGTGGGTCTTTGTGCAGTAGAGGGTCAGAACCCCCTACCTCAACCTGTTGGCCACTCTGTCTTGGACGCACTCAGGATATAGTTAGGTTTGTGGACTACAAATGCACACTGTCAGGTCACCTCTTGTAAGCTATGATGAGGCTTCTCTATCTTCCATGCACTGAGGATACAGTTATGTTTGTGGACTACAAATGCACGCTGCCAGGTCACCTCTCGTAAGCTATGATGAGGCTTCTCTGTCTTCCACCCACCCAATATGGAAACCAGGAAGCAATGCAGCAGCCTGGTTGCATCTCCCTCCATTAGTCCTTGCAGTGCTCCCCTACTCCCTCCACAACAGGCAAGTCAACACTTTCTGCCACTGTGCTTCCAAACACCTCTGGGGGAGATATTCTGGATTGGAGTAGAGACCTCCAGTGTCTTTACTCTTCTTACCTCAACAGCTACATTAACACAGGAATTAGGAGAAAAAAGCAAAACTTCCTACTGGTGATTCCAGTAACTCCCTCTTTCAATCTCCTTACACAGGGATAGGAGAAGGAGACCTTAGCTGACTCATTTGGAGAAGGCTGGCTTCCTGCACAGGTCTTGGCATTGCATCTTATGAGCAGGGAGGACTGAGCTTGGTAGGAAGGGGGGTTGTACGCTATATAAAATGGCAAATTGACCTTGTTCTAGCACTAAATGAGTCCATAAGGGACTGTGTGAGCCATATGGAGATAGCTGGAGTCTGGACACATCAGCACAGGCTGTACCTGGCTTTATAAGCCCTGCTGTGGGCTGTCTTGCCAGTGTGCATCCCTCGGTGATGCAGCTGCTAATGTTCCTGTTTAGAGGCAGAAGTGGCCTCTTCGTGTGACCAGCCACATTCACACAGGCACGGTGAGCTAGGAGTGACTTGATTTGGTTTTTAAACGTGCTGCTTTCCTTACAGCATCCAGCTTCCTCTGGTTTCCACCTGCTCGAAGGGAAATCTCTGACACTCCCTTTCATAACAGCTCCTCTCAGCATTTAATTTCCTTTTACATAATTACGTAGTGGCCAGGAGGAGGAAGAGGAGGAGGAGGAGGAGGGGAAGGCAGAAACACTGAAGGGGGCATGGAGGAGCTCTAGGAAAGCCTTGCATCTGAGTCAGGAGCACCGAGCAAGCTCTGCTGCTCAGCTCCAGCCGCCGCCGCTCAGCGCGCAGCCCCGAGATGCTCGACCGCATCCCTGGCACGGGCAAGGGGGGAGGCAGGGAGAAGGTGCGCTGGGGACCCTGAGAGTTCGGCTGCTGGAGCGTGGCAGGCAAAGAGCCCTCCGGGGCTCGGAGAGGAGGGGGGGACGTGCGCTGCCTCGGAAGAGAGCGCAGCCTGCTCGGTGCGCTGGAGGAAGGGAGGAGCTGCATAGCTGGGGAAGGGAGAGGAGGAGGGGGGCGGAAAATGATGCAGCTTGTTCGGTGGATTAGGCAGCCATGCCTGCGAGTGGCCAGCTGAAAGAGGCACAGATTCGTAAGCCTAGGGGGATTATTCGGCCGTGTCGTCTGCCTTGCAGCACAAGAGAGGCCAGCAAACTTCGCCCGGGGCTCCCTGCAGCGAGCCCGGCGACCTGCATAGCGCCCTGGCAAGGCGCCTGCGTTGTGGCGGCTTCGGCGCCTGCAGCAGGGTTAGTAATGCTGGAAGCAGCAGGGAAAAGGGTTCTGGCAAGCGAGAGCGGCCCTAGCAGGAGCTGTAGGAAGGCATGTTCATCATGTCAGCACTTTGGAGGCCTGGAGAGCTCCTGATGAGAGGTTTCAGACGAACACTGCATAAACAGGAGAAAGGAGGCCACTGGAAGGAGCCCCGATGGACATGCTGGAAATGTGGAGGGAGAGGAGAGCACTCCGGCTTCCCGATGCTGCCCATAGCAGTGACCTTGAGCCAGATTTAACCCTGAAGAACTGCCCAGTTCCAGTCTGAGCTCCCTGGAACTCGCCAGGGCTGTCAGAAATGGCCACAACGAGGCAGCCGAGTGCCACCCCTGCCGTACGAGCTTTGAGCAGCGGCTGAACAGCCCAGCTGCTCATCAGCTGATAGTGCTGCTGGTCCTTGAAAAGGACAGTCCTCCCTCAAGCTGATGACCCGTGAGCATTGGCTGGTAGAGCTGCCCTCCCCAGGGCTGGGACAGAGGCATCTGCTTCTCAGCTAGTCCCATGCTGGGGACATCACTGCAGCAAAGGGCATCACAATGAGCAAACCCTTCTCTGTGGTTGCTTCTACACCTCTGCTCATCATCTTTAGGCAAGCATCTTTGATCACATTCCGTGATGCTGTGATCCACAACCTCCCTGGAAGTGTTCAAGGCCAGGCTGGATGAGGCCTTGAGCAACCTGTTCTAGTGGGAGTTCTCTCTGCCTATGGCAGGGGGTTGGAACTGGATGGTCCTTGAGGTCCCTTCCAACCTAAATCATTCTATGATTCCATTCTATACCTGTTCTACAAAATCTCTGTCCTACAGAGTCCTCTCCACTGCCTTCCTCACTCTCATTTCTTTGACTTGCTGAGAACCATGGCACCAATGGCTAAACCTGAATTTCTGGATACTCCTCAGGAAAGGTCCTACAGGGTTTAAGCTATTAAAAATCTCCCTTCACAAACTACACTTCGCACCCTCAGAGCATTGCACAGACACTGAACCATTGGTCTTTGTCCACACAAACTGAAATCAGGCCAGTTTTATCATCCTGCTTGTGTAAGGAGGGAACCTAAGGCAGGGACTGGTTGTGACTGCACAGTGCTCGGTGCTAAACCAGGGAGGGAGCCTGAGGCAGGGACTGGTTGTGACTGCACAGTGCTAGGTGCTAAACCAGGGAGGGAACTGAGGCAGGGACTGGGTGTGACTGCACAGTGCTAGGTGCTAAACCAGGGAGGGAGCCTGAGGCAGGGACTGGTTGTGACTGCACAGTGCTAGGTGCTAAACCAGGGAGGGAACTGAGGCAGGGACTGGGTGTGACTGCACAGTGCTCGGTGCTAAACCAGGAGGGAGCCTGAGGCAGGGACCGGTTGTGACTGCACAGTGCTAGGTGCTAAACCAGGGAGGGAACTGAGGCAGGGACTGGTTGTGACTGCACAGTGCTAGGTGCTAAACCAGGGAGGGAACTGAGGCAGGGACTGGGTGTGACTGCACAGTGCTCGGTGCTAAACCAGGAGGGAGCCTGAGGCAGGGACCGGTTGTGACTGCACAGTGCTAGGTGCTAAACCAGGGAGGGAGCCTGAGGCAGGGACTGGTTGTGACAGCACAGTGCTAGGTGCTAAACCAGGGAGGGAACTGAGGCAGGGACCGGTTGTGACTGCACAGTGCTAGGTGCTAAACCAGGGAGGGAACTGAGGCAGGGACTGGTTGTGACTGCACAGTGCTAGGTGCTAAACCAGGGAGGGAACTGAGGCAGGGACCGGTTGTGACTGCACAGTGCTAGGTGCTAAACCAGGGAGGGAACTGAGGCAGGGACTGGTTGTGACAGCACAGTGCTAGGTGCTAAACCAGGGAGGGAACTGAGGCAGGGACTGGTTGTGACAGCACAGTGCTAGGTGCTAAACCAGGGAGGGAGCCTGAGGCAGGGACTGGTTGTGACAGCACAGTGCTAGGTGCTAAACCATGAGTGACCTTTGCCTCCTCTTGCTACCATCACCATTCCTTTGGAGCAACTGAGTGTGGAAGAGCTGCATCTCATCTTTGCCTTGATCCTGTTTTATTTTCTCAGCAGAACAAGCAGAAGTTTTACCCAGAGAACACAGTGCGGAGCCGGAATGAGATTTGTCCCGAGTGGCAGCCAGGTTGAGTCGAGGGGGGCGGTGGGGAGGGGAAGCCAGGAGGTTGGGGATGGGGAGACGAAGGGGGCCACTTACATGGTAATGTTTCTGCACGGTTCTTTTGGATCATTATGCAGAGCTGTAGCACCAGTTGAGGGGCGCTCTCCAGGAAGGTCTCCAGGAGGCGCAACATGTTCACGTCTGCATATTCGTACATCATAGCCCAGTAGAAGCGCCGCTGGTGTTCCTTCCGCCTCTGGCTCTGGATCCCCAGGTACATAGTTCGGATATACCTGCAGGAAACAGGGAGAAAAGAGGAGTGTGAGGCTTTGGAATGCATCCTAGAATCAGAGAAATGCAGAATCGTAGAACTGTAGGATCAGAGAATGGTCTGGGTTGGAAGGGACCTCCCAAAGTCGTCTAGTCCAACCCCCTCTGCAGTCAGCAGGGATATAGAATCATAGAATCAACTAGATCAGGTTGCTCAGAGCCCTGTCAATCCTGACCTTGAATATATTCAGGTATGGAGCCTCAACTACTGTGCCAGTTTGAAGCTAGCAGGAATAGTTTCATAGAATCAAGCAGGTTAGAAGAGAGCTCCAAGCTCATCCAGTCCAACCTAGTACCCAGCCCTGGCCAATCAACCAGACCATAGAATTATAGAATCACAGAATCAAGCAGGTTGGAAGCAACCTCCAAACTCATCCAGTTCAACCTAGTACCCATCCCTATCCAATCAACCATAGAATCATAGAATCATAGAATCAACCAGGTTGGAAGAGACCTCCAAGCTCATCCAGTCCAACCTAGCACCCAGCCCTATCCAATCAACTAGACCATGGCACTAAGTGCCTCATCCAGTCTTCTTTTGGTGAGAAGAATTAGATGATAGGCTATGAAAAGGAAACTAATGGTGAAAAGGAAACAAGCACTCATAGGCTTGCTGAGATGTTTGAAAACAGGAACATAAACATAGATAACAGAGTTGCTCTCTGGCTCTGGCTGCCTCCCTTCTCTCCCTAACCTGCTGTCTGTGTAACTAATCCCTCTGGTTCCTAACTTCTCTGGTCAATTCTCCAAAGTCACCTTGAACATAAGGCAAAGTCTGAGATAAGGTTGAGGGGTGGAAGAGAGGTGGAAGGGTGGTTGGGAGCCCCTCCTGGGGACTCAGGTTTCTGGGAGGGCTGCTGTGTTTCTGTATTACCTTTTAAACTTGTATATTCCTGTCTATAGCTGTGACTTCACTGCTGTCTACAAGTACCTGCAGGGAGGCTGTAGCCAGGTGGGGTTGGGTTCTTCTGCCAGGCAAGCAGCAACAGAAGAAGGTGACACAGTCTCCATTTGTGTCAGGACAGGTTCAGGCTGGATGTTAGGAGGAAGCTCCTGGCAGAGAGAGTGATTGGCATTGGAATGGGCTGCCCAGGGAGGTGTTGGAGTCTCTGTGCCTGGAGGTGTTGAAGCCAAGCCTGGCTGGGGCACTTAGTGCCATGGTCTGGTTGACTGTCTAGGGCTGGGTGCTAGGTTGGAGTTGATGAGCTTGGAGCTTTCTTCCAACCTGGTTGATTCTATGATATATTCTAAATATCTGCTTCTCTATTGAATTAGGCTGTAAATATAAACCTTCATTCTAATTTCCAGCTCAGCTGGGTGATTTTCACAAGAGGAGGGAGTGGGAAACACCCAAACCATCTCAACTACCTCCCCAGGCAACCTGCTCCAGTGTTCCACTACCTTCACGGTAAAGAACTTGATCCTAGTATCTGATCTAATCTGTTCTGAAGCCATTGCCCCATATCCTATCACTACAGCAGAACCTGAGGAGGATTGGGCTGTGGGTCATTTGTTTGGGGGGAAAGAGAATCATAGAATCAACCAGGTTGGAAGAGACCTCCAAGATCATCAACTCCAACCTAGCACCCAGCCCTATCCAGTCAACCAGACCATGGCACTAACCACTATCTCCTGCAAGATCTGAGGAACAGTTTTGTGTATTGCAGGAGTGGGAAACTTTTGCCTTGCATCACCCAAATGAGAAGTGTGTGTGTGTGTGTGGGAATGCTTCTGAAACATTTGCACAAGAAAACAACTCCCTCGCTTTGTTTTCATGTTGGGAATTTGCTTGACAAATACTGGTTGTAACACTTGGAGGTGGTTTGACAGATCATCTGAGCCTCTTCAGTGCTCTAATAAGGAGCTTCCCCCACAGACTCTAGAGACCTGACCCTATGTCATCATAGGTAGAGCAATGAAACGCTACTTTCACCTTCAGAATGTGTGACCCATAGAAGGTCCTAGCTTGGCACTGGTCAGTTATTGAGACCTTGGGCAACACTGGACAGAATCACAGAATCATAGAATCAGTCAGGGTTGGAAGGGACCACAAGGAGCAGCCAGTTCCAAGCCCCCTGCCATGCCCAGGGACACCCTACCCTAGAGCAGGCTGCACACAGCCTCACACAGCCTGGCCTCAAAAACCTCCAGCCATGGGGCCTCAACCACCTCCCTGGGCAACCCATTCCAGCCTCTCACCACTCTCCTGCCCAACAACTTCCTCCTCACCTCCAGCCTCACTCTCCCCACCTCCAGCTTTGCTCCATTCCCCCCAGTCCTGCCACTCCCTGACAGCCTCAAAAGTCCCTCTCCAGCTTTTGTTCAAGCACAGCCTGGCTGAGGCACTCAGTGCCATGGTCTGGTTGCTTGGCCAGGGCTGGGTGCTGGGTTGGAGTGGCTGAGCTTGGAGCTCTCTTCCAGCCTGGTAGATTCTGTGGTTCTATGACTGCTCCTCACATGGGCTCTAGGGCTGGCCATCCCAGCTCGTTAGCGGGCAGGAGCATCACCTCACAGGACCGTTCATCTGGCCCAGCTCAGGCGCCAAGATGACAGTGCCTTCTGGAGGCTCTGGGAGGGGCTCACAGCACCAGCTGGGGGTTGGCCAAAACGATTAGCTCATTCCTTGCCGCTCGGGGTGAGATCACCCAGCAAGGAAGAGCAGGGGGAAAGGACAGCAGCCTCGGTGGCCTCCGCATCTCCACATCCTTGCCGGGCAGGGGCAGCAGGGGCAGGAGCGGAGCAGCGCCGCAGGGCGCGCACCTCGTCCTTGCTTTCCGCTCACAGACCACAAGCGCAGAAGAAAAATCCCGAAAGACACAAGGACAGCAGAAAAAGTGGCAGAGGAAAGCCGGCAGATGGGGCTCGGCGCTCGGGAAAGCGCTGCGCCAGTCCCGGCGCGGCGGAGGGACAGCGGCTGGCACCGGCGCAGTGCCCCCGGCCGCTCGCTCTCCCACCGACACCGGCTCTCCTCCCGCTGCCCAGTGCCCGGGGGTACTGCCCTTGTCCCGGCCTCGCTCTGGAAGTGCTGAGCCCCAGGAGCTGCAGGATGACACAGGAATTCTGCCTTCCTCTCACCAGATATCAGAGCGCTCAGCTCAGCCCGAAAGGCAGCGGCGGGGAGAGGGAGCTGCGACGGCTCACGGAGAAAGCAGGAGGAAGGATCTTCCAACTGGGTTTTTAATACCATCAGTGGCACAAAGCCACTGAAAGCCACCCAGGTGGTGGTGTCCATAAAGTGCTGTGCACGGGCAAAGGCAGCATCACCTCTGCCGAACTCTTTCCAGGGAGGCAGTCACTAAACCTGTCCTGTAGTCTTGCATGGCTTCCCCTTCCCAGGAGCTCCTGCTCCTGCTAGTACATGGAACCTAAACTCTTCTTCTGAAGGTCAAGAAGTAATTTATCATCATCTCAGGCATGGAGAAGGAGAACAATTCCTTCCTTTTCACCCTGCAGCAGTCTTTTACCCCTTTGCACGTAGTTACCATGCAAACCCTGCCTTTCTCCAGACTAAAAATCCCCTCTTTCTTTCAGTCCCTTCTCATGTTTTATAGACCTCAGCTCCTCTGCATTGCTGTGCCCATCAGCTGTCTCCAGTTTTGGGTTACTTTTGATGAATCATAGAACCATCTAGGTTGGAAGAGACCTCCAAGCTCAGCCAGTCCAACCTAGCACCCAGCCCTGGCCCAGCAACCAGACCATGGCACTAAGTGACCCATCCAGGCTTTACTTGAACATCTCCAGGGATGGTGACCCCACCACCTCCCTGGGCAGCCCATTCCAATGCCAATCACTCTCTCTGACAACAACTTCCTCCTAACATCCAGCCTAGACCTCCCCTGGCACAACTTGAAATTGTGTCCCCTTGTGAGAGAGTGATTGGCATTGGCATGGGCTGCCCAGGGAGGTGGTGGAGTCTCTGTGCCTGAAGGTGTCCAAGGAAAGCCTGGCTGGGGCACTTAGTGCCATGGTCTGGCCAGGGCTGGGTGCTAGGTTGGACTGGCTGAGCCTGGAGGTCTCTTCCAACCTGCTTGATTCTATGATTCTATGACAGGAGGAGACCTTACTACGTCCTTTTAGTACTTTAAGAAGATGCTATAAGAATGCTGGGGGCAGGGCTTGTTGTGACAGGACAAGGGTTGATGCTTTGAAACTAAATGAGGGGAGATTCAGACTAGACAGAAGGGAGAAATGTTTTTACACTGAGGGGTGGTGAAACCGGCACAGGTTGCCGAGAGAGGTGGTAGAAGCTCCATCCCTGGAACCGTTCCTTAGACTGAACGGGACTCTGAGCAAACTGATCCAGCTGAAGCTCTGCTCACTGCAGAGAGGCTGGACTAGATGACCTTTAAATGTCCCTTCCAACCCAAACCAGTTTATGATTCAATGAGTCTATGACACACTTCCTTGAAACCATAAACCCCAACCCTGCCTACTTTGATCTATGCTGGAAGACCCAAGAGGACAGATCTGTCCCTACACAACTACCACCTCAGGAATCTCTGGGCATAATATTGGCCAGAGGAAGGTCACAGCCTTCCACATTAATCATGTGTGAGCAAAACAGCTCCAAGGACCATTTGCAGCAGAAGGGAAATGATCTTCCCTTTGCATTCTCTTTTTTGGTCCATGCATTCTTCAGACCCAAAGCTGACAGAGAGAGGAAAAGGGGGGGAGTAAAAATCCATGCCAGCTGATGGGGAGTTTTCAGTAGAGAAAGTGCAAGAATAAGTGGGAAAAGGAGGTTTTCTACCTGGTAGGATGATAAATACAGGTAACAGAACAAGGGGACAGAGTCTCAAGCTGTGCCAGGGGAGGTCTAGGCTGGATGTTAGGAGGAAGTTGTTGGCAGAGAGAGTGATTGGCATTGGAATGGGCTGCCCAGGGACGTGGTAGAGTTGTCATAGAATCGTAGAATCAAGCAGGTTGGCAGAGACCTCGAAGCTCATCCAGTCCAACCTAGCACCCAGCCCAATCCAGTCATCTAGACCATGGCACTAAATGCCTCATCCAGTCTTCTCTTGAACATCTCCAGGAACAATTAATCCATCACCTTGTGAGAGAGTGATTGGCATTGGCATGGGCTGCCCAGGGAGGTGGTGGAGTCTCTGAGCCTGCAGGTGTTGAAGCCAAGCCTGGCTGGGGCACTTAGTGCCATGGTCTGGTTGATTGTTGAGGGCTGGGTGCTAGGTTGGAGTGGATGAGCTTGGAGGTCTCTTCCAACCTGCTTGATTCTATGATTCTATGACAGGAGGAGACCTTACTGTGGCTGTTTAGTACTTAAAGGAGGTGCTATAAGAATGCTGGGGGCAGGGCCTGTTGTGACAGGACAAGGGTTGATGCTTTGAAACTAAATGAGGGGAGATTCAGACTAGATAGAGAGGAGAAATGTTTTTACACTGAGGGTGGTGAAACCGGCACAGGTTGCCCTAGGGCTGGGTGCTAGGTTGGGCTGGGTGCTAGGTTGGGCTGGATGAGCTTGGAGCTCTCTTCCAACCTGGTTGATTCTGTGATTCTATGAAACACTTAATTAATCAGTACATAAAATCTCACCCAGCTCTAACCCTCACGAGTGCTCAGCATCATTTCCCAACCCCAATGCGCGGCGCTGGCGTAAGCAGTTTTATTCCACTACACCTGTTTCTTTGTGGTATTGTTTACTTCTTTGAGGTTTGGTGTCCCCAACCCCCCCCCCCCACCCCTACCTTTACTAGACAAGCTCTGAAGGAAAAAAAAATAAAAGGAAGGAAAAAAGAATAATCAATGTCATTGCACCTGGAATTTGTTGTTCTCGGTCAAGCTGGTAGCAAACAGGATCCTATAATTAGACCTCCAAATCCATATTCAGGGCTGATCTTCAATCTTCAGCAACACGATGCTTCCTCTTATGTCAGTGAAAGCCATTCACTGCTCTGTGCTTTTGAAAATCAGGCTAATTTATTTATTTAAGAGCTTAATTTTGGATACAGGAGCCTAACTTTGGGCTGGGTTTTTTTTCATCTGCTTGTTTTTGAAGGCTATTTTTATCTCCCACTGTGTGCATTTGTGTGCGCTCCTGTATTTTTAGCTCTAAGTCCCCTCGTAGCTTGAAGAGACAGAACTAATTTGGGGCTGGGAGGGGGGATTTTGGGGGGGGAGGGGGTGATTTTCTGGAAATGCACAAAGGATTGGCTGTCCCCTCTGTCCTGGCAGGGTTCCCAGAATTCCTGTTGGTATAATTACCCACATTCCTATTTACTACGCATGTTGCGGTAGCACACAAACTGCATGGAGCAAAGTCACTGCTGTCTCTGTGCCCAAGCAGGTTTGGAAGGAGCCACTGGCTCCATAAAAGTGGACAAATAACCCTTGGAGACAGCCCCAGGATGCCAGCAGGAGAGAGAAGGGGAGATGGTTCTAGTTGACTGAATAGGGCTGGGTGCTAGGTTGGACTGGATGATCTTGGAGGTCTCTTCCAACCTGGTTGATTCTGTGATACTCCAAAGTTCTACCTCTAAGGGAGGTTCTTCTGCCCCTGGACTCACCACTGCTCAGGCCACACCTCCAGTGGTGTGTCCAGTTCTGGGATCCTCAATTGAAGAGAAATGCTGAGGTGCTGGAAGGTGTTTGGAGAAGGGCAGCAAGGCTGGGGAGGGGCCTGGAGCACAGCCCTGTGAGGAGAGGCTGAGGGAGCTGGGGGTGTGCAGCCTGCAGCAGAGGAGGCTCAGGGCAGAGCTCATTGCTGTCTGCAGCTGCCTGCGGGGAGGCTGTAGCCAGGTGGGGTTGGGCTCTGCTGCCAGGCAAGCAGCAACAGAACAAGGGGACAGAGTGTCAAGTTGTGCCAGGGCAGGTCTATGCTGGATGTTGTTAGGAAGTTGTTGTCAGAGAGAGTGATTGGCACTGGAATGGGCTGTCCAGGGAGGTGCTGGAGTCACCGTCCCTGGAGATGTTTAAAAACAGACTGGGTGAGGCACTTAGTGCCACGGTCTGGTTGCCTGGCCAGGGCTGGGTGCTAGGTTGGACTGGATGAGTTAGCCAATCAACTAGAAAATCAGAAAATTGACTCTACTGAGTTAGCTGAGTTGGTTAACTTACACCTGCAGCACCTCCCATGGCCCTTTGGATGAGAAGAACTCATCATGACCCAGAGGACAAGGGGTACAACTCCCTCCCCAGCACCTCATTGACCTCCTCTGTGTCTCTCCAGACAACTTTGCTTTGTCTTGGCCCTACAGGAGCATGGTGGTGTTCTAGATGTCCTGGTAGGAATGCCTACCATATGGATGGGCACCATTACCATCACCATCCTCTGGCTCTAACCTTCTTGCCTAGTGCTCAGTCCTGGAAGAAAAGGGGTGGGATGGGTCACATTATTCAGCTGGTGGCTCAGCCTCCTGCTGTCTCCTTCTTAGGCACTCCTGCTAACTCTTGCGAGGGGCCATTATCCTTATGCACTGGAGGGTGTTTACAGTTTAAAAGCCCACTCCTTGGAAGGGAGGAAACGAGGACATGTGTAATGGCTCGGCTGGAAGGTTTGCAGAGGAGGCTGCCTGAATGTACCCTTAAAGTGAGGTTATGTAAGGCCAGATCTCAGCTGGAGCAAGCTGGCATCCACAGGGCTCTGGCAATTTACACCAGCTGTGGCTTTGGCCTGCTTTTTTTTTTTAATCTTAATGAATTATTTTCATTCTAAGAGATTAAAAAAAAAATAGGAATATAAGATGCAAGCAACAGGGGAGCATGAAAGTAAAATGCTCTCTAAATCAAACACAGTTGCCATCACAATTAACCTGCTCAATATCGACATTTGTGAGTGATTCTTATCCTTCTTTTCTCTGCTATTGCATTGCAAGTTAGCAATAAGGATTCACAGATGGGTAATTATTGTTCCTAATTTGAGGACCGAAGGAGTAACTATTGGGATCCACCCAGGTGCTGATAGACCACAGCTTTGTCTGCCTGCCTCCATGGCATCAAACTCCTCCAGAGTCAAGGGCTGCATCCAAGCCACCTTGGGGGAGTGGTGCCTGGCTTGGGCTAAGCAGAGAATCAGAGAACCAGAGAGTGAGAGAATGAGAGAATCAGAGAACCATAGAACCATAGTTCCTGGCCTGGGCTAAGCAGAGAATCAGAGAATCAGAGAATGAGAGAATCAGAGAATCATAGAACCATAGTTCCTGGCCTGGGCTAAGCACAGAATCAGGGAATCAGAGAAACAATAGAACCACAGTTCCTGGCCTGGGGTAAGCACAGGATCAGAGAATCAGAGAATCAGAGAACCATAGAACCATAGTTTCTGGCCTGGGCTGAGCATAGAATCAGAATCAGAGAATCAGAGAACCATAGTTCCTGGCCTGGGGTAAGCACAGGATCAGAGAACCAGAGAATCAGAAAACCATAGAACCATAGTTTCTGGCCTGGGCTGAGCATAGAATCAGAGAATCATAGAATCAGAGAACCATAGAATCAGAGAATTAGAGAATCATAGGACCATAGTTCTTGCCCTGGGGTAAGCACAGAATCAGAGAATCATAGTTTCTGGCCTGAGCTAAGCATAGAATCATAGAATGAGAGAATGAGACAATGAGAGAATCAGAGAATCATAGAACCATAGTTCCTGGCCTGAGCTAAGCACAGAATCATGGAATCAGAGAATGAGAGAATCAGAGAATCATAAACCATAATTCCTGGCTTGAGCTAAGCATAGAATCAGAGAATGAGAGAATCAGAGAATCATACAACCATAGTTCCTGGTCTGAGCTAAGCATACAATCATAGAATCAGAGAATGAGAGAATCAGAGAATGATAGAACCATAGGTCCTGGCCTGAGCTAAGCATAGAATCATGGAATCAGAGAATGAGAGAATCATAGAACCATAGTTCCTGGCCTGAGCTAAGCATAGAATCAGAGAATGAGAGAATGAGAGAATGAGAGAATCATAGAACCATAGTTCCTGGCCTGAGCTAAGCATAGAATGAGAGAATGAGAGAATGAGAGAATGAGAGAATCACAGAACCATAGTTCCTGGCCTGAGGTAAGCATAGAATCAGAGAATCAGAGAATGAGAGAATCACAGTATCATAGAACCATAGTTCCTGGCCTGGGCTAAGCATAGAATCAGAGAATCATAGAATCAGAGAATCATAGTTCTGGGCCTGGGCTAAGCATAGAATCATAGAATCATAGAATCAGAGAACCATGGAATGATAGAATGGTTTAGGTCAGAACAGATCTCAAAGCTCATCCAGTTCCAATCCCCTGCCATAGGCAGGGACACAAATAAGGATTCACAGATGGATAATTATTGCTCCTAATTTGAGGACCGAAGTAGTAACTATTGGGATCCATCCAGGTGTAGATAAACCACAGCTTTGTCTGCCTGCCTCCATGGCATCAAACTCCTCCAGAGTCAAGGGCTGCATCCGAGCCACCTTGGGGGAGTGGTGCCTGGCCTGGGCTAAGCAGAGAATCAGAGAACCAGAGAACCAGAGAATCAAAAAACCATAGATCCTGGCCTGAGCTAAGCATAGAATCATAGAATCAGAGAATCAGAGAACCATAGAATGGTTTAGGTTGGAAGGGACCTCAAAACTCACCTATTTCCAACCCCCCGCCATAGGCAGGGACACCTCCCACTCGAACAGGCTGCTCAAGGCCTCATCCAACCTGGCCTTGAACACCTCCAGAGTCTGGCTCCATCCTCAGAGTATCACAGTATCACAGTCTCACAGTATCTTCAGGGTTGGAAGAGACCTCACAGATCATCAAGTCCAACCCTTTACCACAGAGCTCAAGGCCAGACCATGGCACCAAGTGCCACGTCCAACCCTGCCTTGAACAGCTCCAGGGACGGCGACTCCACCACCTCCCCGGGCAGCCCATTCCAGTGTCCAATGACTCTCTCAGGGAAGAACTTTCTCCTCACCTCCAGCCTAAATCTCCCCTGGCACAGCCTGAGGCTGTGTCCTCTTGTTCTGGTGCTGGCCACCTGAGAGAAGAGAGCAACCTCCTCCTGGCCACAACCACCCCTCAGGTAGTTGTAGACAGTAATAAGGTCACCCCTGAGCCTCCTCTTCTCTTCTCCTCTTCTCCAGGCTAAACAATCCCAGCTCTCACATTTCCTTTGATATTGCTAAGCAGTGATAATGTCCCTTCAATACATTCTCTTTGTTATTGGAGGAGAATGTGGCTGAACACAAACCGAGCTTGTTCCACACTTCAGAGACACTTAAAAAGCTCAAATGTGCAGCATGCCACCATCAGCAAGTTAGACTCATAGAATCAGTCAGGGTTGGAAGAGAGCTCCAAGCTCAGCCACTCCAACCTAGCACCCAGCCCTATGCAATCAACCAGACCATGGCATTAAGTGCCTCATCCAGGCTTGGCTTCAACACCTCCAGGCACAGAGACTCCACCACCTCCCTGGGCAGCCCATTCCAATGCCAATCACTCTCTCTGACAACAACTTCCTCCTAACATCCAGCCTGAACCTGCCCTGCCACAACTTGACACTCTGTCCCCTTGTTCTGTTGCTGCTTGCCTGGCAGCAGAGCCCAACCCCACCTGGCTACAGCCTCCCTTCAGGCAGCTGCAGCCAGCAATGAGCTCTGCCCTGAGCCTCCTCTGCTGCAGGCTGCACACCCCCAGCTCCCTCAGCCTCTCCTCACAGGGCTCTGCTACAGGCCCCTCCCCAGCCTTGCTGCCCTGCTCCAAACACCTTCCAGGACCTCAACAGGAGGAGCCTGTTACTCAGCACTGGTGAGGCCACAACTTGAGTGCTGTGTCCAGTTCTGGGCTCCTCAATTCAAGAGAGATGTTTGAGGTACTTACAAACATGAATGAGGTCACCCCTTAGCCTCCTCCTCTCCAAAGTAAGAAGCCCCAGCTCCCTCAGGCTCTCCTCATGAGGAAGACACTCAAACAATGACAAAGCCTGGCTTCTGCTGCACAGAAGGAACCAGTAAATTCATATCCTAAGTCAGTCTAAAGCTGTTCTAAGGCACAGACAGCTTTACTGTACACCAACCATCGAAGAGGCATCTGATTTATTCCATAAACTGTACACTGGGGAGGATCACATCATAAAGTGACAGAATAATTTAGGTTGGAAGGGACCTCTAGAGGTCTCTGGTGCAAGCCTCCCCTCTAACTTGGAAGTTAGCAAAGGTTGGTCATAGCCTTCTGCAGCTGAGTTTTGAAAATCTCCAAGGATGGAGCCTCCACAAGCTCCCTGAGCAACCTGTTCCAGCACTTAAGCACGATCATTGCAGAAATGATTTTCAGCTGGAGATCATTTTCACTATTTAAAGCAAGTCTACAAATCAACCTCTCCTTAAAAAGAGCCAATTCCATCTATTAGTTTGGAGAGACACAATAAAATAATGATGCAGCAGGATTTTTTAGGATCTACTTCCTACCAGCTTTGATGTTTGCAGGCTGATTTAACTTGTGGCTGGCAAGTTGGGAGCTCTGATGGACAAAACAGGGAGCTGTGACTGATAATTTCAGGCTAAGCATAGAATTACAGAATCACAGAATCAAGCAGGTTGGAAGAGACCTCCAAGCTCAGCCAGCCCAACCTAGCACCCAGCCCTCAACAATCAACCAGACCATGGCACTAAGTGCCTCAGCCAGGCTTGGCTTCAACATCTCCAGGGATGGTGACTCCACCAGCTCCCTGGGCAGCCCATTCTAATGGCAAATGCTTGCAGTTCCTCTGAAGTTACTGCTTTGGTTACAATGCCAGCCAAATGGGGCACAGGGTCTCACAGAAACATAGAGTTCTTTAGGTTGAAAGAGACCTTTAAGGTCTTCAAGTCTGACTTTTAACCCAGCACTGACAGGTTCAGCACTAAACAGAGTCCCTCAGCAACACATCTGCATGGTTTTCAAATACCACTGGGGATGTTGATCTGCTGGAGGGTAGGAGAGCCCTGCAGAGGGACCTGGCCAGGCTGCATGGGTGGGCAGAGGCCAATGGGATGAGACTGAACAAGGCCAAGGGCAGGGTTCTGCACTTTGGCCACAACAACCCCAAGCAGCACTACAGGCTGGGGCCAGAGTGGCTGAGAGCAGCCAGGCAGAGAGGGAGCTGGGGGTGCTGGGAGAGAGGAGCTGAAGATGAGGCTGCAGTGTGCTCAGGTGGGCAGCAGAGCCAATGGCATCCTGGGCTGGCTCAGGAGCAGTGTGGGCAGCAGGACAAGGGAGGTTCTTCTGCCCCTGTGCTCAGCACTGCTCAGGCCACCCCTGGAGTTCTGTGTCCAGTTCTGGGCTCCTCCATTCAAGAGAGATGTTGAGATGCTGGAAGGTGTTTGGAGAAGGGCAGCAAGGCAGGGGAGGGGCCTGGAGCACAGCCCTGTGAGGAGAGGCTGAGGGAGCTGGGGGTGTGCAGCCTGCAGCAGAGGAGGCTCAGGGCAGAGCTCATTGCTGTCTGCAGCTGCCTGCAGGGAGGCTGTAGCCAGGTGGGGTTGGGCTCTGCTGTCAGGCACCCAGCACCAGAAGAAGGGGACAGAATGTCAAGTTGTGCCAGGGGAGGTCTAGGCTGGATGTTAGGAGGAAGTTGTTGGCAGAGAGAGAGAGTGATTGGCATTGGAATGGGCTGCCCAGGGAGGTGGTGGAGTCTCTGTGCCTGGAGGTGTTGAAGCCAAGCCTGGCTGGGGCCCTTAGTGCCATGGTCTGGTTGACTGGCCAGGGCTGGGTGCTAGGTTGGGCTGGATGAGCTTGGAGCTCTCTTCCAACCTGCTTGGTTCTATGATATACTGTAACTACCTGCTTGTCTCTTGAGCTAAGCTGTAAATATAAAGTTGATTCTAATTTCCAGCTGGGCTGAGTCTAGTCTAGGTGATTTCATAAGAGTTGGGGGGCAGGTAACACCAAAACCATCACAGCATCCTTTTCTCCAGGCTAAACAAACCCCATTCCCTCAGTTGTTCCTCACAAGACTTGTTCTCCAGACCCTTCACCAGCTTCTTTGCCCTTCTCTGGACACACTCCATCACCTCAATGTCCTTGTAGTAGCAAGGGGTCCAAAACTGAACTCGGTATTTGAGGTTTAACCTCACCAATGCTGAAGCATTTTTATTGCCTCCTGCAGAGGCCTTTCTTTTTTATTGAATTCCTTTTTCACTGATGGGTGAATCAGATATTTGGGGCTGTGGAACCACATGGCAGGGCTGCAGGTGTGGCCTTCATCCTGCTGGCAGACACCAGGGTCATAACCTCCCGCAGCTGCATGGGGCAGAAAACTAGGGCAAGGACATCACTGCAGCTAAAGGCTCCAGAGGCAAAACTCCATGAGCTGCCCATACTAATATTGCTTAGTCTGAGGGAATGTTTCTGGGACTACTTTGTGTGACAGTTCTCCAAATTCCTGGAGTCCTGACATCTCCAGACCTTTGCTTACTACATGAACAGAGTCAGAGAATAGCTTTGTAGCAGGACTTGCTGCAGTTTCCAGCCAGGCTCGTAGAAATTATGCTTACATTTTTACCTGTCAAATATGTTGTCAGTGTCAATTATTTTGTGAGTCCTAAACCAGGTAAAAAAACCTGCAAAGATCTCTCCAGCACCAGCCCTTTTTTCTGACTTTCATGTGGGAAGCATCTCCATGCTGGGTAAGAGTAGCAGGGCCTGCTAGAGAGGGCACTGAAGTGAGGGGTGCTGCAGAAACATAGAATCATAGAATCAAGCAGGTTGGAAGAGACCTCCAAGCTCAGCCAGCCCAACCTAGCACCCAGCCCTGGCCAATCAACCAGACCATGGCACTAAGTGCCCCAGCCAGGCTTGGCTTCAACACCTCCAGGCACAGAGACTCCACCACCTCCCTGGGCAGCCCATTCCTATGCCAATCACTCTCTCTGACAACAACTTCCTAACAACATCCAGCCTAGACCTGCCCTGGCACAGCTTGACACTCTGTCCCCTTCTTCTGTTGCTGCTTGCCTGGCAGCAGAGCCCAACCCCACCTGGCTACAGCCTCCCTGCAGGCAGCTGCAGACAGCAATGAGCTCTGCCCTGAGCCTCCTCTGCTGCAGGCTGCATACCCCCAGCTCCCTCAGCCTCTCCTCACATCTGTCTGCAAGCCTCTAAGAACACTTGGTGGAGGATGCAGAATAGCACAGGGGGAAGCAAAGGCTGTAACTAGAAGTGAATTCCCTGGAGATGGAGGCATAGTGTGAAGATTTCCTCTCCTAAAGGTTTCCCACTTTCTTAGTGGAAGTTTGGGGTGACAAGTCCAAAACTCTGAACAAAGCCTGCAGGTTGCCTGCAGTCTAAACCTTTAAGAAGTGATGTGGACCTCAGAGCCAAAGAGGAACACACCTAGGAGCTGGTCCCCTTGCTCAGAGACAATCATTTCCTATTCCCAGGCTCTGGCAGCTAGGGAAGATAAGAGGATCTCTTTCTGGAAGATCATGGAACTGACATGGATTCTAGGACACAATTCACTGAAATCATTTACTCTCTCACTGGTCATCAAGTTCAGTGATGCTGAAGCAGGATCTGAAATCTCTAACTGTGCTAGTTTGAAGCAGGCTAGAATGTTTTGGTGAGAGAAAGTAGATAACTGGCTATGAAAGGAAAACATGGTTGTGTCTCTTCTCTCACAGTCCTGCTGAGTTGAGATGCTTGAGCATGTCCAGAGAAGGGCAACGAGGCTGGGGAGAGGCCTTGAGCACAGCCCTATGAGGAGAGGCTGAGGGAGCTGGGATTGGTTAGCCTGGAGAAGAGGAGGCTCAGGGGAGACCTTATTGCTGTCTGCAACTACCTGAGGGGTGGTTGTGGCCAGGGGGAGGTTGCTCTCTTCTCTCAGGTGGCCAGCACCAGAACAAGAGGACACAGCCTCAGGCTGTGCCAGGGGAGATTTAGGCTGGAGGTGAGGAGAAAGTTCTTCCCTGAGAGAGTCATTGGGCACTGGAATGGGCTGCCCGGGGAGGTGGTGGAGTCGCCGTCCCTGGAGCTGTTCAAGGCAGGATTGGACGTGGCACTTGGTGCCATGGTCTGGCCTTGAGCTCTGTGGTAAAGGGTTGGACTTGATGATCTGTGAGGTCTCTTCCAACCTTGGTGATACTGTGATACTGTGATACTGTGATAACATTCTCCATTTTGTCTCACTCTGCTTTTGGCTTTAGACTGAGCAACATCTCATTAACCTCACTGCCACTAACCTTGCTCCTTAACCTCTTGGCTGCACCTCTATTCCTTCTCAGGATTGGGGTAAGGTTGAGAGGGGCAGGGGGAAGGTGCAGGGGTGGTTGAGAGCCCCTCCTGGGGACTCAGGTTTCTGGGAGGGGAGTTGTGTTTCTGTATTACTTTTAACTTGTCTATTTCTGTCTGTAACTGTATATATTGTACATATCTGCTTGTATATTGTGCTAGCTGTAAATAAATAGCTTCATTTATATTCCCAGAGCCCATCTGAGTTAGCTGGGGCATTTTAAAAGTGTGGGGGGGTGTGGGATAGAAGCCAAACCACCACACTAACCAAGACTTTTCAGCACAGCAAAGTCTCTCCTGCCTCTCTTGCACTTCCTCAGCTTCGTAGAGCTGAGCAAGTGGATGTTCCAGGAGAGACTCTGCCAGTTAAGAGGGGACTTTTTAATGGTACACCAGAATAACACCAAGCTGAAGGAGTTTAGGGTGAGAGAACCTTGACTATGACAAAGAAGGCTGATTCCTGAGGACCTGGTGGGGCTGAAAAAAGCCTGCTCCAGTCAGAACCCTAGACTTGCCTCTGGCTGCAGTGGGCAGATGCTGCAGAGCAAAGCTTCAGGGCTCCCCAAGATCAGCAAACTCTCTGGGTGCTGCCCTGCAGCAATGAGGAAGGCTGGGGGCTCACCCCAGCCTCGCAAGGGACCATCACAGACTTGGGAGCATACCTCCAGCAGAGCATCCCCCAGCTGCCTGGAGAGAGGCTCCCAACAGGGTGGCTTTGCGCAAGGGCTGAGGCTGTCGCCTTCGTTTTGCCATCCCTTCGAGAAGAAGGAGCTAAAAATTGGGTGAGTGCCTGTGAAATCCTGGAAGAACAGCCTCAGATCCTGGCTATTTTTAGTTTCACAGAAGCTGTGCATACATTAGCAGGGGCCTGCCTGCCTCCCTGCCTCTGAGAAATCACACGGCGTCCTCCCAGCCTGCCAGGAAAGAGCTTAACCCTTCTCATCTCGCCAGAGCTGGCCAGCCAGCTGCACCTCCATACAGAGGGACCAGAAAAGTCGGGAGCAAGGTCATCATGGCCACTCTGGATCACAGAATCATACAGTCATAGAATCACAGAATCAGTCAAGGTGGAAGGGACCACAAGGATCAGCTAGTAGGGGATTGGAACTAGCTGATCCTGGTGGTCCCTTCCAGCCCTGACTGATTCTATGATTCTAGTTCCACCCCCCCTGCCATGCCCAGGGACACCCTACCCTAGAGCAGGCTGCACACAGCCTCAGCCAGCCTGGCCTCAAACACCTCCAGCCATGGGGCCTCAACCACCTCCCTGGGCAACGCAGTCCAGCCTCTCACCACTCTCATCACCAACAACTTCCTCCTCACCTCCACTCTCACTCTCCCCACCTCCAGCTTTGCTCCATTCCCCCCACTCTTGACACTCCCTCACAGCCTCAAAAGTCCCTCCCCAGCTTTTTTGTAGCCCCCTTCAGATGCTGGAAGGCCACAAGAAGGTCCCCTGGGAGCCTCCTCTGCTCCAGCCTGCACAGCCCCAACTCTTTCAGTCTGTGCTCACAGCAGAGCTGCTGCAGCCTCTCAGCATCCTCCTGGCCCTGCTCTGGACACACTCAGTCAGGTGGAGGGAGAATTGGGGAAGGTCTTTCCCCATGGCCCTTCTATAATTTAATCTGGCATGAGGAGCAGGAGTCTTTGGTATCAGCTGCAGGCTGGAAGGAAAACTCCAGCACATAAATGGCATCTGACTCCCTTCACCAACAGCCACACTACAGACTAAGAAGATCAGGAAGGAGTTCAGAGTGCTTGCAGGACCCAAGAGGTGATGTCTCAACTCCAGCTTCAGAGAGTGATTGGCATTGGAATGGGCTGCCCAGGGAGGTGGTGGAGTCTGTGTGCCTGGAGGTGTTGAAGCCAAGCCTGGCTGGGGCACTTAGTGCCATGGTCTGGTTGCTTGGCCAGGGCTGGGTGCTAGGTTGGTCTGGCTGAGCTTGGAGCTCTCTTCCAACCTGGTTGATTCTATGATCCCCAGTTGTCCTGTTACAACAGACCTTGCTGAAAAAGAAATGGTCCCACTCTTTCTTAATAGGCTTCCTTTAATCCTGAAAGTCCTTGTGGCCTTTTAAAAGCCACAGTGAGGGGATGGGAAGGTTCAGTTAATTCTCTTGTACCTGATGCCTCAAAAGCCCCAGGAGGTTGCAGTGGCCGAGCACAGCCTGCAGCCTGTGCGTGTTTGCAAGGCTGCTGTTGCACTTAGAGCCCCCTTAAAGAACAGAGCAGCTACAGGCTTCAGAGCCCACCAGTGCATTTCTTCTGGCCAGGAATAGCTGATGAGTAATGCAAAGCAGCAGAGGTAATAAATATTAACGAGCTGGGAAATGTGAAAGTGCAGGGGCAGCAGAGCTGGCACACTCTGCCTGTGTAGCAGAGCAGAGCTCACAGGATCACAGCACGGCAGGGACTGGAAGGGACCTCCAAAGTCCAAGCCCCTTGCCAGAGCAGGATCACTTAAACCAGATCACATTAGAATGCATCCAGGCAGGTCCTGAATACCTCCAGAGAGGGAGACTCCACAGCCTCCTGGGCAGCCTGTTTCAGTGCTCTGTCTCTCTCACAGTGAAGAAATTTTTCCTCACGTTTCCATGGAGCTTCCTATGCCTCAACTTCCACCCACTGCCCCAGTGGGTGCTGAGATCTTCTTCCCCAGGAGACTGCTTGGCTAAAAGCTTGAAGATTTGGATTAAGGATCTTGTAGTGGGTGCATTGAAACTGACACGGGGCAGTTCATGAGTGGCATCTACCTTGGCCATCACAAAAAGTCACTATAGAATCATAGAATCAAGCAGGTTGGAAGAGACCTCCAAGCTCAGCCAGTCCAACCTAGCACCCAGCCCTGTCCAGTCAACCAGACCATGGCACTAAGTGCCCCATCCAGGCTTGGCTTCAACGCCTCCAGGGATGGCAACCTCACCACCTCCCTGGGCAGCCCATGCTGTTGATGATGGTCCCTCCCTACTGCATGGGAGTTGGACTGGATGACCTTTAAAGGACCCTTCCAACCCAAACCATTCCATGGTTCTGCAACCAATGATGTTGTGAGCCATCAGAAGAAGAGACACAGTACTTTTGGAAGGTGTAGAAGTCCTTACCTCAGCATACTGTGTCCAATTCTGGGCCCCTCAATTCAAGAGAGATGCTGAGGTACTGTGAGGTGTCCAGAGAAGAGCAACAAGGCTGGGGAAAGGCCTGGAGCACAAACCCTATGAGGAGAGGCTGAGGGAGCTGGGGGTGTGCAGCCTGCAGCAGAGGAGGCTCAGGGCAGAGCTCATTACTGTCTACAAGTACTTGAAGGGAGGCTGTAGCCAGGTGGGGTTGGGCTCTGCTGCCAGGCAAGCAGCAACAGAACAAGGGGACAGAGTCTCAAGTTGTGCTGGGGGAAGTATAGGCTGGCTGTTAGGAGGAAGTTGTTGTTAGAGAGAGTGATTGGCATTGGAATGGGCTGCCCAGGGAGGTGGTGGAGGCACTGTGCCTGGAGGTGTTCAAGAAAAGCCTGGATGAGGCACTTAGTGCCATGGTCTGGTTGACTGTCTAGGGCTGGGTGCTAGGTTGGACTGGATGATCTTGGAGGTCTCTTCCAACCTGGTTGATTCTGTGATTCTATATTTGTGCTGATCCCTGCAGAAACATCCCTTTCTCCCTCAGCATGCTTCAGAAGTTCACAGGAGCATCCTTCCCTGCTTCTCTTGCAGTAATTTCACAAGCCTCTTCCCTGCCCTGTGATTAGCCATGAGCCTGCCAGCAGCTCTGCCTGCTTGCAGTACTCCTTCCTGCTTGCGGGGGCCTGGGGGCTCCCACTAAGTATATAACAGAACAAAGCCTTGCAGGAGCCTGTGGGTGACTCTGCTTGCAGCTGTTTCATTTCATAGGTAACTCCTAATTAAGACTGACTCTAAATAACATGACAAAGAGGACTACTTTCTAGTGGTCATGTTCAGGAGAAGAAAGAGCCCAGATACAGTAATAACCAGTATTACAGGGATTTTTCTTCCTCCCCTTCCCAACCTCCCCTCCTACTAATTTTAAAGGCACTTTCTGCTTGGAGCTTAATAAAAGTGCAGCCACCTGACCATGTTCTAGCTTCACCCCCCTCTGGGTACAGCTGAGTCTTCTTGTGCCAGCAGACAGTCAATCCAAGTGACACAAATGTGGTCACAGGACTCTCTACCAGTGAACAGCATCTGGGCTGCGAGGTGCAGGATCCTGAAGCCCAGCCCAAGGGACTGATGTTCATGCACAGTTAGGTGCAGAAATGCAGACACAGAGGTTAAGTGGCTGCCCCTGAGCTAGTGGGGGGAAACTGGTGTGGGGGATGGTGTTTTGTAGGAATAGGAATAGGGTGGAAGGGAAGGGAAGGGAAGGGAAGGGAAGGGAAGGGAAGGGAAGGGAAGGGAAGGGAAGGGAAGGGAGGGGAGGAGAGGGGAGGAGAAGAGAAAAGAGAAGAGAAGAGAAAGGAAGGGAAGGGAAGGGAAGGGAAGGGAAGGGAAGGGAAGGGAAGGGAAGGGAAGGGAAGGGAAGGGAAGGGAAGGGAAGGGAAGGGAAGGGAAGGGAAGGGAAGGGAAGGGAAGGGAAGGGAAGGGAAGGGAAGGGAAGGGAAGGGAAGAGAAGAGA
Organism: Pogoniulus pusillus; assembly: GCF_015220805.1. Classification (NCBI taxonomy): domain Eukaryota; kingdom Metazoa; phylum Chordata; class Aves; order Piciformes; family Lybiidae; genus Pogoniulus; species Pogoniulus pusillus. The sequence continues at coordinate 40,357,241 of NC_087270.1, forward strand.
GAAGAGAAGAGAGAAGAGAAGAGAGAAGAGAGAAGAGAAGAGAGAATAGAAGAGAAAAGAGAAGAGAAATAGAATAGAAATGTAATGGAACAGAATAGAACAGAAGGGAAGGGAATGGGAACAGAATAGGTATGTAATGGAACACAACAGAACAAACCAGAATAGAACAGAATGGAATGCAATAAAATAGAGCAGTTCAGTTGCAAGGGAACTACAAAGGACTAAGGCAGGGATTGTTCCCTTGTACTTAGCAGTGGTGAGGCCACACTTTGAATTCTGGGTTCAGTTTTGGGGCACTTACTAAGAGAAGGACATTGAGGAGCTGGAGCAGGTCCAAAGGCAAGCACTGAAGTCCTGGAGCACAATTCTTATGGAGAGCAGCTGAGGGAACTGGGGTTGTTTAGTCTGGAGGAAAGGAGGCTCAGGGGACACCTTCTCACTCTACAACTACCTGAAAGGAGGTTGTAGAGAGATTGAGGATGATCACTTCTCCCAGGTAACAAGCAATAGGTTAAGAGGACACAGACTCAAACTGTGCCAGGAGAGGTTTAGGTTGGACATCAGAAATCATTTCTTTCCTGAAGGGGTTGTAAAGCCCTGGCACAAGCTGCCCAGGGAAGTGGTGGAGTCACCATTCCTGGACATACTTGAAAGCTGTATGGATGTGATGCTGAGGGACAAGGTCTAGCAGCAGGCTTGGCAGCATTGGGTTAACAGTTGCAGTTGTTGGTCTTAAAGGTCTCTTCATAGAATCATAGAATCAACCAGGTTGGAAGAGACCTCCAAGCTCACCCAGCCCTATCCAGTCAACTAAACCAAGGCACTAAGTGCCCCATTCAGGCTGTGCTTCAACACCTCCAGGGATGGCAACTCCACCACCTCCCTGGGCAGCTCATTCTAATGCCAATCACTCTCTCTGACAACAACTTCCTAACAACATCCAGCCTAGACCTCCCCTGGCACAGCTTGACACTGTCCCCTTGCTCTATTGCTGGTTGCCTGGCAGAAGAGTCCAACCCCCACCAATGCAAATGACTCTGCAGTTCTCCACACCCATCACCCAGTTCAGCTGTCCATTCAAGAGGTCGCTGCCTTCCCCTCCCTGCTGGATGTCTCCTCTTTGAAGATCAAGATGTGTGCCTAATACAAAAGGAAATGAAGCCTTTCATTGTCCTTTCGACCTCCTGCTACTCTGAAGGCTCCTTCTGCAGCCCAGATGAATGCCTCTTGCATGCCTGATGGAGCCAAGGCAGCTGCCTGGCGCTGCGTGGGGGATGTCTGCATTAACATTGACTATGGTAAAAGGCTTAGCTGAGAGACATCCCAAAAGCACCAATGAATTGCTGAGCTCATCGATCTAGACATAACTCAGGAGTCATCATGGAATAATCAGGCTGGGGTCAGTGTCTGGAGAGCAGCCAGACAGAGAGGGATCTGGGGGTGCTGATTGATACCCACCTGAACATGAGCCAGCAGTGTGCCCAGGTGGCCAAGAGAGCCAGTGGCATCCTGGCCTGCATCAGGAATGGTGTGGTCAGCAGGAGCAGGGAGGTCATTCTGCCCCTGTACTCTGCACTGGTCAGACCACACCTTGAGTACTGTGTTCAGTTCTGGGCCCCCCAGTTTAGGAGGGACATTGAGATGCTTGAGCGTGTCCAGAGAAGGGCGACGAGGCTGGGGAGAGGCCTTGAGCACAGCCCTACGAGGAGAGGCTGAGGGAGCTGGGATTGGTTAGCCTGGAGAAGAGGAGGCTCAGGGGTGACCTTATTGCTGTCTGCAACTACCTGAGGGGAGGTTGTGGCCAGGAGGAGGTTGCTCTCTTCTCTCAGGTGGCCAGCACCAGAACAAGAGGACACAGCCTCAGGCTGTGCCAGGGGAGATTTAGGCTGGAGGTGAGGAGAAAGTTCTTCCCTGAGAGAGTCATTGGACACTGGAATGGGCTGCCCGGGGAGGTGGTGGAGTCGCCGTCCCTGGGGCTGTTCAAGGCAGGATTGGACGTGGCACTTGGTGCCATGGTCTGGCCTTGAGCTCTGTGGTAAAGGGTTGGACTTGATGATCTGTGAGGTCTCTTCCAACCTTGGTGATACTGTGATAATCTCTACAGGCACCTTTCTCTGGCTGAGCCCAGGCAGAGTTTCTACTCTCATCAGCAGAGCAATGGAGGTCTCTTCCATCTTACACTTAGAATCATAGGACCATAGAATGTCAGGGGATGGAAGGGACCTTGAAAACACACCTGGTTCATCCTCCCTGCCAGAGCAGTATCACACTAGAATGCATCCAGAGAAGTCTTGAATATCTGCAGAGAGGGAGACTCCACAACCCACCCTGGGCAGCCTGTTCCAGGGCTCTGTCACCCTCTCAGGGAAAAAATTCTTCCTCAGGTTCACATGGAACCTCCTATGCCTCAGGTTCCACCCATTGCCTCTTGCTCTGTCACTGGGCATCACCCAGCAGAGCCTGGCTCCAGCCTGCTGGCACTCACCCTGCACATACTTATAAACACAGAATCATAGAACCAAGCAGGTTGGAAGAGACCTCTAAGCTCAGCCAGTCCAACCTAGCACCCAGCCCTCAACAACCAACCAGACCATGGCACTAAGTGCCCCAGCCAGGCTTGGCTTCAACACCTCCAGCCACACAGACTCCACCACCTCCCTGGGCAGCCCATTCCAATGCCAATCACTCTCTCTGACAACAACTTCCTAACAACATCCAGCCTAGACCTCCCCTGCCACAACTTGACACTCTGACCCCTTCTTCTGTTGCTGCTTGCCTGGCAGCAGAGCCCAACCCCACCTGGCTACAGCCTCCCTGCAGGGAGTTGCAGACAGCAATGAAGTCACCCCTGAGCCTCCTCTTCTCCAGAGGGGACATGAATGATGTCCCCCCTTAATCTCCTCCTCTCCAAGCCCCAGCTCCCTCAGTCTCTCCTCGTAAGGAAGATGCTCAACTTCCTCAGTCATTTTTGTGGCCTCTCCAGGGGAAGGCCAGCTCCCATGACATGTGGGGGCTATTGATTTCTGTAATGAATGAATGGATTTTCCCCTCTCCTGTGGAATAATTCAGCAGCTCTGCCATTTGCTGCCCAAATGCCTGCTGGAAGTGCAAACATGCAGCCTCTCCCTGCTGGCATTGCACGCTGACTCCAAAGCCCTGGCTCCTCTGTTTTGTCCTTTCTCTGATCCCACAGAGCATTGCTTCCTGGACAAATGATTTCACCTCCTGCAGAGTGGCAAGGATCCCAAGCAACAGAGAGCATGGAAGTTTTCCTCCCAAGGAGGAAGGCATGTGGCCAGGGTGGTTGGGTAAGCTCAGGCTGTGTGTCAGGTGCTGCAGAACTGGCTGGGAAAGGTGATGCACCTGCCTGGTGGGATGGGACTGAAAGAGATTCCTGCACTCCAGGGATCTGCTCTTACAGAATGGTTTTGGCTGGAAAGGCCCTACCAGACCCTTCAGCAGCTTTGCTGCCCTACTTTGGACATGCTCCAGCACCTCAATGGTCTTCTTGTAGTGAGTGGACTGAAACTGAGCCCAGTATTTGAGGTGCAGCCTCGCCAGTGCTGGGTTCAGGGAGACAGTCACTGTCCTGGTCCTTCTGGTTGCAGCGTTGCTGAGACAATTAAGGAGCAGAGCAGATGTTGTGGTTGTTGAGGAGTTGAAGGAAACACAGCTGCAGGGTCTGCAGTTATGGATTACAGAATCACAGAGTCACAGGATCACAGAACTGCTTACATGGGCAAAGCCCTTCAAGCTCCTCGAGTCCAATCATTGGTTTCACACTGACAAGTTCTTGGCTCACCCAAATCCCTCAGCACAACATCTCATCACTATGAATGGCTCTGGTTGGAAAGGACCACCAGGATCACCCAGTCCAACCTTCATCCCAGCATCCTTCATCACTAGACCTCAAGCACCACATCCACTCTCCTCTTAAACACCTCCAGGGATGGTGACTCCACCACCTCCCTGGGCAGCCTGTTCCAGTGCCTGACCATCTGCTCAGGAAAGAGCTTCCTCCCAACAGCCAACCTAAACCTCCTCTAAAGCAACCTGAGGCCATTTCCTCTTGCCTTATCATTAGTAACTGGGGAGAAGAGACCAGCTCCAGCCTCACCACAGCCTCCTTTTAGGAAGCAAAAAACCCTCTGGTGTACACTGGAGTCAGCTGAGCAGCAAAGGGATCTCCTCTTTTGGCTACAAGGAGCCTCACTGCTAGCCCCAAATGTTCTTTCTCCCTGAGTCCTCCATAGGTAGCCCTCTCCCATGATCTGTTTCTCCATGGCCACATCTCCATAGCTGACCTGAAGTGCCAAAATTAGTCTGCTGCTTTTGAGACCTTGCTTTTCACATTGCCCCATGTTCCTGTGACCTGTCCTCCCTCCAACCTGCTGTTCATCTGCTGTTTGCCACAGCTCAGGGGAACCACCCTGCAACCTGCTCTATCTGAGTCTGTTCTAGCAGGGGCTGCACTAGATGATCTCCAGAGGTCCCTTCCAGTCTCTACTGTTGATTCTGGGATGTGCCAGCTACCTGTGCACATGTTCAAAAGAGGAATTTTGCAGGCACAGTCCTCAGATGCATCCAGGCACTTTTAGTTAGGAGAGGGACCTGGGGGTCCTGGTGGCTAAGAAGTTACCCATGGCACAGCAATGTGCCCTTGTGGCCACGAAAGCCAATGGGATCCTGGGGTGCATTAGGCAGAGTGTGTCCAGCAGATCACGGGAGGTTCTCCTCCCCCTCTACTCTGCCCTGCTGAGACCTCATTTTGAATACTGCCTTCAGATTTGGGCTGCCCAGTTTCAGAGGGACAGGGATCTGCTGGAGAGGGTCCAGAGGAGGGCTATGAGGATGATGAGGGGACTGGAGCACTGCCTGATGAGGAGAGGCTGAGGGACCTGGGGCTGCTTAGTCTGGAGAAGAGCAGACTGAGAGGGGATTTAATCAATGTTTATAACTATCTGAGTGCTGGGGGTCAGGAGTGGGGACAGGCTCTGCTCACTGCTCCCTGGGATAGGACAAGCATCAATGGGTGTAAGCTGCAGCACAGGAGGTTCCAGCTCAACACAAGGGGGAACTTCTTGCCTGGAAGGGTCCCAGAGCCCTGGCACAGGCTGCCCAGAGAGGCTGTGGAGTCTCCTTCTCTGGAGCCTTTGCAGGCCTGTCTGGATGTGTTCCTGTGTGATCTGAGCTAGATTGTGTGGTCCTGCTCTGGCAGGGGGATTGGACTTGGTGATCTCCTTGGGTCCCTTCCAACCCCTAACATCCTTCAATCCTGGCATCCTGTGCCACTCAAGTCCTGCCTTGATCTTCACAGGAGTGAGGAGCTCCAACATGATAGGACATAGCATATGGCACCTATTACCTTTGTGGAGAAGATGTAGGAGGGACCTGCCATCAGCAGCCAGCTCAAAAAGACTCCAGGAGCTGTCCTTCCCACAGAGCTGAGCTCACAGAGCTCAGCAGCACACGTGTCACCCCAGGGAGCTGGGATTTGACACAACCCCTCCACTGCAACTCTGAATCTGACTCAAATTGCCCTTTACCTCCAAAGCTAAGCCCTGACTGTTAAATAGTCGCAGCTGACTCTAAGCATCTCACTCCAGGATGCAAATCCCTCAAATCCTACTCTAAAACTTGAGATGTTTGAGTCCCCACAGAAGGGAAGCTACTGCAGGCAGACACAGGAGGGCTCCTCCAGCACCAGGAGGCCACCAAAAGCTTCACCATTTCCTCTTCCACCTTCCCCTGCCTCCAACACACCATCCCATCTGTTAGCTCAGACCTCAACACCCAACTAGGAGCAATCTCTGTGCCCTCTCCTGCCTTTCAAGGGAGTGCCCAGCTGAGTCCAGACCCCTTCTTGTAGGTTCAAACCCTTTCTAGTGGGTTCAAATCCCTTCTTGTGGGTTCAACCTCTTTCTTATAGGTGCAGTTCCCTTCTTTGCTGGCTGTGAAAGAAAGGCTTGACCTTGGCCATCAAACATCAAGGCAAACTCGTTAGCTACTCTGAGCCAACTGAAGAGACAAAGCTCTGATTGCTGTGCTGGGGCTGCTGTGGCTAAACACTTAAATGTCTCCTGAGACAAGGAGCATGTCAGGAAGGCTCTCATCTGCTGGCTCAAAGGGTGGCCCGCAGAGGATAACACCAAGACTCGACTCCCTGCAGCTGGAAACATTTCCTCAGCCTCATGGTGTGGACAGGTGCCAGCAGGCTGGGTTCTGAACACAGCCTCATGTGGATGCTGCTGGAAAGGAGATGCTGCAGGCTTGAGTCAGCTTCAGGCTGCAGAGTGAACTAAGCCTCCAGCTTCTAGCCCCCCTGCCTGCCTGCCCAGCCTCTTGAGGTGACAGCTAAAAGCAGGATGCTGATTCGGCACCTTCTAAGGGTTGGGTCCTCTTTTGCCTTGCTTTCCTCACAAAAGCTTTTTCCTCTGGGTGCAAGGAATGTTTTGTGTCAACGTTCCCCTCTCTGCTAGCCCCAAGCCTCTGGGGGTAGACACAGTACAAACACAGAATCATGGAATCAGTCAGGGTTGGAAGGCACCACAAGGAGCAGCCAGTTCCAACCCCCCTGCCATGCCCAGGGACACCCTACCCTAGAGCAGGCTGCACACAGCCTCACACAGCCTGGCCTCAAACACCTCCAGCCATGGGGCCTCAACCACCTCCCTGGGCAACCCATGACAGCCTCTCACCACTCTCATCACCAACAACTTCCTCCTCACCTCCACTCTCACTCTCCCCATCTCCAGCTTTGCTCCATTCCCCCCACTCCTGCCACTCCCTCACAGCCTCAAAAGTCCCTCCCCAGCTTTTTTGTAGCCCCCTTCAGATCCTGGAAGGCCACAAGAAGGTCACCTGGGAGCCTCCTCTGCTCCAGCCTGCACAGCCCCAACTCTTTCAGTCTGTGCTCACAGCAGAGCTGCTGCAGCCTCTGAGCATCCTCCTGGCCCTGCTCTGGACACTCTCCAGCATCTCCACATCCCTCTTGTCCCAGGGGCTCCAGAGCTGGATGCAGTACTCCAGGTGGGGTCTCAGCAGAGCACAGCAGAGGAGGAGAATCCCCTCCCTGGCCCTGCTGGCCACACTTCTGCTGCTGCAGCCCAGGCTCTGCTTGGCTTTCTGGGCTGCAAGTGCATACTGCTGGCTCCTGTTGAGCTTCTCCTCCACCAGCACCTCCAAGTTCTCCTCCTCAGGGCTGCTCTCCAGCCACTCATTGCCTAGGATTAGGAGCAGTTTGCTCCAGCTGTTTGTAGCCTGTTGTGGAAGCTCCTGTTCACATGTCTGAAGATCTTTCCTGGAGCCACAGAGGCAGACCCAAGTATCCTTGAATGGGATTTCCTCCCATACTTCAGCTGCCCAAAAGTGGGGAAGCTAATTTAAACTCATCTTCTCAGTTTCATCTTTCATCAACAAGGAGAAGGAGACAGAGATTTCCATTCATCCCAGCCCAAGATATGTGTCTGCAACACCTCCTACAGATTTCCTGTCTCCTTCCCTCGACTACAGATGGGTCCAGACAACTAGCTGAGATCTGATGGCTGAAAGCAGATGTCTCCCATCTCCTTGGCATCACTTTCCTATCAGATGCCTCTCACTTCCTCACCATCATTCTGATATCCCATTTTGAGGTCTCACTTGCTCTGGATGGATGTACTTCCCCAGGAAAAGGAACAGGTAGGAAAAGATTTTCCTGTGGGAAGTAAAGTTCTCACTCAAACAGAATGCCCCTATTCCAAGGGGGCTGTGGAGATGCTGGAGTGTGTCCAGAGCAGGGCCAGGAGGATGCTCAGAGGCTGCAGCAGCTCTGCTGTGAGCACAGACTGAAAGAGTTGGGGCTGTGCAGGCTGGAGCAGAGGAGGCTCCCAGGTGACCTTCTTGTGGCCTTCCAGCATCTGAAGGGGGCTACAAAAAAGCTGGGGAGGGACTTTTGAGGCTGTCAGGGAGTGTCAGGACTGGGAGGAATGGAGCAAAGCTGGAGGTGGGGAGAGTCAGAGTGGAGGTGAGGAGGAAGTTGTTGAGCAGGAGAGTGGTGAGAGGCTGGAATGGGTTGCCCAGGGAGGTGGTTGAGGCCCCATGGCTGGAGGTGTTTGAGGCCAGGCTGTGTGAGGCTGTGTGCAGCCTGCTCTAGGGTAGGGTGTCCCTGGGCATGGCAGGGGGTTGGAACTGGCTGATCCTTGTGGTCCCTTCCAACCCTGACTGATCCTATGATCCCATGAATGCATTTCCATCTGGCAGCTGGAGCAGGAGCTGGCTGCAATATTTCTTTTGTTCCAGCTACCTCTTAACTTGGTCTCAGGAGGATGGCAGATGCCATGCATAGCCCTTGCCCAGAACAGAGCCTGTCCCATAGCTTCTGTGTTCTTCTCCACTCACAGAGCAAGTCTTGCCTGTCAGTGAAAGCTCCCACATAGGACAATCCCTCAGGTGCTTTATCCAAGGCATCCCTTAAGAAGCTGGAGACCAGAGGCATCCAGGACTGTTTCAGAGAGTACCAAAGATACCCTCAGACTGCTGGCAAGTAGGACACAAGATGTGCAGAAGAACTGAGCCCTTCTAGACCCATAGCTGGGGACGAACTGGAACACCCACAGCATCGTGAACAGTGCTGAGAGCCTACCATGGACAACTGCATGGAGCTCCTGGGTTTCAGCTAAGTGAGAGAATCTCTACAACAGGCCATCAGTCCAGGCAGGCCAACTCCCCTTGCCACTGACAGGAAAGCTCTTCTGCCCCCCATGGTAGTCATTTAGAACCACAGAATGGCTTGGGTTGGAAGGGACCTTTAAAGATCATATAGTTCAACTGCATGCAGTGAGCAGGAACATCTTCAGCTTGGCAGCTGTCACCAGTGCTGTGCCCCAGGGAGCAGTGCTGGGCACAGTCCTGTTCAACATCTTTATTGATGATCTGGATGAGGGGATTGAGGCCAACATCAGTAAGTTTGCAGATGACACCCAGCTAGGAGCAGCTGTGGAGCTTTTGGAGGGTAGCAGAGCCCTGCAGAGGGACCTGGCCAGGCTGCATGGGTGGGCAGAGGCCAAGGGGATGAGATTGAACAAGGCCAAGTGCAGGGTTCTGCACTTTGGCCACAACAACCCCACGCAGCACTACAGGCTGGGGGCAGAGTGGCTGAGAGCAGCCAGGCAGAGAGGGAGCTGGGGGTGCTGGGAGAGAGGAGCTGCAGAGGAGGCAGCAGTGCCCAGGTGGGCAGCAGAGCCAATGGCATCCTGGGCTGGCTCAGGAGCAGTGTGGGCAGCAGGACAAGGGAGGTTCTTGTGCCCACCCTTGTGCTCAGCACTGCTCAGGCCACCCCTTGAGTGCTGTGTCCAGTTCTGGGCTCCTGAATTCAAAAGAGATGTTGAGGTGCTGGAAGGTGTTTGGAGAAGGGCAGCAAGGCTGGGGAGGGGCCTGGAGCAGAGCCCTGTGAGGAGAGGCTGAGGGAGCTGGGGGTGTGCAGCCTGCAGAAGAGGAGGCTCAGGGCAGAGCTCATTGCTGTCTGCAGCTGCCTGCAGGGAGGCTGTAGCCAGGTGGGGTTGGGCTCTGCTGCCAGGCAAGCAGCAGCAGAACAAGGGGACACAGTGTCAAGTTGTGCCAGGGGAGGTCTAGGCTGGATGTTGTTAGGAAGTTGTTGTCAGAGAGAGTGATTGGCATTGGAATGGGCTGCCCAGGGAGGTGGTGGAGTCTGTGTGCCTGGAGGTGCTGAAGCCAAGCCTGGCTGGGGCACTTAGTGCCATGGTCTGGTTGCTTGTTGAGGGCTGGGTGCTAGGTTGGGCTGGCTGAGCTTGGAGCTCTCTTCCAACCTGTTTGGTTCTGTGATTCTATATCAAGTTGCCCACCCAAGCTGACAGGGAACGGTTCCATGCATGGGGTATCTACCAGCTCTCTGGGCAACCTGGGCCAGTTTTTCACCACCCTCAAGTGTGAAAATTGTCTTCCTAACATCTAATCTAAATTTCCCCTCTTTCAGTTTCAAACCATCACCCCTTGCCCCGTTCCAACAGACCCTAATGAAAAAAAACTTGTCCCCATATTTCTTCAGTCCTTAAGTCCTCTATTCAGTATTCAGTCCTTAGGTACTGAAAGGCCACAATAATATATCCCTGGAGCCTTTTCCAGGCTGAATAACCTCAGCTCTCTTTGGCTGTCCTCACAGCAGAGGGGTTTCAGCCCTCTGATCATTTTTGTGGCCTCCTTGGAGCCTTCTCCCACAGGTATCTTTCCTTCCTGTGCTGAGATGTCCAGAGCTGGACCCAGCACTGCAGATGAGGTCTCACCAGAGCAGAGCAGAGCAGAGCAGCAGAATTTCTCCATCTATGCTCTGCCCATGGGGAGCCACCCAGGACTCCTGCCTGATGCCTGGAGAGCTTGCCCTTCTCTGGCCCTGCTGCCCACAGCATGCACTGACTTGAAGAATCCCTTGCTGTGAGACTGACAGCAGAATCTTTACGTCCCTGCAAGCCACAGCTACCAGGACCCTCTGTCCTTGCAACCTCCAGGGCTGCTCATCCTCCTGTCACCAGCTATGGCCTTTGACTGAGCTGTCACTGCTCAGTGTTTAGAAAAGAGAAACAGCATACAAAGAGGTTTTGGAGCTCACTCAGTAGGCTTGCAGGCAGCAGAGAGTGGTACACAGGCAGGATACATCTCCATGGACAGCTTTGTTAATGAAGGCAGCAAACAGAGGAGGTTGGGAAGTGCAAGGCATCAACACAGCAGCCATGCAGCAGAGCCAAGACACTGTCCACAGAGCCCTGGTGTTGGTCCAGCCCTAGGAGTAAGTTTAGCCTTTTAAATTGTTCATCCTTTGGGCAAGGAACCAGTTCTGTAGGAAGCCAAATCTAACTCAGAGTAGTTATTCACAACTGGTTATTGCACCACATCAACCCTACATTGAAGCTACCCACAGAATCATTTTGGTTGGAGGAGACCTTTAAGATCATCAAGTCCAACTGTCAACTGCCAGGTTACCACTGAAACATATCCCTCAGCACAGCACATCATTTTGGACTGGATGGTCCTGGTGATCCTTTCCAGCCATAGCAATTCATAGTGATTAGAATCATAGCATCATAGAATCAGTCAGGGTTGGAAGGGAGCACAAGGAGCAGCCAGTCCCAACCCCCCTGCCATGCCCAGGGACACCCTACCCTAGAGCAGGCTGCACACAGCCTCACACAGCCTGGCCTCAAACACCTCCAGCCATGGGGCCTCAACCACCTCCCTGGGCAACCCATTCCAGCCTCTCACCACTCTCCTGCTCAACAACTTCCTCCTCACCTCCACTCTGACTCTCCCCACCTCCAGCTTTGCTCCATTCCCCCCAGTCCTGCCACTCCCTCACAGCCTCAAAAGTCCCTCCCCAGCTTTTTTGTAGCCCCCTTCAGATGCTGGAAGGCCACAAGAAGGTCCCCTGGGAGCCTCCTCTGCTCCAGCCTGCACAGCCCCAACTCTTTCAGGCTGTGCTCACAGCAGAGCTGCTGCAGCCTCTCAGCATCCTCCTGGCCCTGCTCTGGACACTCTCCAGCATCTCCACAGCCCTCTTGTCCCAGGGGCTCCAGAACTGGATGCAGTACTCCAGGTGGGGTCTCAGCAGAGCACAGCAGAGGGGGAGAATCCCCTCCCTGGCCCTGCTGGCCACACTTCTGCTGCTGCAGCCCAGGCTCTGCTTGGCTCTCTGGGCTGCAAGTGCACACTGCTGGCTCCTGTTGAGCTTCTCCTCCACCAGCACCCCCAAGTGCCTCTCCTCAGGACTGCTCTCCAGACACTCACTGCCCAGCCTGCATTTGTGCTTGGCATTGCCTCCACCCAGCTGCAGGACCTTGTCCTTGCTCTTGTTGACTCTCCTGAGCTTGGCTTGTGCCCACCTCTGCAGCCTGTGCAGGTCCCTCTGGATGGATCCCTGCCCTCCAGCCTGGCTGCTGATGAGATGCTGTGCTGAGGGATTTGGTTTAGTCAAGGACTTCTCAGTGTGAAACTAACGACTGGACTCGATGATCTTGAAGGTCTTTTCCAGTCTAAGAAACTCTGTGATCCTGTGATCTACCCTTGTTTTAAATTACTCCAGGGATGGGGACACCTTCACCTTCCTGGGCAGTCCATTCCAGGGCTTGACAACCCTTTCAGGGAAGAAACTGTTCCCAATGTCCAACGTAAACCTCTCTTGTCCAACTTAAACCTCCCCAAAAGATAGAGATCTTCTTTCCTCTCCCATTCCAACTGCTAATTTAGAGGTGCTTGATTCTAGCAAAGGACAAAGTACCCTGTCTCTGGCTGCAGTGTAAGCTTGAAGGACCTGGATATAGAACCCAGGAGTAGTCCTGGCTCCCAAGTATTACTTTTATATCTATGATAGCAATGTTAAAAGGCTTCTGCTGAGACCAGAGTTTGATTGTACTAAGCCCAGTGCATGCTCATAGTAAGAGGCACTTCTTGCCCTGAAGAATTTACAATCTGAACTGACAAGGGCAGAAAGAGAGCAAAGAAGAGGATGTGTTATTAACAGCAGGGGACCGAGGCACTGAGAGAGGCAATAAATCACCTGCGAGCACAAAGGGAGCTTGGTGCAGGAGTCAGAACCTGACCCTTGGTTTCCCACTGACACTGCCTTGTCTCAGCCATCAGGGAAGGTGCACACCAGGAATCCAGGGGGATTGGGAGCTGCACTGGCAGTCCACTGCCACAAAACCCCACAGCCCAACACAAATGCATTCTTGGCTGTGTCTCATCCTGCTTTGTGCATGACTGGCAGGGAGGAGAAAAGCCCTCTCTGGTGCCACCACTCCTGTCCTCATACTTTATCAGCTGGCTTTGGTTCACCCAGCCATGTCACAGTGGTTAGGGATGAAGTTGATAAACCAGTCCAGATAATCCTACAGACCAGCATGAATGGAAAGTGAAGCTGAAATCACTTTTCCTTGGGGAAAAGATGTCTGAAAGGTAGGCTTCAGGAGACACCAGCCTGAAAGATGACCCCCAGCAGGTCTGAACCCTTTGAGTGACCTCTGCCTACCTTGGGCTGGTTACTGTGCTAAGACAAGGGGACACAGTCTCAAGTTGTGCTGGGAGAAGTATACGCTGGATGTTGGGAGGAAGTTGTTGTCAGAGAGAGTGATTGGCATTGGAATGGGCTGCCCAGGGAGGTGGTGGAGTCACTGTCCCTGGAGGTGTTCAAGAGAAGCCTGGATGAGGCACTTAGTGCCATGGTCAGGTTGACTGGATAGGGCTGGGTGCTAGGTTGGACTGGCTGAGCTTGGAGGTCTCTTCCAACCTGGTTGATTCTATGATGCTATGACACTGGTGAGATCTGTCAATCATCTCTGAGTCCACTCAAGACATCTCACAGGACATCTCAGACCATGCCACTTGTGTGTGCACACATGCCCCACAACTCCATGCCTACATGTGAGTGAGAAAACACCTGAAGACAAGTAAAGGAACTTTAGCTACTCAAGCAAAAGCTGCTACTACTCCAAGTAGATTTGGTCTCTGACATCAGTTCCTTTCATAGAATCATAGAATCACCCAGGTTGGAAGAGACCTCCAAGCTCAGCCAGTCCAACCTAGCACCCAGCCCTATCCAATCAACCAGACCATGGCACTAAGTGCCTCATCCAGGCTTTTCCTGAACAGCTCCAGGGACGGTGCCTCCACCACCTCCCTGGGCAGCCCATTCCAATGCCAATCACTCTCTCTGTGAAGAACTCCCTCCTAACATCCAGCCTATACCTACCCCAGCACAACTTGAGACTGTGTCCCCTTGTTCTATTGCTGGTTGCCTGGGAGAAGAGGCCACCCCCCACCTGGCTACAATGTCCCTTCAGGTAGTTGTAGACTGTAATGAGATCACCTCTGAGCCTCCTCTTCTCCAGGCTAAACACCCCCAGCTCCCACAGCCAGAGTTTCTTGGCTTCTAGGGACAGAGTTGAACCACAGCAGTGATGCAATGGACATTATACTGAACATCTATTCAGGGGAACCCCCACAGATGAAGAGTTTCAGATTCCTCATGGAAGGATTTTATTTCAGTCAATAAGCCCCAGTAAAAATAGAGTCTTGCCTCATTGTATCCAGCCCTGTTCCTGATTTGGATACTCATTATCAATTGGGTTCAGTTTGGGACCCAAATTGGCCCAAGCTGTCTAATTGTCCCAAACCTTGCAATAGTCAGATTTGGAGGGGAGAAACAAGCAAGGCAGAAGGATGATGACGGATGAGATTGAACAAGGCCAAGGGCAGGGTTCTGCACTTTGGCCACAACAACCCCAAGCAGCACTACAGGCTGGGGACAGAGTGGCTGAGAACAGCCAGGCAGAGAGGCAGAGAGGGCCCTGGGGGTGCTGGGAGAGAGGAGCTGAAGCTGAGGCAGCAGTGCCCAGGTGGGCAGCAGAGCCAATGGCATCCTGGGCTGGCTCAGGAGCAGTGTGGGCAGCAGGACAAGGGAGGTTCTTCTGCCCCTGTGCTCAGCACTGCTCAGGCCATACCTTGAGTGCTGTGTCCAGTTCTGGGCTCCTCAGTTCAAGAGAGATGTTGAGATGCTGGAAGGTGTTTGGAGAAGGGCAGCAAGGCTGGGGAGGGGCCTGGAGCACAGCCCTGTGAGGAGAGGCTGAGGGAGCTGGGGGTGTGCAGCCTGCAGCAGAGGAGGCTCAGGGCAGAGCTCATTGCTGCCTGCAGCTGCCTGCAGGGAGGCTGTAGCCAGGTGGGGTTGGGCTCTTCTGCCAGGCAAGCAGCAACAGAAGAAGGGGACAGAGTGTCAAGTTGTGCCAGGGGAGGTCTAGGCTGGATGTGAGGAGGAAGTTGTTGTCAGAGAGAGTGATTGGCATTGGAATGGGCTGCCCAGGGAGGTGGTGGAATCTCTATGCCTGGAGGTGTTGAAGCCAAGCCTGGCTGGGGCACTTAGTGCCATGGTCTGGTTGCTTGGCCAGGGCTGGGTGCTAGGTTGGGCTGGCTGAGCTTGGAGCTCTCTTCCAACCTGCTTGATTCTGTGCCTCTGTGATGCTATGCTATGTCCAAAGCAGCATCACTCCAGAGCCCATGATCACACAGAATGGATTTTCCTCCACAGTGGTGAAGACTGCAGAGCCTTCACCCACTCTCCTGAATAATGGCAGTGTTCTGCAAGCTTGCCATGGTAATTCAAAATCAATTTTACTTTTGTATGCCATTATAACTTTTGCTATAGGAAATTAATGCTTTAGTAAATCATGTAATGCCTGCAAAATAATAACAATAAAAAAAAGAAGCCACCAAAAAAAGCCAACAATGCTCAGTAAATAGCAGCACTGCAAGGGCTGGTTGATTTTCAGTGGGAAAGGAAGACAACAATGGATATATGCATTGTAATTTAAACAAGTGCTGTAGTAGCCATAGGGCAAGCAAGTGAAGATGGAATGGACCACGACATCTGCTCAGTGATGGAGAGGAATGTGCCCAGCCACCTAAGAGCAAATGGTATCCTTTGAGGTATGGGCTGGGGGAAAGAAAATGATTGGGGTTTTTCATATGTCTTTCAGTAACTCTCATTCACAGAATCACAGAAACAGTCAGGTTGGAAAAGACCCTCAGGATCAGCACCAGGTGAATAGAGTAGAATAGAAGAGAATAGAATCAAGCAGGTTGGAAGAGATCTCCAAGATCATCCAGGCCATTCTATCACCCAGCCCTAGCCAACCAACTCGACCTTGGCATTAATTGCCCCATGCAGTCTTATCATAGAATCAAGCAGGCTGGAAGAGAGCTCCAAGCTCAGCCAGCCCAACCTAGCACCCAGCCCTGGCCAATCAACCAGACCATGGCACTAAGTGCCTCAGCCAGGCTTGGCTTCAACACCTCCAGGCACAGAGACTCCACCACCTCCCTGGGCAGCCCATTCCAATGCCAATCACTCTCTCTGACAACAACTTCCTCCTAACATCCAGCCTAGACCTGCCCTGGTACAGCTTGAGACTGTGTCCCCTTGTTCTGTTGCTGCTTGCCTGGCAGCAGAGCCCAACTCCACCTGGCTACAGCCTCCCTTCAGGTACTTGTAGACACTAATGAGGTCTGCCCTGAGCCTCCTCTTCTCCAAGCTAAACAACCCCAGGTGACCTTATTGTGGCCTTTCAGTATCTTGAAGGGGCCTACAAGAAAGATGGGGGGGGGACTTTTTAGGCTGTCAGACAGTGATAGGACTAGGGGGAATGGAATGAAGCTACAAATGGGTAGATTCAGACTGAATGTTAGGAAGTTCTTCACCATGAGGGTGTTGAGACGCTGAAGTGGGTTGTCCAGTGAGGTGGTGGAAGCCTCATCCTTGGAAGTTCTTAAGGCCAGGCTGGATGTAGCTCTGAGCAACCTGATCTAGTGTGAGGTGCCCCTGCACATGGTAGGGTGGTTGGAACCAGATGATCCTTGTGGTCTCTTCCAATCCTGACTGAATCTAATGTTCTATGATTCTGTGATCATCAAGTCCAACCCATAACCCTACTCCACAGAAGAAGAAGGAGAAGGAGAAGGAGAAGGAGAAGGAGAAGGAGAAGGAGAAGGAGAAGGAGGAGGAGGAAGCAAAGGAGAAGGGGAAGGGGAAGGGGAAGGGGAAGGGGAAGGGGAAGGGGAAGGGGAAGGGGAAAGGGAAAGGGAAAGGGAAGGAGAAGGAGGAGAAGGAGAAGGAGAAGGAGAAGGAGAAGGAGAAGGAGAAGGAGAAGGAGAAGGAGAAGGAGAAGGAGAAGGAGAAGGAGAAGAAGGAGAAGGAGGAGAAGGCAAAGGAGGAGGAGGAGAAGAAGAAAGAGAAGGAAGAAGAAAGGAGAAGGAGAATTAGGTGGAGGAAGAAAGGAGAAGGAGAAGGAGAAGGAGAAGGAGAAGGAGAAGGAGAAGGAGAAGGAGAAGGAGAAGGAGAAGGAGAAGGAGAAGGAGAAGGAGAAGGAGAAGGAGAAGGAGAAGGAGAAGAAGGAGAAGGAGGAGAAGGCAAAGGAGGAGGAGGAGAAGAAGAAAGAGAAGGAAGAAGAAAGGAGAAGGAGAAGGAGAATTAGGTGGAGGAAGAAAGGAGAAGGAGAAGGAGAAGGAGAAGGAGAAGGAGAAGGAGAAGGAGAAGGAGAAGGAGAAGGAGAAGGAGAAGGAGAAGGAGAAGGAGGAAGAGGAGAACAAGGAGAAGGAGAAGGAAAAAGAAGGACAAAGAAGGAAGAAGGAAGAAGGAAGAAGGAAGAAGAGGAAGAAGAGGAAGAAGAGGAAGAAGAAGAAGAAGAAGAAGAAGAAGAAGAAGAAGAAGAAGAAGAAGAAGAAGAAGAAGAAGAAGAAGAAGAAGAAGAAGAAGAAGGAAGAAGAAGGAAGAAGGAAGAAGGAAGAAGGAAGAAGAAGAAGAAGAAGAAGAAGAAGAAGAAGAAGAAGAAGAAGGAGGAGGAGGAGGAGGAGGAGGAGGAGGAGGAGGAGGAGGAGGAGGAGGAGGAGGAGGAAGGAAGAAGAAGAAATCCCCACCTGTCTCTTAGTTCCCCCATTTAAATTGCCACAGCCATTCCAAAGTGAGATGTTTTATGCTATGCAAACCTCCCCATTAGCCAGCCCAGCTCTTTACATGCAGAAAAGAATAGGATGTGCCTTCCTCTCCTCTCCTCTCCTGATGATGCCTTCTTTCAGCCCTTGGTATCAGCAGTCCTCTCCTCCTATCAGAGGAATCAAAGGTGAAACCAGCTCTGCCATGGTACGTAACAAAAGAGGCAGCTCCTCACTGCCGAGCAGAGTCATTAGGAATTTGCTGCCTCTCTCCCAGTTGTGTGTTAATGAGCAGAGGGAGAGGTTTTGCTCAGTGTTTGAGGTGCCTGGGAGATGAAACCTGCTGCTCAGTGGCTTTCACAGGAAAAATGCTCCCCTCGTGGCTACTGGCATGCACAGGAGGGCACAGAC
This sequence comes from Pogoniulus pusillus, assembly GCF_015220805.1. Lineage (NCBI taxonomy): Eukaryota > Metazoa > Chordata > Aves > Piciformes > Lybiidae > Pogoniulus > Pogoniulus pusillus. Next base: position 40,375,118 of record NC_087270.1, read on the forward strand.
TGATCCAAAGTGTGGAGACAGAGGAGAGCTGGGCAGCTCCTGCAGAGGCTGGTTGCAGGCAGCCCCTCTGATCAGGCCATATGGCACCCCTCCTTTGCAGATCAGATAATTGTTTAGGCTGAAAAAGACCTTTAAGGGCATCAAGTCACAGAATCACTGAATTAAGCAGGTTGGAAGAGACCATCGAGGTCATCGCGTCCAACCTGTCACCTAATACATTCTGATTAACTAACCCAAGGCACTGCCTCATTCATTTCATAGAAACAGCCAGATTGGAAGAGACCTCCAAGCTCAGCCAGTCCAATCTAGCACCCAGCCCATGCCAGTCAACCAGACCATGGCGCTAAGTGCCTCATCCAGGCTTTGTTTCAACACCTGCAGGGACGGCGACTCCCTGGATGGATAGGGCTGGGTGCTAGGTTGGACTGGATGATCTTAGAGGTCTCTTCCAACTGGGTTGATTCTATGATTCCACCACCTCCCTGGACAGCCCATTCCAATGCCAGTCACTCTCTCTGGCAAATCACTCTCTCTGTGAGGAACTTCCTCCCAACATCAAGCTTATCTTCAAGCCTTATTTAGTGTGAACTTAACAGCAACCTCCTCAATGGCCTGAAGATTGGACTGGATGATCTTGGAGGTCTCTTCCAACCTGGTTGATTCTATGATCCTATGATTCTAAGATCTTGGAGGGTAGGAGAGATCAAATTTGCCTTCCTCAGCTTGGTGGGAAAGAGCTGTAACAGAGAGGCTATGTGTACATCTGCAGAAGTGCCTTCTAATTCCTTGTCTCCTTCTTCCCTGGACATGCCAAGGTATGGGAGATGTGTCCCATCCCTGCAGGGACACTGGAAGATGGGACATGGAGACCAAAGACCATTTTGGGCCTCGAATAAAACCCCTCCCATCAAAGCTTCTGCAGCAGTTGGTGTTTCCCCATCTTGACAAATTCTCTGCCTCAGGGGAGAGTAAGCAGCTTCACTCTGAGATGCCTTTCTTGTGCTCAGAAGTGTTCTGCCTGGGTGCAGGCATGCAGAGACTCCCACCCTTGCCTTGTCAGTCAGGGGAAGCACAACTACCTCTGTTGTGAGCACAGACTGAAAGAGTTGGGGCTGTGCAGGCTGGAGCAGAGGAGGCTCCCAGGTGACCTTCTTATGGCCTTCCAGGATCTGAAGGGGGCTACAAAAAAGCTGGGGAGGGACTTTTGAGGCTGTCAGGGAGTGCCAGGACTGGGGGGAATGGAGCAAAGCTGGAGGTAGGGAGAGTGAGAGTGGAGGTGAGGAGGAAGTTGTTGAGCAGGAGAGTGGTGAGAGGCTGGAATGGGTTGCCCAGGGAGGTGGTTGAGGTCCCATGGCTGGAGGTGTTTGAGGCCAGGCTGGCTGAGGCTGTGTGCAGCCTGCTCTAGGGTAGGGTGTCCCTGGGCATGGCAGGGGGGTTGGAACTGGCTGCTCCTTGTGGTCCCTTCCCACCCTGACTGATTCTGTGATTCCATATGTGTAAGAGGTCTGAGCTCTCCCAGGCCTGCTGGGAGCTGGCAGAATGGCTCACAGGCTGCCTGGTGTTCAGCAGATCCTGGAAGATCACTCATACAATGCCATACCACTATGAAGTTGCATGGGCAGGCCCCTGAAGAAGGAATTGCAGTGAAAAAAAAAAAACTCCCTTGCCCCATCCTCTATCATCCCAAATCATGGAGAAGCTGCCTGTGCCTGAGGTGCAGCGTCCAAGACAAGCACAGCTGACAGTGCCTTCAAGGGAGGCTGTCAAAGAGTTTCAGGCTCACCATTCAGTGAGGGAAAGATTCCATGGCTGGCTTCAGAGGAGTGAGCTTCTTTGCAGACATGCTGGGAGCAGGACCTGCAGCTGGTGTGGTTTAACCCCTGGCTCCCACAGCCCATCACTGCTGCAGGATGGCACCACCATTCTGGAAGCTGAAGCACTGGGTCAGAGGCAGTAGGGGAGGTTGGGTGAGGAGTCAGGCAAGGAAAGCTCTGATCACAGAATATCAGGGCCTGAAAGGGACCTTCAAAGCTCAGCCAGTCCAACCCCCCTGCCAGAGCAGGATCGCCTAGAGCAGATCACACAGGAATGCATCCAGGTGGGTTTGAATACCTCCAGAGAGGGAGACTCCGCAACCCCCCTGGGCAGCCTGTTCCAGGGCTCTGGAAAAAAATTCCTCCTCATGTCTACATGACACTTCCTATGCCTCAGCTTCCACCCATTGCCCCTTGGCCTGTCCCTGGGCATCACCCAGCAGAGCCTGGCTCCAGCCTGCTGGCACTCACCTGCGCACATCTTTATAACCATTGCTGAGGTCACCTCTCAGTCTCCTTTTCTCCCAGCAGCACAGCCCCAGCTCCCTCAGGCTCTCCTCATAAGAGAGATGTTCCATTCCCTTTGTCATTTTTGTGGCTCTGTGCTGGACTCAAGCAGTTCCATGTCCCCCTTGAACTGTGGGCCACTGATTAGGTGGCTGATGGCAATGCTGTGGTGCATCCAGCACCAGTGGGATGGGGTGATGGCCTTGACTTCTCCCTCTGGTACATGATTTTCTAGTGCATAGGGTACTGCAGGTCACCAGCTCGACAGGACATGTGGCAGCACCTCATCTAGGGTAGGGTGTCCCTGCCCATGGCAGGGGGGCTGGAACTAGATGATCCTTGTGGTCCCTTCCAACCCTTGTGGTCTCTTCCAGCCCGGACTGATTCAAGAACACTGTGGCCAGCAGGACAAGGGAGGTTCTTCTGCCCATGTGCCAGCACTGCTCAGGCCACCCTTGGAGTGCTGTGTCCAGTTCTGGGCTCCTCCATTCAAGAGAGATGTTGAGGTGCTCTAAGGTGTCCAGAGAAGGGCAGCAAGGCTGGGGAGGGGCCTGGAACATGTCCAGAGAAGGGCACAGCACTCAAGGGCACAGCACTTTGCCTTTGGGAAGGCAAAGGCATTCTCAGTGGTGACTGAAGGAAGCAACTGGGTCTTGGTATCTCTTGTAACTAAAGCTAAGGACAAAGTCACTTTATGAGGATGCTGCTCCACGTGGAGGCATCAAGAGACCATGGCCAAGCTCACACTGTCCTTCTTCCATCCCTACACTCTCTGAGGCATTACATGAGCTGAACTTTGCTCATCATCTTGGTGCCTCAATTGCTCCCCTGCCTTTATCTGGTTTCTCTCCAGAGCTGCAGAGGCTGGGTCTGGCCAGAGACTCCCTGGAGCCACTGCAGCAACTCCAGCAGCAGAGATCATATCGCTGCTCCTGGCTGCTAAGCAGTAGTTGTGTGCTGGGGATCCAAGCTCAGTTGCCTCATCCCTACACCCTCAAGCTGCATCCCCTTCACTGCAAATCCTATCTCCCAGGGCTTATTCTGGGATGTGTGACTTCATATTTGATCTAGAAATGATGATGAAAAAGACTCCTCTGATACTACACAAACATGTCCCAGACAAACATAGAGAGGAAGGAATTTCTTTCATACTAAATCATGGATCAAACCCAAGCTCAGACATGCATCTGGCAAACTCAGTGGCTGCAGAGATGTTCCTCTCCTGCTGTCCTTGCCCTGGAATTTAGTTTGGTTCTTGATAATCACCAGGGTAGCTATCCAGAAGGGCTGACTTGTTAATGCCTTAGAACCATAGAATCAACCAGGTTGGAAGAGACCTCCAAGCTCATCCTTGATGTCTGCTAAGGGAGAAAGCAGACACAGGAAACAACCTTGAACTGAGTGCAAGTCAGGGCAAAGAGGAACAGCTCTCCACCATGACTGCACAGGGAAGTGGTGTAGTCTCCACAGACTCATAGACTCATAGGATCAAGCAGGTTGGAAGAGAGCTCCAAGCTCAGCCAGCCCAACCTAGCACCCAGCCCTGGCCAAGCAACCAGACCATGGCACTAAGTGCCCCAGCCAGGCTTGGCTTCAACACCTCCAGGCACAGAGACTCCACCACCTCCCTGGGCAGCCCATTCCAATGCCAATCACTCTCTCTGCCAAAAACTTCCTCCTAACATCCAGCCTAGACCTCCCCTGCCACAACTTGAAGCTGTGACCCCTTGTTCTGTTGCTGCTTGCCTGGCAGCAGAGCCCAACCCCACCTGGCTACAGCCTCCCTTTGGGTAGCTGTAGACAGCAATGAGCTCTGCCCTGAGCTTCCTCTTCTAGCACAGGTATGTAGATGTAGTGCTGATGGAAATGGTTTAGCAGTGACCTGGCAGTGCTGGGTTAATGGTTGGACTCAACAACCTTAAACGTCTCTCCCAAGCTAAAGGATTCTATGCCTGTATGACAAAGGATGACCATGCAACCCAGGAGAGCCAGGCAACATGCTGTGAGAAGAGGTGAACATCTTGCTGTGCAGAGAGAGAAAAGCAGTGAGGACACAGGTCTCTGCCTCTCCTGGAAAGCCACTACAGCAAGCAATAGTAATTGAAGAGCTACTTGTAAGCTGGGCTAAAAGCGTTGCCTGTAGCACTGAAGGAGAGGCTTGTGATGATAAAATATAGATCTGAAATATATATATCTGCTCTGACAAGCGTGAAACCAGAGAGCAGAGAGGGAGGGAAGGAGCCAAGGTGGGTAGGAATCACAAATCAAAATATTTTCCTGCTTCTAATTAAATCCACCAACCTGTTTGTAACAAAACTGCTCTGTGTCGATAGGAAGAGATGGGAGTGAGAAGCTGCCACTGCCTGGTGGCTGCAGTGGCCAACCCCCCCCCTCTGTAAGGCCACTGATCATTTTTGGTACCTCCTCTGGCCACTCCTTGAGTGCTGTGTGCAGTTCTGGGCTCCTCAATCCAAGAGAGATGTTGAGGTGCTGGAAGGTGTTTGGAGAAGGGCAGCAAGGCTGGGGAGGGGCCTGGAGCAGAGCCCTGTGAGGAGAGGCTGAGGGAGCTGGGGGTGTGCAGCCTGCAGCAGAGGAGGCTCAGGGCAGAGCTCATTGCTGTCTGCAGCTGCCTGCAGGGAGGCTGTAGCCAGGTGGGGTTGGGCTCTGCTGCCAGGCAAGCAGCAACAGAAGAAGGGGACACAGTCTCAAGTTGTGCCAGGGCAGGTCTAGGCTGGATGTTGTTAGGAAGTTGCTGGCAGAGAGAGTGATTGGCATTGGAATGGGCTGCCCAGGGAGGTGGTGGAGTCTCTGTGCCTGGAGGTGTTGAAGCCAAGCCTGGCTGGGGCACTTAGTGCCATGGTCTGGTTGATTGTTGAGGGCTGGGTGCTAGGTTGGACTGGCTGAGCTTGGAGCTCTCTTCCAACCTGGTTGGTTCTATGACTCTGTGCATCACCTCCCTTGACCTGCTGGCCAGATATGACATGGTTTGGAGACAGTTCTAACCTAGCAAAAGGAAGGCTCTCTGCAGCCCTTTTGTTTGCAGCACAGTCAGAATGGACAAGTCCTGCTCCTGCTGCCAAGCATTTAGGAATAAATAGCAGACACCTTCAAACCCTGAGGTGGATTCTGTTATTAAGCTGGCAGCAGCACAGCTAGCTCAGGGGGAACCTCCTGCATCCTCCTGGGACGCAGCATTGTGTGCTTGATTTGGTTTCACACCATCCTGCTGCTGCTCAACCTGCACTTGGTGGACTTCAAAGCCAGCTTGGCCCAGCAGGACTGTTGCTGCTTTCAGTGCCAAGCATGCCTCATTGCAAGTTTCTCAGCAAATTCCACCCAAAAGTCGAGTTAGGTCAGGCTCTGCTGAGCCTGCTCCTCATGACTGCAGCAGGGCACTTAGTGCCATGGTCTCGTTGTCTGGATAGGGCTGGGTGCTAGGTTGGACTGGATGATCTTGGAGGTCTCTTCCAACCTGGTTGATTCTATGATAATGATAAACTCTTGGACAGGGATAGCTTTGCCCTGGATTTTCCAGGACTGCCTCAAAAGCTACAACTACCTGAAGGGGGGTTGTAGCCAGGTGGGGGTTGGTCTCTTCTCCCAGGCAACCAGCAATAGAACAAGGGGACACAGTCTCAAGTTGTGCCGGGGTAGGTCTAGGCTGGCTGTTAGGAGGAAGTTGTTGTCAGAGAGAGTGATTGGCATTGGAGTGGGCTGCCCAGGGAGATGGTGGAGTTGCTGTCCCTGGGGGTGTTCAAGAAAAGACTGGCTGAGGCACTTAGTGCCATGGTCTGGTTGACTGGATAGGGCTGGGTGCTAGGTTGGACTGGCTGATCTTGGAGGTCTCTTCCAACCTGCTTGATTCTATGATTCTGTGATTCTATGAAGCTGTCCCAACTGAAGCCCATGAAGCTGTTCAGGGAGAAGCTGTGTTGGCTGAACTGTGATTGTCCACATCCCATCTTCTGCTTGCAAAGGTCAGCACAAACTCTTTGCATGGGGCCACATCACAGAAGGGAGGTGGTTGGGGGGCACCAAAGCCACCTCCTGTGCTGTTTTCTGAAGGCACTGGGGCAGCTGGTTCAAGAATATAGAAACAACCTACAGCTCTTTGCACTTCTTTGACCTTTGCTTCCTGCCTTGCACTCTGGTGACTGAGTGGGTTAGGGGATCTTTATTGGCAGCTAATTGTTTTCTAGCAAGTGCATTGACTGTGAGTAGAAATCTGCTGGCCTGTGCAAAAGAAAGGAGGAGGAGGAAAAAGAGCAAGCTCTGGAGGAGCACACTGAGGTTACTATTACTCTTCAGTCACCAGACAAAATAAGTTCCCTCAGGTTGGTCCAAGTGCTGTGTTAGTGCTAAATATTGCTGTGAAATGGGTGAAGAGCAAGTGACAACTGAAGACCTAATGAGTGACTGTTTGGGGTTTGTTTTCTTCACAGAGACTCAGAGTGGGAGGTGGTGTAACAGGATGACAATAATGAGCTTCTAGAGTGAGTGCCCTTAGCACCTGGGCTAGGGAATTGCTCTGCATCGTCTTCACCCATCACCTGCAAGAAGGGAGGGAGGGTACTCCACCCCTGCAGGGCTGGGGCCAGAGAGTGGTGGTCAATGGTGCCACAGCCAGTGGGCAGCTGGCACTACTGTTGTGCCCCAGGGATCAGTGCTGGGCACAGTCCTGTTCAATATCTTTATTGATGATCTGGAGCAGGGGATTGAGTCCAGCAGCAGGAATTTTGCAGATGACACCAAGCTAGGAACAGGTGTGGAGCTGTTGGAGGGTAAGGAGAGCCCTGCAGAGGGACCTGGCCAGGTTGGATGGGTGGGCAGAGGCCAATGGGATGAGATTGAACAAGGCCAAGTGCAGGGTTCTGTACTTTGGCCACAACAACCCCAAGCAGCACTACAGGCTGGGGCCAGAGTGGCTGAGAGCAGCCAGGCAGAGAGGGAGCTGGGGGTGCTGGCAGAGAGGAGCTGAAGAAGAGGCAGCAGTGCCCAGGTGGGCAGCAGAGCCAAAGGCATCCTGGGCTGGCTCAGGAGCAGTGTGGGCAGCAGGACAAGGGAGGTTCTTCTGCTCACCCCTGTGCTCAGCACGGCTCAGGCCACCCCTTGAGTGCTGTGTCCAGTTCTGGGCTCCTCCATTCAAGAGAGATGTTGAGGTGCTGGAAGGTGTTTGGAGAAGGGCAGCAAGGCTGGGGAGGGGCCTGGAGCACAGCCCTGTGAGGAGAGGCTGAGGGAGCTGGGGGTGTGCAGCCTGCAGCAGAGGAGGCTCAGGGCAGAGCTCATTGCTGTCTGCAGCTGCCTGCAGGGAGGCTGTAGCCAGGTGGGGTTGGGCTCTGCTGCCAGGCAAGCAGCAACAGAAGAAGGGGACAGAGTGTCAAGTTGTGCCAGGGCAGGTCTAGGCTGGATGTTGTTAGGAAGTTGTTGTCAGAGAGAGTGATTGGCATTGGAATGGGCTGCCCAGGGAGGTGGTGGAGTCTGTGTGCCTGGAGGTGTTGAAGCCAAGCCTGGCTGGGGCACTTAGTGACATGGTCTGGTTGATTGTTGAGGGCTGGGTGCTAGGTTGGACTGGCTGAGCTTGGAGCTCTCTTCCAACCTGGTTGACTCCAGGATTCTATCTTCAGAGGTCCCTTCCAACCCCCACCACACTGGCAGTCTGTGATTCTGTCAATTCCTTTCAAGAACATCACCAGATTCCTACCACTGAGGGGCTTTTTGCCTCCAGAAAGCTACCCAGGTTTGAGTCACCCATGCAAATAATGGAAAGAAAGGGAAAGAAAGCCAAAAAGTCATGGTCCCTGTTGGTGGTCTGTTCCCATTACTACCTACTCACACTGCTCAGAGATGTGAAATGTGTTTTGAGTTGGCTTATGGCTGACACTGCTTTGTGAACACAGGAGCCCACTAGGTGATTTCATCTCCTGCAGCAGCTATTGCCTTTCTGGGTGTCAGCAACCAATGGTGCCCATTCAAGAAGGGGCTGTGCTTTGAGAAACCAAAGTTCACCTACTGGGGCTATTGTGACTCAGGAGACAGGAGCCATGGGAACCATTGTTAGCATTTCACAGTAGAGTGGGTTGATATTTTTTAATCAACATTTGCATGCTTTAACTTCACTTCCCCTTTATTTTTAGCCTTCTCCCTTTCCCCCCCTCCCCCCCTCATATTTTTTTTGTAGAGGACAAAAGGAAAGCAAGAGAACATTTTAATTAAACTTCTGAAGAAAAGCTGTAGTACAAAGGTGGTCTTTTACAGGAGATAAACCACTGCAAAGAGGGCAGAGCCCTGCCTATCCTCTTGCCTTTGGAAGGCTACGGTAAGGCAATCGCGCATCAGGTGGTACCCAAGGTCTACTTTTGGCTCCACCACTGCCTAGATATCATAGAATCATAGAAGCAACCAGATTGGAAGAGACCTCCAAGCTCAGCCAGTCCAACCTAGCACCCAGCCCTGGCCAAGCAACCAGACCATGTCACTAAGTGCCCCAGCCAGGCTTGGCTTCAACACCTCCAGGCACAGAGACTCCACCACTTCCCTGGGCAGCCCATTCCAATGCCAATCACTCTCTCTGACAACAACTTCCTAACAACATCCAGCCTAGACTTTCCCCAGCACAACTCGAGACTGTGTCCCCTCCTTATGTTGCTGCTTGCCTGGCAGCAGAGCCCAACCCCACCTGGCTACAGCCTCCCTGCAGGCAGCTGCAGACAGCAATGAGCTCTGCCCTGAGCCTCCTCTGCTGCAGGCTGCACACCCCCAGCTCCCTCAGCCTCTCCTCACAGGGTTTGTGTTCCAGGCCCCTCCCCAGCCTTGCTGCCCTTCTCCAAACACCTTCCAGCACCTCAACATCTCTCTTGAATTGAGGATCCCAGAACTGGACACAGCACTCAAGGTGTGGCCTGAGCAGTGCTGAGCACAGAGGCAGAAGAACCTCCCTTGTCCTACTGGCCACACTGCTCCTGATGCAGCCCAGGATGCCATTGGCTCTCTTGGCCACCTGGGCACACTGCTGCCTCATCTTCAGCTACTATCTATCAGTACCCCCAGGTCCCTTTCCTCCTGGCTGCTTCCAGCCACTCTGGCCCCAGCCTGGAGTGCTGCTTGGTGTTGTTGTGGCCAAAGTGCAGAACCCTGCCCTTGGCCTCGTTCAATCTCATCCCATTGGCCTCTGCCCACCCATCCAGCCTGGCCAGGTCCCTCTGCAGGGCTCTGCTACCCTCCAACAGCTCCACACCTGCTCCTAGCTTGGTTTCATCTGCAAACTTACTGATGCTGGACTCAATCCCCTCATCCAGGTCATCAATAAAGATGTTGAACAGGACTGTGCCCAGCACTGATCCATGGGGCACAGCCAGCTGCCAACTGGATGTGGCACCATTCACCACCACTCTCTGGGCTCTGCCATCCAGCCAGTTCTTGATCCAGCACAGAGTGAATCTGTCCAAAATGCATGCTTTTAGCTCTGTTTTTAAAAGCAGCCCTGGAAATGAAGCTTTTCTGCAGTGGAAGGGGTGGTTACTGCACCAGATGAGAAGGCATCCCCTGCTGTTAGTACCTTACACCGTGTTGTATCTCTCGCGATAGAGTGTCACTGTGGAACTCCTTCTGCTTCCACTTTGCTGTCAGTACATGGGTTGAATCAACACTACCCCAGAACTGGCATAGAGATCTGTAAGGGTCTCAAAGAGGGATATTCCAGGAGACAACAAACAGTAGGGTAAAAGAAAGCCCTCTGCTCTAGACTGCCCGAGCAGCCAGAGATCTGGTTAGAAAAGCCAGGGCAGGGTTTGAATTGAATCCAGCCAGGGAAGTCAAAGGGAACACCAAGAATTTCTACAGGTGTATCTGAAAGGGACCTGCAAAAAAGCTGAGGAGGGACTTCTGAGGCTGTGAGAGAGTGACAGGAGTGGGGGGAATGGAGCAAAGCTGGAGGTGGGGAGAGTCAGAGTGGAGGTGAGGAGGAAGTTGTTGAGCAGGAGAGTGGTGAGAGGCTGGACTGGGTTGCCCAGGGAGGTGGTTGAGGCCCCATGGCTGGAGGTGTTTGAGGCCAGGCTGGCTGAGGCTGTGTGCAGTCTGCTCTAGGGTAGAGTGTCCCTGGGCATGGCAGGGGGCTTGGAACTGGCTGCTCCTTGTGGCCCCTTCCAACCCTGACTGATTCTATGAGTCTATGACTGGAATGCTGCAATAGGTTTCTGTGGTGCCTTCTCCAGGCTGAACAACCCCATCAGCAACAAATGATAAAGACTTCCTCAAACCCTCCTCATTTGGCTCATTAAACACCACTGAATGCAATGAATTGACAGAACACTTCTTTACTGATGCCAACAAGGGTCTTGTCATGCATCCATGAACTTTGGAGCAGCATTTAGGTCATCAGGCCCAATTCTCCTGAGCAGTTTGGCAGTGGTGGCCTAGACAGCACATCTAATGGGGAAGACAGGGAGGGTTGCTGCCCCTCCACACCCTGGCAAGGAAGATCCTTGGATCTAATGGTTCATATCCCTGCCTTTCCCCCCTTGCACGGGAGCATTTGCCTGTCAGATTAATAATGCAGTCAATGCAGCTTGTCACCATGCATAAGGTGAGCTGTGATAAGCCCAGCATCTGATAAAGCTGTCTTCAACCCTGACAGCCAGTGTAATTTCCCAGACTGTGGCAGTGAAAGAAGAGAAAGAGATTTAATGGGGCTCTTCCAAAGTCTTTCTTGTGCTTGCTGACCCTGCCACCAGCCTGGAGAGAGTAGGTGAGCAAAGACAGGGTGCAGGCTGCAATGGCAGCCCAGAATCTCCACAGCAAAACCCTCCCAACTCTCTTTGCTCAAGGGAGGTTCTTCTGCCCCTCTGCTCAGCACTGCTCAGGTCACACCTTGAGTGCTGTGTCCAGTTCTGGGCTCCTCAGTTCAAGAGAGATGTTGAGGTGCTGGAGAGAAGGGCAACAAAGCTGGTGAGGGGCCTGGGGCACAGCCCTGTGAGGAGAGGCTGAGGGAGCTGGGGGTGTGCAGCCTGCAGAAGAGGAGGCTCAGGGCAGAGCTCATTGCTCTCTGCAGCTGCCTGCAGGGAGGCTGTAGCCAGGTGGGGTTGGGCTCTGCTGCCAGGCAAGCAGCAACAGAACAAGGGGACAGAGTGTCAAGTTGTGCCAGGGCAGGTCTAGGCTGGCTGTTAGGAGGAAGTTGTTGTCAGAGTGATTGGCATTGGAATGGGCTGCCCAGGGAGGTGGTGGAGTCTCTGTGCCTGGAGGTGTTCAAGAAAAGCCTGGCTGGGGCACTTAGTGCCATGGTCTGGTTGCTTGGCCAGGGCTGGGTGCTAGGTTGGGCTGGCTGAGCTTGGAGCTCTCTTCCAGCCTGCTTGATTCTATGATTCTATGATCTTTCAAGGTCCCTTCCAGCCCCTGCTATTCGATGCTTCTACCACCGCTGCACAATCTGCTTTTCAGCCTAAATGTCTTAACACCTTGGAGAAAGAATACTTAGCTGAAAAATAGCTGGAGCCAGGGGAAGGGCTGTACGATTGTGGGTAGCAGCTTTGCATTCCAAGTAAAAACGCAGCCAAAACAAGAAAAAAATAAGGAGCAAGAAGGATAGGAAATGTGATCTGCTGTCTGACATTCCAAGCATCGAGTGCTTCCATCTCCCCTGCCAGCACTTAACTCCAAATAAAATGGAACGATCAGCCTGAAACAAAGGAACCTCTTTCTTAATTGTTATTTAAATACCCCAAAGCAGAGGGTGAGCTGCCCTGGGGAAGAGGAGAGTCCATGTGTGGAATGTGGGGAGGGCAGGAAGCGTTCGAAAACCAGGTAGTAAAATCAGGGGCAGATTCCTCCTTCGTCCAGTTTTGCTCCTGAATTCCCACCGCTGCTGGCATGCACCCAGCACTCCTAACCAGTCCGTGGGTGTAGCTCTCTAACCGTGCCGCATCCCAGCAGACCCCTCCTCTGCAAAGCATGAGTTCAGAGACCACACCGAGCATTATGTCATCCTGCGAGGAGGAGCTGGGCAGTTCTGCATCGGCTTCTCTTCCAGGCAATCCCTCCTCCTACGGCAGTGCTGAAGAACGAGTCTCCCTCTCTGGAGATACTCAAAACCCGCCTGGATGCGTTCCTGCCTGATCTGCCCTAGGGGATGCTGCTCTGGCAGGGGGGATGAGCTTTGGAGGTCCCCTCCAGCCCCTGGCATCCTGCGATTGTGTGAACCGCGGAAAAAAAAAGAGCCTGGTCACAGGGGGAAGGGTACGAAAAGAGGAGATCCCACGCTAAGAACAGCATCCCCCCTAAATTGAGAGCTTTGTGGTGCAGGGCTGAGAGCGGCTCAGCTTCCCTCCCCGGCTGCTGCTCACCTGCCGTGCGTAAAAGCCAGCTCACTCCTCCGGCTTGCGGGGAACTCGTGCGCAGCAGAAGGTGATGTCATCCTCTGCCTGCTCCCGACAGCCAGCGCCGTGCCCACCGGGGCTCGGGGCTGCCGCCGCGAACAGCCCCTTCTGAGCCACCCCCAGCTCCGGTGCTTGCCTGCTTGCATCATTCTTTTTCTTTAATTTTTCTCTGTAGCATTCTTGCCTTTTTTTTTTTTTTTTTTTTGTTGTTATTTGCCTTTTTTCCCCTTTTTTTTGTTTGCCTTTTTTCCTTTTCTTTTTCGGTTTTTCCTTTTTCCTCTTTTCTTTCTTTGTCTTTTTTTTCTCCTCCCCCCCCCCCCTTTTTTTTTTCCTTTTCCTTTATTCTTTTTTCTTTTTCCTTTATTCTTTTGTCTTTTTCCTTTATTCTTTTTTTTTTCCTTTATTCTTTTTTGTTTCTTTTTTTGTCTTTTTCCTCTTTTCATTTCTCCTTTCTTTTCCTTTTTTCTTTTTCATTTTCGTTTTTTCTTTTTCCCCTTCTCCTTTCTTTTTTCTTTTTTTCCTTTTTCCTTTCCTTTTCCATTTTTCTCTTTTTCCTTTTTTCTTCATTACTGTTTTTTCCTTTTCCCTTTTTCATTTTTTCTTTCTTATTTCTTTTTTCTTTCCTTTTCCATTTTTTTCTTTTTCCTTTTTTTTCATTATTGTTTTTTCCTTTTCCCTTTTTCATTTTTTCTTTCTTATTTCTTTTTTCCCCCTTTTTTCTATTGCTTTTTTCCTTCCACACCTCTTTTTTTTCCTTTTTCATTTTTATTTTCTTCTTTGTTTCTTTTTCCTTTTCCCCCTTCTTTCCTTTTTTCTTTCTTATTTAAGTTTTTCCTTCTTCTGTTGTTTTTTTCTCTTTATCCCCCACTTCTTTTTCTTTTTCTTTTTCATTTTTATTTTTCTTTTTTTGCTTCTTTTGCCTTCCCCCCTTTTTTCCATTTTCCTTTTTTCTTTTTTCCTTTTTCCTTTTTTCTTTTTTCCTTTTTTCTTCCTTATTTCTTTTTTCCTTTTTTAAAATATGTTTCCTTTCCCTTTTATTTCCCTTTTTTATTTTTCTTATTTTATTTTTCCGTTTTTTCTTTTTTTCCCTTTTTATTTGCTTCCTTTTCCTTTTATTTTCATTTTTTCTTTGTTCTTTTTTCTTTTTTCCCCTTTTTTCTTTTCCTTTTTTTTTTTGCCTTTTCTCCCCCTTTTTTTCCTTTTCATTTTTTTCTTTTTTCCTTTTCCTTTTTCTCCTTTTCTCTTTTTTCCTTTTCCTTTTTACCCCTCTTTTTCCTTTTTTCTTATCTTTCCTCTTTCTTTCTTTCTTTCTTGCTTTCTTGCTCTTGCTTTCTTGCTTTCTTGCTTTCTTTCTTGCTTTCTTGCTTTCCTTCTTTCCTTCTTTCCTTCTTTCCTTCTTTCCTTCTTTCTTTCTTTTTCTTTTTTCTTGTATCCTTTTTCCCCCCTTTATCTATTTATTTATTTGTTCTCCACTCCTCTCTTCTCAGGGTGACCAGACTGGTGAGAACTGAATTGATTACATTTCTATGCCTAGCAAGCTTCCCCCGGAGCCCACCTCATATATGCAAATACGGAAGATAAAAAGCGAGGAGGGGAATCACAAAGGGAAAAAAGCCCCAAATGGAGCACTAAGCCACCCAGATCCCTTTAAATTCTCCATCCCCCTTTCCAGAATCCCTGTGTTCAGCCAGCCCGCCCCCGTGTTTTCCCCTCACCACAGCAGCATGGATCAAATTAACACTCCTCGGGCTGAGGAAGTCTACAGGATCAGCCCAGCCTCCTGCCTAACATCTGGATTTAGTCCTGCCTGCAACGAATGAGCTCACAAAATCAGCTCCATTTGGAGAAGCAGGAGGTGCAGCTGGGAGCTGTCTCCTTCCCTCACTCTATCATGAAGTGAAGCCAAGCAGCTGGAGGTCTGCCCAGGCAAAACCAATGCAGGGCACATCTCAATGGACTGAGCTATTCCTGGGTAAAGGAGCATCAGAGAATCATAGAATGGTTTGGATTGGAAGAGACCTTTAAAGGTCATCTAGTCCAACATCCCTGCAGTGAGCACAGAATCACACAGAAACATCCAGGTTGGAAAAGACCTTTAGGATCACCAAGTCTCTTGGCTTGTATCTTGAGTATCCCGAGATGCTGGAAGGTGTCCAGAGAAGGGTACCAAGGTTGGGGAGGGGCCTGGAGCACAGCCCTGTGAGGAGAGGCTGAGGGAGCTGGGGGTGTGCAGCCTGCAGCAGAGGAGGCTCAGGGCAGAGCTCATTGCTATTTATGACTACCTGCAGGGAGGCTTTAGCCAGGTGGGGTTGGGCTCTTCTGCCAGGCAAGCAGCAACAGAAGAAGGAGACACAGTCTGGAGTTGTGCTCAAGGGTGATGATCCCTGCCCTAAATCCATTCCTAAGGTTCACAGCCATTCAGTAAGTGCCATTCTGGGCTCAGGACAACCATCTGCTTATGCACACAATCACCTCTGCCTGCTCCCAGGCAGGGCTGAGCTCATTTTGCAGATGAGAGTCATCACAGCCACAGTGTTCACAACCAGCAGCAGTGCTCTAAGGGTACCTGCTCTCTCAAGCAGCAGCTAAGACCACTTCTGACAACACTGGGAGCCTAAGGGCATGCTGGAAGTCTCTCAGACCTAAAAAACCTCTTCTTACACACAGCCTCTTGCTTCCCTGGGGTTTTCAGTCCAACAAAGGAAGTACAGACAACTTCAGGTCTTCAGAAGTATTTCTCTTTCCCTCTCCATGACTTTCCCTCTCCCTTTCCTTCTCTAGACATTTTGTTAAGTTTCAAGCTCAGAGGCATCACTTGGATGGCTTCTCATAACAAGTGTGACAGAGAGAAACAGCTATTTAATGGCAGCAAATATGGTGTGATTCCAAGATCAAAGAATCACAAAATGGCAGGAGTTGGAAGGGACTTCCAGAGGTCATCAAGTCCAATCCCCCTGCCAAGGCAAGTTCACTTACAGAAGGTCACACAGGAACATGTCCAGGTGAGGTTTTAATGCCTACAGAGATGGAGACTACACCACCTGTCCAGGCAGTCTGCTCCAGTTCTCTGTCACCTTTACCTTAAAGAAGTTCCCCTTCATGTTTAGGTGGATTCCTGAGATTGGTGAGCAAAGTGGTCCTGGACAGGGTACAGTTCCCAGTTGGAAGGTTAGATGAAAACACTCTGCTTTGAGAATCATAGAATCAAGCAAGTTGGAAGAGACCTCCAAGCTCATCCAGTCCAACCTAGCACCCAGCCCTGGCCAATCAACTAGACCATAGAATCACTGAATCATAGAATCAAGCAGGTTGGAAGAGACCTCCAATCTCATCCAGTCCAACCTAGCACCCAGCCCTAGACAATCGACCAGAACCATGGCACTAAGTGCCCCAGCCAGGCTTTCCACAGAATCATAGAATCAACTTGGTTGGAAGAGACCTCCAAGATGATCCAGTCCAACCTAGCACCCAGCCCTGTCCAATCAACTAGACCATGGCACTAAGTGCCTCACCCAGGCTTTGCTTCAACACCTCCAAGGATGGTGACTCCACCACCTCCCTGGGCAGTGCTTCTGCTTACAGTGCTAACTGCAGAGTCAGAGCTTGGTGCCTATGTGCAGGGCACAACTACCAACTCAACAGCCGAAGAGCAGCTTATAGATCTTGCAATAGTCATCCAGAAGTGAGATCTAATTAAGGCTACAAATGAGTTAATCATGTGTGATGAAGTCTTCTAAGGAAATGCCATCCAAGGCTTACATTTAGCCTGAGCTGCAGATACTTTTGACAAAGCCCCAAAGCAGAGACTAAAATAGTGAAGATTAGATGGAGTGATGGGTATGAAAAACCAAAATGGCATAGGTTTCAGAGAAGAAGGCTACCTCTAACCTGCAGCTTGCAGTGCTGAATCACTTGAGACAAATTTGATTTGACAGATTCCCTTGAAATATGTAATAAATTTGCAAGCCACTCAGTGAGCAGCAATCGAAAGAGACCTCTTGAGTCTCTCCATCTGCCTGGGCTAAATACTGAGTTTGGAGCTGTGGGCAAAGGAAGCATACTCCCAAGACTGCCCTTGATCACAACCAACAAAAGAAGCCAAGGAGAAGTGGCATCCTCTTTGAACTTCCAGACCAACAGGAGGAGCAAACAGCAAGGTCCAAAGCACTCTGTAAATGATATGTGTGCCCGACGTCTAATGGGGTTTGAAAGGTCTGTTCCTTGGCTTCATCCTGGCCCATGGATGCATCATTTGCTGTGCTATCATGCTACAAATGACTGTGGTCATTAGGAACAATTTATGCTTAGGAAAATAATTATGGTCATTAATGGGGCTGAAAGCAGAGTCCACTGGGAAGCAGGATCAGAGCTGCGACAGAGGATCACGCATGTGTTGTGATTGATGTAGACAGCAACTATGGTGCTCACATGATGAGACATCCCAGGTATACTTTATGGTACTCACATGATGGGGCACCCCAGCTATACTTCATGGTGTTCACATGATGAGACATCCCAGCTATACTTTATGGTACTCACATGATGAGACATCCCAGCTATACTTCATGGTGCTCACATGATGGGGCATCCCAGCTATACTTCATGGTGCTCACATGATGGGGCATCCCAGCTATACTTCATGGTACTCACATGATGGGGCATCCCAGCTATACTTCATGGTGCTCACATGATGATGCATCCCAGCTATACTTTATGGTGCTCACATGATGAGGCATCCCAGCTATACTTCATGGTACTCACATGATGGGGCATCCCAGCTATACTTCATGGTGCTCACATGATGAGGCATCCCAGCTATACTTCATGGTACTCACATGATGGGGCATCCCAGCTATACTTCATGGTGCTCACATGATGAGACATACCAGCTATACTTCATGGTGCTCACATGATGGGGCATCCCAGCTATACTTCATGGTGCTCACATGATGGGGCATCCCAGCTATACTTCATGGTACTCACATGATGAGGCATCCCAGCTGTACTTCATGGTGCTCACATGATGAGGCATCCCAGCTATACTTCATGGTGCTCACATGATGGGGCATCCCAGCTATACTTCATGGTGCTCACATGATGAGGCATCCCAGCTATACTTCATGGTGCTCACATGATGAGGCATCCCAGCTATACTTTATGGTGCTCACGTGATGAGGCATCCTAGCTATACTTTATGGTACTCACATGATGAGGCATCCCAGCTATACTTCATGGTACTCACATGATGAGGCATCCCAGCTATACTTCATGGTGCTCACATGATGAGGCATCCCAGCTATACTTTATGGAGCTCACATGATGAGACATACCAGCTATACTTTATGGTACTCACATGATGAGGCATCCCAGCTATACTTCATGGTACTCACATGATGAGACATCCCAGCTATACTTTATGGTGCTCACATGATGAGGCATCCCAGCTATACTTTATGGTGCTCACATGATGAGACATCCCAGCTATACTTCATGGTGCTCACATGATGAGGCATCCCAGCTATACTTTATGGTGCTCACATGATGAGACATCCCAGCTATACTTCATGGTGCTCACATGATGAGGCATCCCAGCTATACTTTATGGTGCTCACATGATGAGACATCCCAGCTATACTTCATGGTGCTCACATGATGAGGCATCCCAGCTATACTTCATGGTGCTCACATGATGGGGCATCCCAGCTATAGTCAAGCTAAGGCTCAGAAATGAGCCAGTAAATGATATGTCCAAGGGATGTCTGAGAAAGGCCACCAGGATCCCAGAATCATAGAATCAACCAGGTTAGAAGAGACCTCCAAGATCATCCAGTCCAACCTAGCACTCAGCCCTCAACAATCAACCAGACCATGGCACTAAGTGCCCCAGCCAGGCTTGGTTTCAACACCTCCAGGCACACAGACTCCACCACCTCCCTGGGCAGCCCATTCCAATGCCAATCACTCTCTCTGCCAGGAGCTTCCTCCTAACATCCAGCCTAGACCTCCCCTGCCACAACTTGACACTCTGTCCCCTTCTTCTGTTGCTGCTTGCCTGGCAGCAGAGCCCAACCCCACCTGGCTACAGCCTCCCTGCAGGCAGCTGCAGACAGCAATGAGCTCTGCCCTGAGCCTCCTCTGCTGCAGGCTGCACACCCCCAGCTCCCTCAGCCTCTCCTCACAGGGCTGTGCTCCAGGCCCCTCACCAGCAGGACAAGCCACAGCAAAGTCTCAAAGCATGGGTGGTAGTCACCAAGAGCCTCACCACAGTGTGCAAAGTTCACTGCAGTTTTAAGTCTACCAAGAATTCTCAGGGAGTGAAGTCAGTGGCTTGAAAAAAGGTCACATTTGGTTGTTGGACCATAACAAAATCACAATATCTGCAAAGATATTTGGGGCACTTAGTGCCATGGTCTGGTTGCTTGGCCAGAGCTGGGTGCTAGGTTGGACTGGATGAGCTTGGAGGTGTCTTCCAACCTGCTTGATTCTGTGATTCTATGAAAGAGACATCTGAGCCAGTGGGTGGACTTTGGGACAGTGGTGGCATAGGAAGGACTAAGCACAGGTAGCTCTATGGAAGAGAGAGTTCACAGAATCACAGAACCACAGCAATATGCAGGCTGGCAAATCCCCTCAGGATCACCAAGTCCAACCTAGAACCCTACTCTACAAGATTCATCTTAAACCATATCCCCAAGCACCACATCCAAACCACCCTTAAACACATCCAGGCTGGGTGACTCAACACCCTCCCTGGGCAGCTCATTCCAGTGCCTCTCTCCATGAAAAAGCTTTCTCCTAATGCCCAATCTACACCTACCCACTCCACCTTCTGGTGTAGCTCTCCCAGTGGGAAACAGTGGTGAACTGAGAGATGAACACAGTCTCAAGTTGTGCCAGGGGAGGTCTAGGCTGGATGTTAGGAGGAAGTTGTTGTCAGAGAGAGTGATTGGCATTGGAATGGGCTGCCCAGGGAGGTGGTGGAGTCTCTGTGCCTGGAGGTGTTGAAGCAAAGCCTGGCTGGGGCACTTAGTGCCATGGTCTAGTTGACTGGATAGGGCTGGGTGCTAGGTTGAGCTGGATGATCTTGGAGGTCTCTTCCAACCTGGCTGATTCTATGATTCTATGATTCTATATGCATCCAACTGGGATCAGATTTTCAGGCTAGGACACAAGCTGTGACCCAGGAAGCACCGATGAGAGAAACTCAACAAGCATGAGAAAGTCTTTCTCTGTATTTCCCCAGGCTCCCTCTTGTGACAAGCAGGGGATTATTGGCAGTTAGTTAATAAAGCTCATTTGGGCTGTCTGGACACTGTCCTAAAGATGTAATACATTGCTTAACAAAGACAGTGAATCTGGGAAGTATACTGATTGGTGAAATTGGCCAATGATCAGTTGCTGTCTGCACTAACAATGCAAACAGCTACTGTTTTGATTGAGGCTAAAGCGGGGTTGCTGAGAGCAGTTGCACAGGACCATATCCATGTGGGTCTGGAGTTTCTCCAAAGGAGGAGACTCCACTGGAGCAGCCTGCTCCAGTGCTCTGTCACCCTTAAAGATTTGAAGGGCAAGAGCACAGCCTGAGAACCCAAAGGGGAAATACTCCTGTCCCTGCTTGCTTTAGGATTCCCCCTGTCAAAAAGGAAGGCATCACCAGAGAGAGAAAGTCAAGCAACTGATGGGGTGACTGGAAAAGAATAGCTTAAACTGTTCTAAAAGATACACTTTTGCCTAATTTTGGCTGAATTAACAATGGCACAAAATTGATTGTTTGCAAGTCAAGGTGGCTTGCAATGAGGCACAACTCAGCCAGTCCAACCTAGCACCCAGCCCTGGCCAACCAACCAGACCATGGCACTAAGTGCCCCAGCCAGGCTTGGCTTCAACACCTCCAGCCACACAGACTCCACCACCTCCCTGGGCAGCCCATTCCAATGCCAATCACTCTCTCTGACAACAACTTCCTAACAACATCCAGCCTAGACCTGCCCTGCCACAACTTGACACTCTGTCCCCTTCTTCTGTTGCTGCTTGCCTGGCAGCAGAGCCCAACCCCAGCTGGCTACAGCCTCCCTTCAGGGAGTTGTAGATAGCAATGAGGTCACCTCTGAGCCTCCTCTCAGATCTTGATCATATCTCCTCTCAGTCTTTTCTTCTCCAATCTAAACAGCCCCAGAGCTCTCAGTCTCTCTTCACTGGGATGTTGCTCAAGTTATCCTCGTGGCACTCCACTGGACTGTCTCCAGCCATCCCTGTCTCTCTTGATTTGCAGAGCCCAAAACTGGACACAATACTTCAGGTGTGGTGTCACCAGGGCAGAGCAGAGGAAATAGCAGTAGTCCTGTCTGAAGAGCACCTGTGAGAGGTTTGCCAGCACAGCAAACTCCATTCCCAGTGTGGCTCCTGAAGGAAGAGCTGTGGCCTCCCTCTAACCTCCCCATGCACTACCTTCAAACCACCTTGCCTTCCCCCAGCAAGCATGGCTGCTGTTCTTGCTGCAGACCTGGCTGAGAAAGCCAGGCTAGCATCTCCACATTAGCATCATCACCATAATCATTCCCTTAGGGAGCACATCCAGAGGAAGCTAATGTGAAGAGAAAGGCTTCACCATCATCTGGTCCAAATTGACAAAGATCCTTGGTCACCCTAATCTCTTGAGGGCTGAGTCTCACAGCCAAAGGGCAGCTCTGCAAGAGGTCTGACCTCACTGCACTTGAGAAGTTCACTCCAAGGCTCGTTAGTGCCAGCCTCCCTGGGGACCTAAGCTGTCTCAGTTGGGCACATCATGGGGCAGGAGATAGATGATCGTACAGAGATATTCCCCTTCCTGACTTCAGAGATATTGTATGTTACTAATCCTGGTACCCTCCCCCTGCCCTGCAGCTCTATGTGCAGCACAGGTCACAGGATCACACAATCACAGGACATTAGGGATTGGAAGGGACCCAAGGAGGTCATTGAGTCCAACCCCCCCCTGCCAGAGCAGGACAATGCTATCTAACACAGATCACACAGGAACACATCCAGACATGGAAAGGCTCTAGAGAAGGAGACTCCACAACCTCTCTGGGCAGCCTGTGCCAGGGCTCTGGGACCCTTACACTCAAGAAGTTCTCCCTTGTGTTGAGCTGGAACCTCCTGTGCTGCAGCTCCCATCCATTGCTGCTTGTCCTATCCCAGGGAGCAGTGAGCAGAGCCTGTCCCCCCCTCCCGACCCCCAGCCCTCAGATGTTTATAAACATTGATTGAATCCTCTCTCAGTCTTCTCTTCTCCAGACTAAGCAGCCCCAGGTCCCTCAGCCTCTCCTCATCAGCCATGCCCTCCAGTCCCCTCATCATCCTCATAGCCTTCTTCTGGACCCTCTCCAGCAGATCCCTGTCCCTCTTCAACTGGGGAGCCCAAATCTGAAGGCAGTATTCAAAATGAGGTCTCAGCAGGGCAGAGTAGAGGGGGAGAAGAACCTCCCTTGATCTGCTGGACACACTCTGCTTAATGCACCCCAGGATCCCAATGGCCTTCTTGGCCACAAGGGCACATTGCTGTGCCATGGGTAACTTGTTAGCCACCAGGACCCCCAGCTCCCTCTCCACACTTACTTAGAGCAAAACCTAGATGGGGTTTTAAATCCATGGATGGGGTTTCAAATCATGAAGGAGCACCTTCCTCTTCAATCTTCCACTTTTAAAGTACCATTCCAACAGTACTCTTGCCCTGTGTTAATCCACAAAATGCACCTAGGAACCACTTATGCCAATGCTGTTTGCCCCAGGCCAAGTCCTGGCACTGCCCAGTTCATCCCTAGAGTTGAAGTCTGCAAGGGGCTCAGTAAAATGAAAGATGAGTTGATAACTGAAGCCATTTTCAGGCACTTTTAAGACTCAAGTGTGATACACCCAGCAGTACAACTCATGACTCTGTGTTGGTTTTATACCATGGAGTGTTCAAGAAAAGATTGGATGAGGCACTTAGTGCCATGGTCTGGTTGATTGGCCAGGGCTGGGTGCTAGGTTGGGCTGGCTGAGCTTGGAGCTCTCTTCCAACCTGCTTGGTTCTATGATTCTATAATTCTAAAGTTGTTGCTCAGGAGGTCTGAAGAGGACAGGACTACAAGAAAGCATCTGAGCAACAGGAGCCAGCAGTGTGCACTTGCAGCCCAGAAAGCCAAGCAGAGCCTGGGCTGCAGCAGCAGAAGTGTGGCCAGCAGGGCCTGGGAGGGGATTCTCCCCCTCTGCTGTGCTCTGCTGAGACCCCACCTGGAGTACTGCAGCCAGTTCTGGAGCCCCTGGGACAAGAGGGATGTGGAGATGCTGGAGTGTGTCCAGAGCAGGGCCAGGAGGATGCTGAGAGGCTGCAGCAGCTCTGCTGTGAGCACAGACTGGAAGAGTTGGGGCTGTGCAGGCTGGAGCAGAGGAGGCTCCCAGGTGACCTTCTTGTGGCCTTCCAGGATCTGAAGTGGTCTGCAAAAAAGCTGGGGAGGGACTTCTGAGGCTGTCAGGGAGCAACAAGACTGGGGGGAATGGAGCAAAGCTGGAGGTGGGGAGAGTGAGAGTGGAGGTGAGGAGGAAGTTGTTGAGCAGGAGAGTGGTGAGAGGCTGGAATGGGTTGCCCAGGGAGGTGGTTGAGGCCCCATGGCTGGAGGTGTTTGAGGCCAGGCTGTGTGAGGCTGTGTGCAGCCTGCTCTAGGGTAGGGTGTCCCTGGGCATGGCAGCGGGGTTGGGACTGGCTGCTCCTTGTGCTCCCTTCCAACCCTGACTGATTCTATGATTCAATGATTGTAAAAGAAAGGCTGAGTAAATCAGGAAGATCACTTGCTAGGAGTGTCCCAGCCTGAGGTGGGCTGCTTTGTGCCAGCTTCTTCTCCTCTCAGCAATACCCCAGTCCTAGCCTCAGAGAAATCTTCACCTCTCTCTTTTTTTTGCCCTATCTCGTGCTAGCAGCAAAGCCAGAAACCTCTGTGGCAGAGCAGGCAGTTGCATTCTAAAGCACTTCAGATTGATTACTGATGGGACCTCATCTTTCTCCATAAATAAATCAGGAATCTTCTTGCAGTCTCCTCTGGGACTGTTGAAAAGTTCCCTTCCTGCACTCAGGCAGGGATTTATTGAATTCATGCCAGTGGAGGCTTTTCCCAACAAACAATATTGCAATCCCATCGAGCTGAGGAAAGCAACAGGAAAGTGAAGAGCCACTCTCTGTGGAGCTGTGGCACAATGCTACCAACAGCTGATGGAGAGCACAGGGTCTCTCTGCCAAGGTCCAAGCTCTTGCCTCACTCACCAGCACAGCAAGGTCAGAGAAATGAAGTATTCCCTATGATATTTTGTGTGGAAAGAAGCAAAAGTCAATCATAGAATCAACCAGGTTGGAAGAGACCTCCAAGATCATCCAGTCCAACCTAGCATCCAGCCCTAGACAATCAACTAGACCATAGAATCATAGAATCAGGCAGGTTGGAAGAGACCTCCAAGCTCAGCCAGCCCAACCTAGCACCCAGCCCTCAACAAGCAACCAGACCATGGCACTAAGTGCCCCAGCCAGGCTTGGCTTCAACACCTCCAGGCACAGCCACTCCAGCACCTCCCTGGGCAGCCCATTCCAATGCCAATCACTCTCTCTGACAACAACTTCCTCCTAACATCCAGCCTAGACCTCCCCTGACACAACTTGAGACTGTGTCCCCTTCTTCTGTTGCTGGTAAAGGGTTGAAAGCACAAATC
The DNA here is from genome assembly GCF_015220805.1 of Pogoniulus pusillus. Taxonomy (NCBI): domain Eukaryota; kingdom Metazoa; phylum Chordata; class Aves; order Piciformes; family Lybiidae; genus Pogoniulus; species Pogoniulus pusillus. Next base: position 40,399,524 of record NC_087270.1, read on the forward strand.
TTCTGAGGGGCAGCTGAGACCTTCTCTCTCATTCTGTGCTGAGGGGGGGGGAGACCTCAGTGCTGGCTACAGCTACCTGAAGGGACGTTGTGGGGAGGCTGCTTCTTGCATCTGCTCTCAGGTAACTGGATACAGAACAAGAGGGAATGGCCTCAAGCTGAGACTGGGGAGGTTTAGATTGGACATTAGGAAAATTATGGAATCATCAAATCTTTTGGGTTAGGAGGGATTTTTAAATGTCATCTAGTCCAACCACAGGCTCACAGGCTCACAGGATGTTAGGGGTTGGAAGGCACCCAAGGAGATCATCCAGTCCAACCCCCTGCCAGAGCAAGACAATGCTATCTAGCACAGATCACACAGGAACACATCCAGACAGGCCTTGAAAGGCTCCAGAGAAGGAGACTCCACAACCTCTCTGGGCAGCCTGTGCCAGGGCTCTGGGACCCTTACAGTAAAAAAAGTCCTCCTGATGTTGAGGTGGAACCTCCTGTGCTGTGATTTATACCCATTGCTCCTTGTCCTATCACAGGGCACCACTGGGGATAAACAGGGAGCATTTTTCACGGAGAGAGTGGTCAGGGACTGGAATGAGCTGCTCAGGGAGCTGGCTGAGTCACCCACCCTGGATGTGTTTAAGGGTGGTTTGGATGTGGTGCTGGGGGATATGGTTTAATGTGAGTCTTGTAGAGTAAGATTCTAGGTTGGACTTGGTGGAGTCGCCCTCCCTGGAGGTGTTCAAGCAAAGTCTGGCTGAGGCACTTAGTGCCATGGTCTGGTTGATTGGCCAGGGCTGGGTGCTAGGTTGGACTGGATGAGCTTGGAGGTCTCTTCCAACCTGCTTAATTCTATGATTCCATGGTCTAGTTGACTGGATAGAGCTGAGTGCTAGGTTGGACTGGATGAACTTGGAGGTCTCTTCCAACCTGGTTGATTCTATGACTCTATGATTATATGATGATATGATTCTATGACTCTATGATTCTATGATGATATGACTCTATGATTCTATGATTCTATGATTTAATGACTCTATCACTCTATGATATGATTCTGACTCTATGATTCTATGATTTAATGGCTCTATCACTCTATGATTCTATGATTTAATGATTCTATGACTCTGTGATATGATTCTATGACTCTATGATTTAATGACTCTATGATGATATGATTCTATGACTCTATGATTCTATGACTCTATGACTCCTTGATTATATGATGATATGATTCTATGACTCTATGATGATCTGTGAGGTCTCTTCCAACCCTGATGATACTGTGATACTGTGATTTTATGATACTATGATCAGCTCTGCACTCAGAACAGAGCTCTCCCAATCCCTTCTCCTAGTCAAGCTACTGATCTGTGACATCTTCTCCGCAGGTTTATGTTCAGAGGAAGAAAAAAGAATCACTCTGATTCCAGCAGGAAGAGAGCTCAGAGTCTAAGAGCTATTTCCCAGTGGTGCTGGGGGCTCTTCCCCTTCATCACATCACTGCAACTTCAAACATTGCTGTGCATCAGCTGAGGGCTGGGTTATTGCTCATGTGCATGTTTTCTGCTCCACAACAGCTCTTGCTGTGTGACTTCATCCTCCTCTCTGACATGTAAAACTCAGCTGAATTCCACTGCATTTTCCAGGGGCTTTCCTGCCTATCCAGTTGGTTATTCAAAGCTCAGTTGATCTGTGCTAATTTCTTAACCCGGTTTTGTGGCAGGGTCCCAGGTGGATTGAACTAATTTGAAGTGAGGCATGTCTGAATCTGGAATAAGAGCATCAACACAGGGAATTAATTATGGACCCCTAATGTCAAGCACCTAGTCCAGAGTAAGCCCTTGGATAGATGAGGCTTAAGGCCATCTCTGGTTCTTCTCCAAAGTAATCTTTTTCTTTGTCTGCCTCTCTCTCTGTCTATCAGCAAGCACACAGATTTTTTGCCTTCACCTCATTTCAACTCACTCAAGAGCAGCCCTGTGAATGGGACACTCAGTTTGCAAAGTCTATCATACAGGTCAGGCATGATTTTGCCCTGTAAGTCACTAAGTTTTGCTATTGAATCACAGAGAAGAGACCTCCCAGATCATCCAGGCTCTCCCAGGTTGGAAGAGAGCTCCAAGCTCATCCAGTCCAACCTAGCACCCAGCCCTGGCCAAGCAACCAGACCATGGCATTAAGTGCCCCAGCCAGGCTTGGCTGCAACACCTCCAGGCACAGAGACTCCACCACCTCCCTGGGCAGCCCATTCCAATGCCAATCACTCTCTCTGACAACAACTTCCTCCTAACAGCCAGCCTAGACCTGCCCTGGCACAACTTGACACTCTGTCCCCTTCCTTATGTTGCTGCTTGCCTGGCAGCAGAGCCCAACCCCACCTGGCTACAGCCTCCCTGCAGGCAGCTGCAGGCAGCAATGAGCTCTGCCCTGAGCCTCCTCTGCTGCAGGCTGCACACCCCCAGCTCCCTCAGCCTCTCCTCACAGGGCTCTGCTCCAGGACCCTCCCCAGCCTTGCTGCCCTTCTCCAAACACCTTCCAGCACCTCAACATCTCTCTTGAATTGAGGAGCCCAGAACTGGACACAGCACTCAAGGGGTGGCCTGAGCCGTGCTGAGCACAGGGGTGAGCAGAAGAACCTCCCTTGTCCTGCTGCCCACACTGCTCCTGAGCCAGCCCAGGATGCCATTGGCTCTCTTGGCCACCCACATCTGCAAGGGGCAGCAGCCAGCCAGACACCAGAGTGGATGGTTTTGGGTTATTCATCTTGCCTGGATTGACAGGGAACACCTTAAGGAAGCACAACTGATTGGAAGCACCTAGGACAGGGAAACTTGAACAACTTTGCAGCAAGGGACTAAAACTTCCCTACAGCATCTACTCCTCTCCTGTGCTCCCAGTCCTTCTGGAAGGCTTGGGGACTCTGTTCTGAATCTGGGCTGTTAAAAAAAAGGGAAACAAGAAAAGAGGGGGAAAAAAAAAAGGCTCTGGCCTTTTTTGGATAATATAATAAAGCCTTAGATGCTGTTCAGACGTCAGCCACTGACCCTAATCAGCACTTTCCAGCTGCTGAGTCACAAATAGCTTGACAAATGCTTCCGGTCCTTGTGCTCCTGAGAGCTAATCCCAGAATGGGCAGTCTTGAAAAAAAATAAATCCCCCAAATTACCAGGCTGGCTCCAGAAAGCTCCCTTAAGGAGATTAGTTAGCTGTTGGTTCTAGATTGTCCTTAGCTCCTTGGTTTCTCTTCCATATTCCCCATTCCTGCCTTTTGCCTGGCAAAGGTCACTCGTATTGTCCATGTGCTGGTGACACATGCACCCCAGCCTCTCTGCCTGCCTGCTCTCAGCCACTCTGCCCCCAGCCTGTAGTGCTGCTTGGGGTTGTTGTGGCCAAAGTGCAGAACCCTGCACTTGGCCTTGTTCAATCTCATCCCATTGGTCTCTGCCCACCCATGCAGCCTGGCCAGGTCACTCTGCAGGGCTCTGCTACCCTCCAACAGCTCCACAGCTGCTCCTAGCTTGGTGTCATCTGCAAACTTACTGATGCTGGATTCAATCCCCTGCTCCAGATCATCAGTAAAGATGCCAAACAGGACTGTGCCCAGCACTGCTCCTTGGGGCACACCACTGGTGCCAGCTGCCAACTGGCTGTGGCACCATTCACCACCACTCTCTGTGCCCAGCCCTCCAGCCAGTTCCTGACCCATACCAGAGTGACTCTGTCCAAGCCAGGAGCTGCCAGCCATGCCAGAAGCTTGCTGTGGCAGATGGTGCCAAAGGCTTTGCTTTGGTCCAGGTAGACTCCATCCCCAGCCTGCCCCACGCTCACCAGGCAGGCACCTGATCAGCACAGGAGATGAGGTTGGATTCAGCGGCACAGACATCCTATGGCTCCCCTTGCTTCCCTGCGGATGACCTATGTACGGAGGTACGACCCCAGTTTTCCTCTCCCAGGACATTCCCAGCTCCAGGAATCTGCCTGCTTTTCCTTCTGGCAGCAGTGTAAGCACAGGCAGGCCAGGGGCAGGCGAGAGGCGGCCGCGCAGCAGCAGCCCCGCAAGAACAAAAGCCTCTTTCGTTCAGCAGGGAATATTTTTACCACCGGATGGCCTGGCCTACAAAATCCTGCTCCAGGGCATCCATCTCAACGTGGCAACGCTCCCGAGGGGCTGCTGGGACTCTCTGAACTAAGTTTAGCCCTGAAATGAGCTCAGACCCCTCGCTGAGGTCTCTGACTCACGCTCTCCTAGCTGAGCCGGTGGAAGAGGTCTGCTGCTTCCCCCTCCAGCCCCCAGCGCTGCTGAATCCTCTGCCACGGGTGGCTTTGGCCATGCCAGAGCAGAAGATGCAAATGCACCCACGGGATGTGGCACGGACTTTGTTCTCCCCCCTGGTCATGGTGACAGCATGAGGCTCTGCTTGTGCTGAGAGCTTCAGCTCCAAGGGCTTGCTGATGGCCCTGGGTTGCTCCTCGCTCTGTTTTAGGCTTCGTTTCTCTCGCTGCTGCTCACCACACCAAATAAAAGCCCAGTGGCCAGAGACAGATCAAGCAGACAGCTTTCTGCTGCCATTTTGCCCATCTCTGCCTACCAATCTTACTGCATGGCCTTACAGGACCCTGCCCCAGGGCTTGCACCCAGGAGGAGATGCCCAGAGAATGGTTTTCATGGAATCATAGAATGGTTTAGGTTGGAAGGGACCTCAAGGATCAGCCAGTGCCAACCCTCTGCCATAGGCAGGGACACCTCCCACTACACAACAGGTTGCTCAAGACCTCATCCAACCTGGCCTTGAACACCCCCAGGGAGGGAGCAGCCACAGCCTCCCTGGAAACCTGTTCCACTGGAAAGAATTCCTTCCTAACAGCTGGAATCACAGAATAGAATCACAGAATCACAGAATCACAGAATCAGTCAGGGTTGGAAGGGACCACAAGGATTGTCTAGTTCCAACCTCCCTGCCATGGGCAGGGACAACCTACCCTAGGTCAGGCTGGCCACAGCCTCATTCAGCCTGGCCTAGTTTCAATCTCCCCTCTGCCAGTTCAAACCCATTCCTCCTCATCCTGTCATTACCAGACTTTGTCAGTAGTCCTTCCCCAGCCTTCTTGTAGCACCCTTCAGATACTGAAAGGCCACTATAAGGTCTCCTGGGAGCCTTCTCTTCTCCAGGCTGCAGAGCCCCAACTCTTGTAGCCTGTGCTCACAGCAGAGCTGCTGCAGCCTCTGAGCACCTTTATGGCCCTTCATGGCGGTTTGATGCTCCCCAGTGATGCTCCGGAGTGACAGCCCAGCATCAGCCCAGGCGTGGGGAATCCCACACTGCATTTATCACCTTGTGGCTGCCCTGGCAGGGATTTTTTCTTCTCCAGGAAGGACCAGATCCTCCCAAGCCTTCCTCTGCTACAAAAGCAACAGTCAGAGCTGAGCTTTGCCCCCTCCATGAGCCAAGCGGTATGCAGGAGGCCTTCAAGGACATCTTTAGAAAGCATGATGAGACATGGATAATAAGGGACTAAATAAGGAACAAATTGGAAGGGGGACACTGCAGGCACCTCACAGCCATGGCTAGGAATATCACAGGCAAGGGGGAAGGAGGGGCAGCGAGGAGCCAGCTTGCTATTTTAAGGACAAGCTCCAATAGTAAAGTAATCATCTCCTGAGCAAGGCTATTTTCTGGATCCATGCCCTCAAGTCAGCAAGCAGCCACTGTGCTTTCTATTCCAGTCACACCAAACTCTTCTCACCAATCTATCCATCTTAATCCCAGCCCCAGCAGCCACACAGCCGAGCAGGATGGAGGAGTGTTCAGGAACAGGGGGGTGCTGAGCTGGGTGCCCCCATGGCAGCTCACTCGTGGGCACAGCAGACTGTCCTCACCATTGCCTTTTCCCTCGGGCAGGATGCTTCTTTCATCTGCATCCTTGCTGCTGCTGCTGCTGCTGCTGCTGGTGCTGGACAAAATGCCTCCCACGTAATCAGTTCCCAGCCTCCCTCTCCTCCTCCTCCTCCTCCTCCTTCTCCTCCTCCCTCCATCGCTCTCCCTCCTCTATCCCCTCCTCTACCGCACCACTGCTACAGCTAAAGGGATGGGTCCTGTGACGCTGGGGTCATTTCAGGAACAGCTGATACTGGAGTGGTGATGTTTGCCTGCACAAAAATCTTGTCCCCACTGCAGCACCAAGCAACAGGACCAGCTGGGCACAGGCAGCCAAGGAGATGCCAGGATGCCTCATCCAAATCACGCACCTGTGTCCTTCCTTGCTGACACCCCAGCACCACGCCTGCCTGCCTATTTCCATGCTGTGTCCCCACCTCATGGGAGTGAAGGCTCTGATCTACCACCCCTAAAAAAGCATGTCCTCAACCTCAGTGCCTGCTTGGCACAGGGACGCATACACACACCAAACAGCCTCCTGCCCCCTCCTGCCATCCAGACACGGCTCCACATTCCCCTCTCCCATCACCAAGGACATCCTGCCTCAGCCAAACCAAAGCATCACGAACAGCTCCCTTGTTATTAATGGCACAAGCATGCTGCTGGCACCATCAGGCAGGAGCTGCACTCCATGCTGCAAGGATTGCCCTGCAAGCTTCACCTTCAAAACTCCAAGTCCCCAACCCCTGGGGCACAAGGTTTCCTTCTGCTGGGCACTAGCAAGTGGTCAGGAGCATGGTGGGGGATGTGTGTGTATTGTTCCCTAAATATAAAGTGTCCTCAGAGTCCCAAGAGATTAGAAACCAAACTGACTTCTAAAATGGTTGTTCCTATGGACAGCAACAGAAAACAGATCTGGACTTTAAATAAACAGATACAGATGGATGCAATATGCTGCCAGGCAAACACACTCACAGAAGGACTCTCCTGGACACTAATTAGCCTCTCCAAGGCAACCAGCAACAGAACAAGGGGCACAGTCTCCAGTTGGGCTGGGGGAGGTATTTCTGCTCCTGTGCTCAGCACTGCTCAGGCCACCCCTGGAGTGCTGTGTCCAGTTCTGGGCCCCTCAATTAAAGAGCAGTGTTGAGGTGCTGGAAGGTGTTTGAGAAGGGCAGCAAGGCTGGGGAGGGGCCTGGAGCACAGCCCTGTGAGGAGAGGCTGAGGGAGCTGGGGGTGTGCAGCCTGCAGCAGAGGAGGCTCAGGGCAGAGCTCATTGCTGTCTGCAGCTCCCTGAAGGGAGGCTGTAGCCAGGTGGGGTTGGGCTCTGCTGCCAGGCAAGCAGCAACAGAAGAGGGGGACAGAGTGTCAAGTTGTGCCAGGACAGGTTCAGGCTGGATGTTGTTAGGAAGTTGTTGTCAGAGAGAGTGATTGGCATTGGAATGGGCTGCCCAGGGAGGTGGTGGAGTCTCTGTGCCTGGAGGTGTTGCAGCCAAGCCTGGCTGAGGCACTTAGTGCCATGGTCTGGTTGCTTGGCCAGGGCTGGGTGCTAGGTTGGGCTGGCTGAGCTTGGAGGTCTCCTCCAACCTGCTTGATTCTAATCTGCTATGATTCTATGATTCTATCTGTGGGCTCAGGGAACTGGCTGATGAGGTGGCTGACACCATGACACCATGGCTCACTATTCACAACATTTTAGAGCTTTTTCCCTACATCTAAAAACGAAAAAGCAAAAAGAGGAGGAGAGAGAAAAGGCAGAACAAACCCAAAGCTCTAATAAGAAAACAAAATCCTGCTACAGAGCCATTCCCAATCCCTGGGACTACATTGGAGCAGGTCCTCAGGAGTGGCTTGAGCAGGAAAGAAGAGGCAGAGTGTTGCAAGAGTGAGTTATACATTCTGCAGATGGAATAATAACAATAATAATAAGCCATGTCCAATCAGCCCTAATATCCATCACCACTATCAGGTTCAGTGCAGAATGAAGAGCTGGAAGCAAATAAATATGTCTGTGATTTCCACAGCATTCAGAGGCTGATTGGAAATCCCAGCAGAGAAAGGGTTTTGGCCAGGGATAGATTTCAGCTGCTTCTCCATGGTGGGCTCCTTCTTGGCCATGCTCTTGTCTCTTCCAGTGTCTCACCCTACTCTTATGCCTCGCCTCTCACATGAGTTGTTCTGTCTGTGGACAAGGAGGAAGTTGTTGAGCAGTGGTGAGAGGCTGGAATGGGTTGCCCAGGGAGGTGGTTGAGGCCCCATGGCTGGAGGTGTTTGAGGCCAGGCTGGCTGAGGCTGTGTGCAGCCTGCTCTAGGGTAGGGTATCCCTGGGCATGGCAGGGGGGTTGGAACTGGCTGCTCCTTGTGGTCCCTTCCAACCCTGACTGATTCTATGATTCTAAGTTAACCATGACCCAGCAATGTGCCCTTGTAGCCAAGGAGGCCAATAGTGTCCTGAGGTGCATTTAGAATATGAGATCAGCAGGTCAAGGGAGGTTCTTCTCCCCATCTGCTCTGCCCCAATGAGGCCACATCTGGAGTATAGTGTCCAATTCTGGGCTCTCCAACTCAAGAAAGAGAAGCAACTAGTGGAGAGAGTCCAGTGGAGGGTACTTCTCAGAGCTCCCTGATGAGGGGCAGGGTGAGGCTATTTTCTAGGGAAGGCAGAAGGAGGAGTGGCTGCATTTGCCTTCAGCACTCAGCTGTTGCTAGATGATGGTATCACAGAATCATAGAATCAGGCAGGTGGGAAGAGACCTCCAAGCTCATCCACTCCAACCTAGCACCCAGCCCTTTCCAGTCAACCAGACCATGGCACTAAGTGTCCTATCCAGGCTTGGCTTGGCTTCAACACCTCCTTTCTTCATTTCTTTCCTCCTGTCCTCTTCCCTCTTCCTTCCTTCCTTCCTTCCTTCCTTCCTTCCTTCCTTCCTTCCTTCCTTCCTTCCTTCCTTCCTTCCTTCCTTCCTTCCTTCCTTCCTTCCTTCCTTCCTTCCTTCCTTCCTTCCTTCCTTCTGTCTTTCTCTCCCTCCTTCCCTCTTTTTCTTCCCTTCCTTCCTTCCTCCCTCCCTCCCTCCCTCCCTCCTTCCCTTTCCTCCTTTCTTCCTTCCTTTCCTGCTTTCCTCCTTGCTTTCTTGCTTTCTTTCTTGCATTCTTTCCCTCTTTCTCTCCTTCCATCCGTCCTTCCTTCCTCCCTCCCTTTCCTTCTTTCTTTCTTTCTTTCTTTCTTTCTTTCTTTCTTTCTTTCTTTCTTTCTTTCTTTCTTTCTTTCTTTCTTTCTTTCTTTCTTTCATTCTTTCTTCCTTTCTTTCTTGCTTACTTTCTTGCTTGCTTTCTTCCTTTCTTCCTTCCTTTCTTCCTTCCTTTCTTCCTTCCTTTCTTCCTTCCTTTCTTCCTTCCTTTCTTCCTTCCTTTCTTTCTTCCTTTCTTTCTTCCTTTCTTTCTTCCTTTCTTTCTTCCTTTCTTTCTTTCTTTCTTTCTTTCTTTCTTTCTTTCTTTCTTTCTTTCTTTCTTTCTTTCTTTCTTTCTTTCTTTCTTTCTTTCTTTCTTTCTTTCTTTCCTTCCTTCCTTCCTTCCTTCCTTCCTTCCTTCCTTCCTTCCTTCCTTCCTTCCTTCAAGGAGGAATGGGTTGAGTCAGAGAAAGAACCATGCAGACAAATCCATCAACTTCAGCCTTGCCAGCAGGGAGGAGCTCAGCTGGCAAGCTGCTGAGCCCCAGTGTGGAAAGCAGCAGTGAGATCCCTCTGCCCTGAGAGATTCTCTGTGCTGACAGATGATGGGGAACCCCTCAGCCCCCTGAATCCTCTGCACTCTTGGCACCCCCCTCCGCCTCTGCATCAACTGGCTGGTTACCATGACAACGGTTGGCTTACAGGAGCCTCTCCAGGATGCAGCATTCACCAACACCAGTGCAAAGCACAGCCTGTGGTGTGTGTGCATCCTGCTTGGGATTTTGCAGGGCTGCCATGGGGCCAACACCCTTGGTCTGGGTGCTTGGAGGAAGCTCCACATTGCAGTTGAATCTTGGAGTGGCAAGAAGCCTGACGGGCTGGGGATTGTCTTCACCCAGATCCTACTGAGTAGGATGTGGGGGTAGCATTGAGTTAAGAGAGATGTTGAGGTGCTGGAAGGTGTTTGGAGAAGGGCAGCAAGGCTGGGGAGGGGCCTGGAGCACAGCCCTGTGAGGAGAGGCTGAGGGAGCTGGGGGTGTGCAGCCTGCAGCAGAGGAGGCTCAGGGCAGAGCTCATTGCTGTCTGCAGCTGCCTGCAGGGAGGCTGTAGCCAGCTGGGGTTGGGCTTTGCCAGGCAAGCAGGAAGAGAAGAAGGGGACAGAGTGTCAAGTTGTGCCAGAGGAGGTCTAGGCTGGATGTTGTTAGGAAGTTGTTGTCAGAGAGAGTGATTGGCATTGGAATGGGCTGCCCAGGGAGGTGGTGGAGTCGCTGTGCATGGAGGTGCTGAAGCAAAGCCTGGATGAGGCACTTAGTGCCATGGTCTGGTTGACTGTTGAGGGCTGGGTGCTAGGTTGGACTGGATAATCTTGGAGGTCTCTTCCAACCTGTCTGATTCTATGATTCTGTGATTCAGACTAGACAGTAGGAAGAATATTTTTTCCCCTGAGGGCAGTGGGATGCTGGCCCAGATTGCCCAGAGAGAAGGCAGATGTCCCACACATGGAAACATGCCAGATTAGGTTGCATGGGACTCTAACCAACTTGATGTAGCTGAAGATAGCCCTGCTGACAGCAGGGAGGTGGCAGTAGATGGCCTTTAGAGGTCCCTTGTGACTGAAAACCTTTTATCATTCTGTTCTATGACTCTCCTTGGAAAGGCAGCCAGGGGAGATGGACGCTGGGAGCAGCTGGGAGGTGAGAAATGCACAAAGGCAAAGCTTGCAGAGCGTGAGGCCAAAACTGAGGCTGAGGTTACATCTCCACAACAGAATAAAGCCATGCCTGAGCCTGGTTTTCAGCCCTGAAGTATGGCCATGCCCACATTATGAATCCTTCTCATGCTCCTAAGAAGAGTCCCTCTGTGTCAGCCACCTGTTGAGGCTAGCCCTTGGCCTATGCCAACTGCCCAGCTGCGGCAGGGATGCTTTGAGCAAGCCTGCATTTGCCAGGGCTGAAGTGGCACTAGGGATGATGGTGGCAGTGCAAGGGTAGAGAAGACTGACCTCCAGCTTTTTGGTCCTGCCTCTGTTTCATTTACAACTTACAGTAATCAATCACTCAGCCATGGCCTTAGCACATCTCCTGGGTGCTGGCAGTGCTTTTAATTCATGGCTGCCCTGGCTGATGTCAGGGAGGCTGCAGTAGTAACTTTTAGCAACAGATGAAATGAGATGGTGACTCACATAACATCCTTTCAGTGGCTTGCCCTCTGCTCCAGGGGATAGATTCGAATGCCAGCTGCTTTGGCTGAACATCCACCAAGGACATGAACTCATCTCTACAGACACCGCTAGGAGAGTCTGCAGCCAGCAGGGGAGAGTGGCCACATGGTGGGACCGAAAACACAGAGAGGACTTTGGTCAGTGCAGCTGAGGAAAGGACAATGAAGGAGCGTCCAGGGCTAGAGAGGGTGCAGGCAAGCTGCCTGGGGCAATCAACAGCTCTGCACATCTCTGAGGAAAAGGACCTGGGGGTCTGGGCTGATGAAAAGCTCCCAGGAGCCTGCAGTGTGAGTGCAGCCCAGACACAACTCTGTGTTGGGCTGCAGCAAGAGCAGTGTGGGCACAGGGCAAGGGAGGGGATTCTGCCCCTTGGCTCTGCTCTCCTCAGACCCCACCTGCAGACTGTGTGCAGTTCTGGAGCCCGCAGCACAAGCATGGAACTGTTGGAGCCAGTCCAGAGGAGGACACCAAGATGCTGAGAGGGCTGCAGCAGCTCTGCTCTGAGGACAGGCTGAGAGAGTTGGGGCTGTGCAGAGTGGAAAAAAGAAGGGTTTGAGGAGACCTTGGAGTGGCCTTCCAGTATCTGAAGGGGGCTACAGGAGGGCTGGGGAGGGACTATTGACAAGGACTTGTAATGACAGGATGAGAGGGAATGGGTTTGAAGTGGCAGAGGGGAGATTGAAAGTGGCTGTTAGGCAGAAGTTGTTTGCAGTGAGGGTGGTGAGACACTGGCACAGGTTGCCCAGGGAGGCTGTGGAGCACAGAAGCACAGAATGGGATCTTTGATCTTTGATCACGTTGGGTGCTTCTGTGCTCCACAGCCTCCCTGGAGGTGTTCAAGGCCAGGTTAGATGAGGCCTTGAGTGACCTGTTCTAGTGAGATGTGTCCCTGTCTATGGGAAGGAGCAGGAACTGGCTGAGCTTTGAGGTCCCTTCCTATCTAAACCACTCTATGACTCTATGCTGACAGGGAGGTGAGATCCACAATCAGCATGAAGACATGGCCATAGGAGAGGGTATATAATGAACCCTCTTCCTCACTCCATTCATTTGATCAAACACATTCTGAATCACAGAATGCCTTGGGTTGGAAGGGACCTTAACAGATCACATCCAACCACCCTGCAGTCAACAGGCACATCTTCAACTGGAGCAGGTTGCTCTCAGCCCCATACAGCCTGACCTGCAATGCTTCTAAGGATGGGGCATCTATCATCTCTCTGGGAAACCTGCACCAGCATTTCATCACTCTCAGTGTAAAAGACCTCTTCCTTATATCTAATCTAAATCAGAGAATCACAGAATCAGGCAGGTTGGAAGAGAGCTCCAAGCTCAGCCAGGCCAACCTAGCACCCAGCCCTGGCCAATCAACCAGACCATGGCACTAAGTGCCCCAGCCAGGCTTGGCTTCAACACCTCCAGCAACAGAGACTCCACCACCTCCCTGGGCAGCCCATTCCAATGCCAATCACTCTCTCTGACAACAACTTCCTAACAACATCCAGCCTAGACCTGCCCTGGTACAACCTGACACTCTGTCCCCTTGTTCTGTTGCTGCTTGCCTGGCAGCAGAGCCCAACCCCACCTGGCTACAGCCTCCCTTCAGGGAGTTGTAGACCTCATCCCCCTGCTTTCCAGCATGGGGCTCATAGTTGGACATCAGCAATGAGGGAGTTGTATTTAGTGCTGCCTGCCCTGGCCTATGGAAATAAATCAATGGAGGGGTAAATACAGCTCAGCATGAACCTCGGACCATTGGAGAGGGAGATAATTACCCCCCTGCAGCTAATTACTGCCATGAGATGGAGTGTTTTGTGCTCTTTGGAGAATGCCAGGCATTCAATGGGAAGATCAAGGAGAGGTGAGGGGAAATCACCATGCTGTCACTGCTGGAATCTGTTTGCAAGCCTACTTTATCAGTGTCAAGAGAAAGGCAGGCTGCCTGACACTGCAGGGCTCCAAATTGCTCAGCTTCCTACAAGGAAGCTGGCTGAGGGGTGAGAGCCTGCTGCTGCCAGCTGAAGTTCTTCCTAACAGGGTCCAAAGGTGATGGAGATGCTACTTCTGGGCAGCCAAATCCTCAGGGCAGGCGAGGAAGGAACTGGTATGGGAAACTCTTCTGTATCCCATTGAGTGGTGTTTTAACATGGGCTGGGAACAGAGCTGGAGCCTTGGCTTTGGTGGGAACACCTGCACCAGCAAAATATGGGGCTGGCCTCACTGACCATGAGGGAAAGGAAAAGCTCAGGTTCAGTTGGTTGCCAGAACAACCAGGGAGGACCTGTGCTAAGAGCATGAAGATTTAGCTACACACTGCATAGGTCCATGCACACACAAAGCTGTCCCCAGCATTAAAGTTTCATTACAAGAAGTGTACCAGGAATAACCATGATCAATTATATATCACACACTGCTGTGCTCTAAGAGAATCTAAGGGCTTGGGGGGGTGGGGAGGAGGGGTTCTGTTGCCAGAAGGAGCTTCTCTTACAAGGTTTGAAGTTGCTTGTCTTGAGCAGCTTTGTGAGTCATCACACATTTGCCAACCACAGAACCATAGAATCAGTCAGGGTTGGAAGGGACCACAAGGAGCAGCCAGTTCCAACTCCCCTGCCATGCCCAGGGACACCCTACCCTAAAGCAGGCTGCACACAGCCTCACACAGCCTGGCCTCAAACACCTCCAGCCATGGGGCCTCAACCACCTCCCTGGGCAACCCAGTCCAGCCTCTCACCACTCTCCTGCTCAACAACTTCCTCCTCACCTCCACTCTCAAGCTCCTCACCTCCAGCTTTGCTCCATTCCCCCCAGTCTTGTTGCTCCCTGACAGCCTCAGAAGTCCCTCCCCAGCTTTTTTGTAGGCCCCTTCAGATGCTGGAAGGCCACAAGAAGGTCCCCTGGGAGCCTCCTCTGCTCCAGCCTGCACAGCCCCAACTCTTTCAGTCTGTGCTCACAGCAGAGCTGCTGCAGCCTCTGAGCATCTTCCTGGCCCTGCTCTGGACACACTCCAGCATCTCCACAGCCCTCTTGTCCCAGGGGCTCCAGAACTGGCTGCAGTACTCCAGGTGGGGTCTCACCAGAGCAGAGTAGAGGAGGAGAATCCCCTCCCTGGCCCTGCTGGCCACATTTCTGCTGCTGCAGCCCAGGCTCTGCTTGGCTTTCTGGGCTGCAAGTGCACACTGCTGGCTCCTGTTGAGCTTCTCCTCCAGCAGCACCCCCAAGTGCCTCTCCTCAGGGCTGCTCTGCAGACACTCACTGCCCAGCCTGCATTTCTGCTTGGCATTGCCTCCACCCAGCTGCAGGACCTTGCCCTTGGTCTTGTTGCACCTCCTGAGCTTGGCTTGTGCCCACCTCTGCAGCCTGCCCAGGTCCTTCTGGATGGATCCCTGCCCTCCAGCCTGGCTGCTGCACCACACAGCTTGGAGTGATCATCAAACTTGCTGAGACTGCACTCAGTGCCTGTGTCCATGGCACCCACAGAGATGCTGAACAATCATCCAGCCCTGTATCAGTGCAGCGAGGATGTCCAGCCAGGAGCTGCCTTGCTGACTCCTCTGCCATGGCTGCATGCAGGTCATCCTGGATCATCCCTCTGTGCAATGCCCAGGACAGGGGCCAAGGACTGGATCAATGGCTTACAGAGAGGTTATTCTGCAAAGCTCTCTCTTCAGCTAATGTCTCTGTGTCATGGGTCTCAAGCCCTGGATGAAGATCACAGAATCACAGAATGTCAGGGGCTGAAAGGTATCTTTAGAGGTCTTAGAGTCCAAACCCCCTGCCAAAGGAGGATGACCTAGAACAGGCTGCACAGGAACCCATCCAGGGGGGTTTTGAAAGCCTCCAGAGAAGGCTCACAGGATGCCAGGGGTTGGAAGGGACCCAAAGAGATCATCAAATCCAACCCCCCCCTGCCAGAGCAGGGCAATGCTATCTAACACAGATCACACAGCAACACATCCAGACAGGCCTGGAAAGGCTCCACAGAAGGAGACTCCACAGCCTCTCTGGGCAGCCTGTGCCAGGGCTCTGGGACCCTTCCAGGCAAGAAGTTCCCCCTTGTGTTGAACAGGAACCTCCTGTGCTGCAGCTTACACCCATTGATGCTTGTCCTGTCCCAGGGAGCAGTGAGCAGAGCCTGTCCCCCACTCCTGACCCCCAGCCCTCAGATGATTATGAGCATTGATTAAATCCCCTCTCAGTCTTCTCTTCTCCAGACTAAGCAGCCCCAGGTCCCTCAGCCTCTCCTCATCAGGCAGTGCTGCAGTGCCCTCATCATGCTCACTGCTCTCCACTGGACCCTCTCCAGCAGATCCCTGTCCCTCTGAAACTGGGGAGCCCAACACTGAAGGCAGCACTCAAGATGAGGTCTCAGCAGGGCAGAGGAGACTCCAGCCTCTCTGGGCACCTAGTTCCAGTGCTCCAGCACCATCACAGTAAAGAAGTTCCTCCTCATGTTGAGGTGGAACCTCCTGTGTCCTAGCCTGCACCTGTTGTTCCTTGTGCTGTCACTGGGCACCACTGGCTGTGGTGCTATGGGACACAAACACTCTGAGGAGAGGCTGAGGGAGCTGGGGGTGTGCAGCCTGCAGCAGAGGAGGCTCAGGGCAAAGCTCATTGCTGTCTGCAGCTGCCTGAAGGGAGGCTGTAGCCAGGTGGGGTTGGGCTCTGCTGCCAGGCAAGCAGCAACAGAAGAAGGGGACAGAGTGTCAAGTTGTGGCAGGGGAGGTCTAGGCTGGATGTTGTTAGGAAGCTCCTGGCAGAGAGAGTGATTTGCATTGGAATGGGCTGCCCAGGGAGGTGGTGGAGTCTGTGTGGCTGGAGGTGTTGAAGCCAAGCCTGGCTGGGGCACTTAATGCCATGGTCTGGTTGCTTGGCCAGGGCTGGTTGCTAGGTTGGGCTGGCTGAGCTTGGAGGTCTCTCCAAACCTGCTTGATTCTATGATTCTCTGACATGGTTTGAGGTGACTTAGCAGTGTTGGGTTGAAGGTTCCATTTGATCATCTTAAAGACTTCTTCCAACCTAAACAGTTCTACAGTTCTATGATTCCTGTGCTGCCTCCACACAGGCACTTTGCACTCTGGCCTTCACAGCCAGCCTTGCACTCTCTGGTCACTGCACCAGTACCAGAGCCCCTCATGTGAGTCACTTTGTCACCTGAGATGCCACCTGCAGCCAGAGGCACCTCCAGAGATGGGTTGCTCCTGTGTGTCTTGGACACCTCTTGTGTGTGAGGTGGCTGGAGGTGACTCCAATGATGACATAAGGCTCTTTGGTGACCACAGACTCCTCCTTCAAACTGCTCTAGGATTCCATGATTCCATGCCACTAGCTGTGGAGACATCAGCTAGCTGAACACTAAAGCAGGTCCCACATTCCTTTGCTACCAACAAGCCCATTGCTGTATTTCCCTTTCCCATTCAGTAGATGATGGCTGAGAAAGTGATTTCTCAGGATGCAGATTAAAGCAGAACAGCAGAGAGCCCTCAGTGCAATTATGAAAGGGAAGTCATAAAAAATAGTAATTAAAAGTCATATTTCTGCTGGGTAAATGCCTGGGCAGGGCTGGGAGTTGTTGCAAAGAGAGATGCTCCAAAGGCAGAGGATGCAGTGGAGGCAGAGATGGGACAGAAAGCCTTTGTCTGCACCACTGAATGAAACAGAGGCAGGCATTGAAGCATCCTCACTATTGCCCATGAGCTTGGGCCCTTGCACATCTTTAATTACAGGCTCACAGGATGTCTGCGGTTGGCAGGGATCCAAGGAGATCATCGAGTCCAAACCCCCTGCCAGAGCAGGACCACACAATCTAGCTCAGGGTACAGAGGAATGCATCCAGACAGGCCTTGAAAGGCTCCAGAGGAGACTCCACAACCTCTCTGGGCAGCCTGTGCCAGTGCTCTGGGACCCTTATACTCAAGAAGTTCAGACTGGACATGAGGAGGAAGTTGTTGGTGATGAGAGTGGTGAGAGGCTGGAATGGGTTGCCCAGGGAGGTGGTTGAGGCCCCATGGCTGGAGGTGTTTAAGGCCAGGCTGGCTGAGGCTGTGTGCAGCCTGCTCTAGGGTAGGGTGTCCCTGGGCATGGCAGGGGGTTGGAGCTAGGTGATCCTTGTGGTCCCTTCCAACCCTGACTGATTCTTTGATTCTATGATGACAGAGTCCTTGCACACCAGCCACTGAAGGCAGAATGGACAGAAGAGTCCTCCTTGCACACCAGCCACTGAAGGCACAATGGACAGAGTCCTTCTTGCACACCAGCCACTGAAGGCACAATGGACAGAGGAGTCCTCCTTGCACACCAGCCACTGAAGGCACAATGGACAGATCCTCCATGCACACCAGCCACTGAAGGCACAATGGACAGAGGAGTCCTCCTTGCACAGCAGCCACTGAAGGCACAATGGACAGAAGAGTCCTCCTTGCACACCAGCCACTGAAGGCACAATGGACAGATCCTCCATGCACACCAGCCACTGAAGGCTCAATGGACAGAGGAGTCCTCCTTGCACACCAGCCACTGAAGGCACAATGGACAGATCCTCCTTGCACACCAGCCACTGAAGGCACAATGGACAGATCCTCCTTGCACACCAGCCACTGAAGGCTCAATGGACAGATCCTCCTTGCACACCAGCCACTGAAGGCACAATGGACAGATCCTCCTTGCACACCAGCCACTGAAGGCAGAATGGACAGATCCTCCTTGCACACCAGCCACTGAAGGCACAATGGACAGATCCTCCTTGCACACCAGCCACTGAAGGCACAATGGACAGATCCTCCTTGCACACCAGCCACTGAAGGCACAATGGACAGAGCCCTCCTTGCACACCAGCCACTGAAGGCACAATGGACAGATCCTCCATGCACAGCAGCCACTGAAGGCTCAATGGACAGATCCTCCATGCACACCAGCCACTGAAGAAGAGCCTTGCCCCCTGTGATCTCTTGATGTTACACTGGCTGTGACACTTGGGATGGAAGCCCCTTGGTCTGTTTAGGGTCACCTGTCCTGTCTGCTCCTCCCCACAGGTGTCACCTCTTACTTACTGCACCCAAACATGATAGACAAGATTTATCAGTGACCTTGCACAAGAGCAAATATAAGCAGGAGGCTTTCTGCACCCCCCTGTCCTGGGCAGTAACTCTAAACATCAGTGTTAGCAGTGCTGGCAGCAGCCACTGGCTGTGCAAACATGCCCTTGGCTTCAGAAAGTGCCATCACTGAGAGGGGACTCAGCTGGGAAGTAAAATCACTGAGCAGAATCCATTCTGTTCTCAAACCATGGCAGAGGTGAGCCTGTGGTTGCAGCCTGAAGCATGTGCCAGGAGCAGGAAGGGTCTGGAGGGTGTGGTGCTGTCCCTAAGTGAGGGCACTACCTGAAGGGAGGCTGTAGCCAGGTGGGGTTGGGCTCTGCTGCCAGGCAAGCAGCAACAGAACAAGGGGACAGAGTGTCAAGCTGTGCCAGGGCAGGTCTAGGCTGGATGTTGTTAGGAAGTTGTTGTCAGAGAGAGTGATTGGCATTGGAATGGGCTGCCCAGGGAGGTGGTGGAGTCTGTGGCTGGAGGTGTTGAAGCCAAGCCTGGCTGGGGCACTTAGTGCCATGGTCTGGTTGATTGGCCAGGGCTGGGTGCTAGGTTGGGCTGGCTGAGCCTGGAGCTCTCTTCCAACCTGGTGGATTCTATAAGTCAGTGGTTCTATGAGTCTATGTGCAGTTGTGTGCACACCTGTGTCCAAAGAGGTCCAGGCAAACCCCTTCCTTGCAGATTGCTGTCTCTCTGCAGAGCTGGGCTGAACCACAGCTGTGGGCAGGGCAGGCTGAGCCCCAGCACATGAGGTACTGAGGAACAGTAAGGAGATCTCACCGTGACTCAGCATCACGGAGCTGACAAACTGTTGGTGCCATTGATAAAAGCCCAGAGGGTTCAGGCACACAGCCAAGTCCCTCCACTTCATTCATGGAAAGGAGGGAAATGGCTGGGCTCAGGTCCAGGGACAGAAGCAAGCACAAGTGGCTCTGGCTATTGCACAGAGTCCTCTGATAGCCATGGATGGAGGCCAGAGGCAGGAGACATAACCAGCCCCACTCAACAAGGCTCCAGCCAGAAACCAGCAAGGCAGAAGTGTCCTCTGCCAGAAATTCTCCTCGTGGGGGGAAAGGAGAAGAGCCTTCTGCAAACCCCTGTCCCTAGCAAAGGTCATGTCCTTCTGCCCTTGTCCCAACCCCTTCACTGCCACCATTCACCCAAGTGCTGCTGCTTGATCAGAGGAATGCAGCACCTCTCCTGTGAGCATCAGGCTCTTCAGCCTAGAGGAGAGAAGGCTTTGAGGACACCTTAGAGTGGCCTTACAGTATCTGAAGAGAGCCTACAGGAGGGCTGGGGAGGGACTATTGACAAGGCCTTGTAATGATAGGAGGAGGAGGAATGGGTTTGGACTGGCAGAGGGGAGAATGAAACTGGATGTTAGGCAGAACTTGTTTGCAGTGAGGGTGGTGAGACACTGGCACAGGTTGCCAGTGATCTTCAATCACATTCAGTGATTCTGTGATCCACAACCTCCCTGGAGGTGCTCAGGATCAGGCTGGATGAGACCTTGAGTGATGTGTTCTAGCGGGAGATGTCCCTGCCTAAGGCAGGGGCTTGGAACAGGATAAGCTTTGAGGTTCCTGCCAACCTAAACCATTCTATGATCCTATGATTCAGAACCAACCTCCACTCCCTGCATGCCAGCAGCAAGAAAGTCTCTGTCAGTAAGAATCAACCAGGTTGGAAGAGACCTCCAAGCTCAGCCAGCCCAACCTAGCACCCAGCCCTCAACAAGCAACCAGACCATGGCACTAAGTGCCCCAGCCAGGCTTGGCTTCAACACCTCCAGCCACACAGACTCCACCACCTCCCTGGGCAGCCCATTCCAATGCCAATCACTCTCTCTGACAACAACTTCCTCCTCACATCCAGCCTAGACCTCCCCTGCCACAACTTGACACTCTGTCCCCTTCTTCTGTTGCTGCTTGCCTGGCAGCAGAGCCCAACCCCACCTGGCTACAGCCTCCCTGCAGGCAGCTGCAGACAGCAATGAGCTCTGCCCTGAGCCTCCTCTGCTGCAGGCTGCACACCCCCAGCTCCCTCAGCCTCTCCTCACAGGGCTCTGCTCCAGGCTCCTCATCAGATTTGCTGCCCTGGGCTGGCTCAGGAGCAGTGTGGGCAGCAGGACAAGGGAGGTTCTTCTGCCCCTCTGCTCAGCACTGCTCAGGCCACCCCTTGAGTGCTGTGTCCAGTTCTGGGCTCCTCCATTCAAGAGAGATGTTGAGGTGCTGGAAGGTGTCCAGAGAAGGGCAGCAAGGCTGGGGAGGGGCCTGGAGCAGAGCCCTGTGAGGAGAGGCTGAGGGAGCTGGGGGTGTGCAGCCTGCAGCAGAGGAGGCTCAGGGCAGAGCTCATTGCTGTCTGCAGCTACCTGGAGGGAGGCTGTAGCCAGGTGGGGTTGGGCTCTGCTGCCAGGGACCAGCACTAGAAGAAGGGGACACAGTCTCAAGCTGTGGCAGGGGAGGTCTGGGCTGGATGTTAGGAGGAAGTTGTTGGCAGAGAGAGTGATTGGCATTGGAATGGGCTGCCCAGGGAGGTGGTGGAGTCTCTGTGCCTGGAGGTGTTGAAGCCAAGCCTGGCTGGGGCACTTAGTGCCATGGTCTGGTTGATTGTTGAGGGCTGGGTGCTAGGTTGGACTGGCTGAGCTTGGAGGTCTCTTCCCACCTGCTTGATTCTATGATTCTATGACTATGATTTTACACCATACTCTCCCGGCCTCATCTTACTTCCAAGCCTGGATGCAGCCTTCAGGGAAGCACCTGCTTAAGGACTGGTGAGTAACTCCATCAAGCAGGGAGGAAAATGAGTGCTTTGGCTGTGGATTGCAGCATTAGTCACGGGTTTCTGTGCGTGAGGAAAGTTGATCCTCATGTTGTGCTCTGCCCACACAAGCAGTCCCATTGAGATCCACAGTTACTCAAGCAGGGAGAGTTAAGCAAAGTGAAGATGTGTGGGTAGCTTTCACAGTGCTTTTAAGGTAACATTGGAGGTTGCCATCCAGGGTTTGGCTTTTTTTTTTTTCCTTCCCCCCTCTTGAAATTCACTGAGCAATTTTCTCCCTCCTGTAATGCACTTTAAGGGAAAAAAATACTAAAAAAAAAAAAATCTTTGTAAACTTTAATTTAAAAGGAAAAAAAAAAAATCCACATTACAGAGAAAAATGGGAAGAAACTGTGATTTTGAAGGAGGGGAGTGAATTCAGGGGAGGGAGAGCAGGCAGCTGTATTGCCCATCTGCTCTACTGCTAACAACACCCACTTAAGTAGCTGTTTACAAATCAAGTTGCCTGTGATAGTAGAAACAGAGCCACTTGCTTCAGAGCTAGCAGACCATTGGCTGCTAGCACGCTGAGTTTATTAGGTGGCAGACGGGATCTTTGTGTAGAAAATGTGTGGCAGGAGGAATCCAACCCAAAAAGCTCTTCTGAGCAAGGGAATATTGCCAGGCACACAGTCGAAAAGCACAGTGCCTGCGAGGAGCTGCAGAGTGCCCACCCCTGAGCCAGCTGCTGGGGCCAGAGGAACCCTAAGCTTAGAATCATACAACCAACCAGGTTGGAAGAGACCTCCTAGATCATCAAGTCCAACCTAGCACCCAGCTCTTTCCTATCAACTAGACCTCAGAATCAGAGAATCAAGCAAGTTGGAAGAGACCTCCAAGCTCACCCAGTCCAACCTAGCACACAGCCCAGGCCAATCAACCAGACCACAGAATCATAGAATCAAGCAGGTTGGAAGAGACCTCCAAGATCATCAATTCCAACCTAGCACCCAGCCCTATCCAGTCATCTAGAATCAGAGAATCACAGAATCAGCCAGGTTGGAAGAGACCTCCAAGCTCAGCCAGCCCAACCTAGCACCCAGCCCTCAACAAGCAACCAGACCATGGCACTAAGTGCCCCAGCCAGGCTTGGCTTCAACACCTCCAGGCACAGAGACTCCACCACCTCCCTGGGCAGCCCATTCCAATGCCAATCACTCTCTCTGCCAGGAGCTTCATCCTCACATCCAGCCTATCAGGCACTGAACTTCAGAACTCTCATCTGAACTCTTACTAAGCTACCATGTTTGTGACATTTGGTAACAGTGACCATAAAAACATGGTCTGATGCTTGAATAATGTTTGACCTTGATGACCTTAAAGGTTTTTTCCAACCTAAATGATTCGATGATTCTGCAATCAGAGGACTGACTTCCAGGTGAGACCAAGCACTTTGACACTCTTCTCCTTTTGCATAAGCACTGTCACACCCTCACTGCAGAGGAGCCTGGATGCAGATCAGCTGGCATCGTTTGGAATTGCATAGCCATTTCAGACAGGAACGTTGAAAAGCCCCCAGAATACTTTCTAGAGGTGTATTTAATCACAGCAGGGATAAGGAAGCATCCTGTGACCCTTAAGCTGTCAGGTATAGCTCACAGATGATTAATGATGCAAAGAGAATTCTCCAGAGGTATTGCTAATTGATCCATATTTCCTTTTCCATCCTTGCTTGAGAGGCAGGTGCAGGATGACACAAGAGGAAGTTTGTGCACACAGCTGAGCTTGCCTCCGTTTTGAAAGGAAGAGGCTGTGCACCTCTGAGGCAGCACTGCTCAGATGATGCCCTTCAGAGAACCAGCACTGAGGCTCCAGGAACTACCTCACTTCTGTGAGTTGCCCAAATGCAAGAAACTTAACAGGATCATGTTTACACCACACTGCACCCTAAAAAAACACCACCCTAAAAAGAGTCTGGGGGTAACATCAATGTTTTAGGATAAGCTGGCAGGGATGTCCTGAAGTCAACTGGAGAATACAAAGGGGTTTCCTGATTACAGAATTCCTAGGACAGGACCTGAAAACCAGGGAAGAGTGCAGGCAGAGTCATTTAATACTAACTGCACTCAACCCTCCCAATTCCAGGTTTTGGGATTGTATAAAATAGGAAGGCAGCTGCTTGCTCTGTTGGAAACATAATCAACACGTTCAGAAAGTCAGGAAAAGAAAGGAAAAGGGAAAGGGAGGGAAGGGAAGGAAAAAGAAGAAGAAGAGGAAGAAGAGGAAGAAGAAGAAGAAGAAGAAGAAGAAGAAGAAGAAGAAGAAGAAGAAGAAGAAGAAGAAGAAGAAGAAGAAGAAGAAGAAGAAGAAGAAGAAGAAGAAGAAGAAGAAGAAGAAGAAGAAGAAGAAGAAAGAAAAAGAGAAAAAAAGGGAATGAGAAAGAAAGAAAGAAAGAAAGAAAGAAAGAAAGAAAGAAAGAAAGAAAGAGGAAAAGAGAAAGAGAAAGAGAAAGAAAGAGAAATAAAAAAAGAGAGAAAAATAGAAAGAAAAAAAATAGAAAAAGAGAGAGAAAGAAAGAAAGAAAGAAAGAAAGAAAGAAAGAATAAGAGAAAGAATAAGAAAGAAAAAGAGAAAGAGAAAGAGAAAAAGAGAAAGAAAAAGAGAAAGAGAAAGAGAATAAGAAAGAAAAAGAGAAAGAGAAAGAGAAAGAGAAAGAGAAAGAGAAAGAGAAAGAGAAAGAGAAAGAGAAAGAATAAGAAAAAGAGAAAAAGAAAAAGAGAAAGACAAAGAGAAAGAGAATAAAAGAAAGAAAACGAAAGAAAAAGAATAAGAGAAAGAATAAGAAAGAAAAAGAGAAAGAGAGAAAGAGAAAGAAAAAGAGAAAGAAAAAGAAAAAGAATAAGAAAGAAAAAGAGAAAGACAAAGAGAAAGAAAAAGAGAAAGAATAAGAAAAAGAATAAGAAAGAAAAAGAGAAAGACAAAGAGAAAGAGAATGAAAGAAAGAAAATTAAAGAAAAAGAATAAGAGAAAGAATAAGAAAGAAAAGGAGAAAGAAAGAGAAAGAGAATAAGAGAAAGAAAAAGAGAAGAAGAGAAAGACAGAAAAAAGAAGAAAGAATAAGAAAGCAGAAGAGAAAGAGAAGAAGCGAAGGGCAGGCTGGCTGCGGGCTGTAGCAGGCTGTAGCAGGCTGTAGCAGGCTGGCAAGCCCGCAGGCTGGCCAGGTCCAGCAGTCAGCAGCCATTCATCTCCTGCGGGAGCCAATGTTCCCCTTCCCTTTGAACGGCTGCGCTGTACGAGGGAGTGAAAGGAGCAGACGCTCCCCATCAGCTGGCAGGGCTCCCTCCGAAGATGAAAACATTTAACATGAAATCAGATCTTGGAGGATAGGATCTTTTTTTTTTTTGCTATTATTCTCTCTCTCTCTCTCTCTCTTTTTATTCCTTTCCCTTTTAATTTGCTCCTTTATCTCCCAGGCCTTGATAGTGTCAAGATCTGACTGATGACTACGGCATTAAGTTGCCTCTGGTTAAATCAAACATCGCTTCAAGCAACGAGTGTCTGGCTGGGAGCAGTTCAGGAGTGACAGGGAGAAAGGGAATAGATTCTGCTCCTTTGATGGGTGGAGGGAACCAGGCTCTGAGACTGGAGGTGAAGAAAATATCCCTGTGCTGGTAATCCTCATCCTCTGGCACAACAGAGCTACCCACAGCGAGGGTGCAGGCACCTGGACAGGCTGCTTTATTCATGTAGCAGCCTGGTTCCTGAGTGTCTCGTTTTACCCAGCCCACACCTATCACTGACATGGCACCAGGGACAAGTGGAGGCCCTCAGGGAGCAGTTCTGGCACCAGTCTTGTTCAACATCTCTGTGGGTGCCATGGACACAGGCACGGAGTGCAGCCTCAGCAAGTTTGCTGCCACACCAAGCTGTGTGGTGCAGCAGCCAGGCTGGAGGGCAGGGATCCATCCAGAGGGACCTGCACAGGCTGCAGAGGTGGGCACAAGCCAAGCTCAGGAGGTGCAACAAGACCAAGTGCAAGGTCCTGCAGCTGGGTGGAGGCAATGCCAAGCACAAATGCAGGCTGGGCAGTGAGTGACTGGAGAGCAGCCCTGAGGAGAGGGACTTGGGGGTGCTGCTGGAGGAGAAGCTCAGCAGGAGCCAGCAGTGTGCACTTGCAGCCCAGAAAGCCAAGCAGAGCCTGGGCTGCAGCAGCAGAAGTGTGGCCAGCAGGGCCAGGGAGGGGATTCTCCTCCTCTGCTGTGCTCTGCTGAGACCCCACCTGGAGTACTGCATCCAGTTCTGGAGCCCCTGGGACAAGAGGGCTGTGGAGATGCTGGAGTGTGTCCAGAGCAGGGCCAGGAGGATGCTGAGAGGCTGCAGCAGCTCTGCTGTGAGCACAGCCTGAAAGAGTTGGGGCTGTGCAGGCTGGAGCAGAGGAGGCTCCCAGGGGACATTCTTGTGGCCTGCCAGGATCTGAAGGGGGCTACAAAAAAGCTGGGGAGGGACTTTTGAGGCTCTCAGGGAGGCAGGACTGGGGGGAATGGAGCAAAGCTGGAGGTGGGGAGAGTCAGAGTGGAGGTGAGGAGGAAGTTGTTGAGCAGGAGAGTGGTGAGAGGCTGGAATGGGTTGCCCAGGGAGGTGGTTGAGGCCCCATGGCTGGAGGTGTTTGAGGCCAGGCTGTGTGAGGCTGTGTGCAGCCTGCTCTAGGGTAGGGTGTCCCTGGGCATGGCAGGGGGGTTGGAACTGGCTGCTCCTTGTGCTCCCTTCCAACCCTGACTGACTCTGTGATTCTACCTGAGGCCAGGCCAGGATCTGCAGAAGCAGGACAGGAGAGGATGCTCATAGGAAGAAAGGCTCCTGGCTGTGACATCTTCCACTGGGAGGGAAGAGATGAGCTTATGCTTTGTCTTTTCAAAGCAAAGCTGCACACATGCATTTACACAACAGCACCCTACTCCAGTGGAACTCTGTGCTGTGCAGCTTCTCTCTCTGCAGGAAGAAACCAGTGGCTATGTTAGGCAGGGCACTTGCTTCACTCAGCAGCAGCTGCCTCTTCAGAGGGCTCTCCGTGGGCCAAACCAGCCCCATCCAGTTGCACATCCAGCTGCACATGGCTTTAACACCACGTTGACACCAGAATGCACCCTAAAGAGCCTTGCAGCTCTTTCATGTGGCTCACAGATTGCCCAAATCTGATCTGAGATTTCTTGAAGGGCAGTTCCTGCCTCTGCTCCCACCAGGTGAAGCTCCTCAGCCACTCTGCTGCGTGCCCCTGACCATTAGCATCGACACCACTCAGAGCAGCAAAGCTCTGCTCTCCGTTAATTCAGGAGGGCTGCTCACCCACCCAACGCAGATGAACACCACA
Source organism: Pogoniulus pusillus (assembly GCF_015220805.1). NCBI lineage: Eukaryota > Metazoa > Chordata > Aves > Piciformes > Lybiidae > Pogoniulus > Pogoniulus pusillus. Next base: position 40,425,997 of record NC_087270.1, read on the forward strand.
GCCATTCTGTGAGCAGCCCTGGGAAATGGTCCCCCACTTAGAAGAGCCATTTGGGTTAACACAGAAAGCTGGGAGAACTGGAGAAAGGGGTAATTTTAGGAGCTGCAAGAGCTGCAACACATTAGGTACAAGCCAGGCTCCCTGCAGTGAAGGCTGCATGTATATGGATGTGCCCTTGGAGATGATACCTTAGTGGGGGAGGTGGATTTTCTACCACACTTCTGAAGTCACACAGCAGTCACAATGCTGCCTCTGGGCTAGAAGCAGCCCCTTGGAACCTAAACTCTTCTCCACAGCCTTTTGTACACTCTGCACCATGAGGTGCTGTGCTTAAGGGAAAACCTCTCAGGTCACAGTGGCAGAGCACTGGAACAAGTTGCCCAGAGAGGTTGTGGAGTCTTCTCTGGAGAGAATCAGAACTTGTCTAGAGAGGATCCTGGGCAACCTGCTCTGAGTGACCCTGCTTTAGAAGGGAGGTTGAGTTAGACAATCTCCAGAGGTTCCTTCCAGTCCCTGCCATTCTGTGATGCTCTGCTAGCACAGAACTGAACCATTTGAGTTAGACAATCTCCAGAGGTTCCTTCCAGTCCCTGCCATTCTGTGATGCTCTGCTAGCACAGAACTGAACCATTTGAGTTAGACAACCTCCAGTGGTTCCTTCCAGTCCCTGCCATTCTATGATGCTCTGCTAGCACAGAACTGAACCATTTGAGTTAGACAACCTCCAGTGGTTCCTTCCAGTCCCTGCCATTCTATGATGCTCTGCTAGCACAGAACTGAGCCATTTGAGTTAGACAACCTCCAGTGGTTCCTTCCAGTCCCTGCCATTCTATGATGCTCTGCTAGCACAGAACTGAGCCATTTGAGTTAGACAACCTCCAGTGGTTCCTTCCAGTCCCTGCCATTCTATGATGCTCTGCTAGCACAGAACTGAGCCATTTGAGTTAGACAATCTCCAGAGGTTCCTTCCAGTCCCTGCCATTCTATGATGCTCTGCTAGCACAGAACTAAACCATTTGAGTTTGACAACCTCCAGAGGTTCCTTCCAGTCCCTGCCATTCTGTGATGCTCTGCTAGCACAGACTGAGCCATTTGAGAGAAGCCCAAAGCAGGGTCACAAATCCAAGCTCCTTTGAATTGCTCAAGCTGGATAAAATCATCTAAGATGTCAGAAACTGCTGTGCTGGGGCAGACTCATCCATTTGCTGTCTCCAGCAGTATGCAGTAACAGATTCCCAAGGCAAGCCTAAGAACTGGGTCAAGTGCTGGTTTCCCACAACACTCCCAATCTTAGGTAATACCTCTAGAGATGAGATGGTCTGTTTTGTTATTGGGTGTGTGTCCCCCCCCCCAGATTTTCTGAGGCTCATGACCTTTGAAGCTACATAAACCTCTAGCATTCACAGCTCTCTTCAGCAATGAGCTCCACAGCTTCTCCCCCATGCCACAAGAAGACAATGTGGTGCACTGCAAGATGCTGAAGGCATCTGTCTGAGCTCAGATGCAGCCCTAGTGACACTGCTGGCCAGGAGGGCAGGGTAGATTTGCATCTGGAATGCTCAGTGCTGGCAGAGAGATCCCCATCCACCCTCAGGGCTCTCATGAGTTCCTACATGAGAGGAGCTGGCAGGATTGGATGAGCCTTCCTGAGCTTCATTTATGTAGCAACCTGGTTCCTGAGTGCCTCGTTTTACCCAGCCCACACCTATCACTGACATGGCACCAGGGACAAGTGGAGTCCCTCAGGGATCAGTCCTGGTACCAGTCTTGTTCAACATCTCTGTGGGTGCCATGGACAGAGGCACTGAGTGCAGCCTCAGCAAGTTTGCTGCCCACACCAAGCTGTGTGGTGCAGCAGCCAGGCTGGAGGGCAGGGATCCATCCAGAGGCACCTGGGCAGGCTGCAGAGGTGGGCACAAGCCAAGCTCAGGAGGTTCAGCAAGACCAAGTGAAGGTCCTGCAGCTGGGTGGAGGCAATGCCAAGCACAAATGCAGGCTGGGCAGTGAGCGGCTGGAGAGCAGCCCTCAGGAGAGGCACTTGGGGGTGCTGGAGGAGAAGCTCAAGAGGAGCCAGCAGTGTGCACTTGCAGCCCAGAGAGCCAAGCAGAGCCTGGGCTGCAGCAGCAGAAGTGTGGCCAGCAGGGCCAGGGAGGGGATTCTCCTCCTCTGCTGTGCTCTGCTGCTGAGACCCCACCTGGAGTCCTGCATCCAGCTCTGGAGCCCCTGGGACAAGAGGGCTGTGGAGATGCTGGAGTGTGTCCAGAGCAGGGCCAGGAGGATGCTGAGAGGGCTGCAGCAGCTCTGCTGTGAGCACAGACTGAAAGAGTTGGGGCTGTGCAGGCTGCAGCAGAGGAGGCTCCCAGGTGACCTTCTTGTGGCCTTCCAGGATCTGAAGGGGCCTCCCCTTCTCCAGGCTAAACAACTGCAGCTCACAGCCAGGAGAAGGACACAACACTCCATCCTGGTCTGGTATCATCCATGCCACTAAATCATTGCCATGGCCCCAAGCATGGTTTTGGTCAACAGAATCAACAGAATCATGGTCAATAAAATCATAGAATCAAGCAGGTTGGAAGAGACCTCCAAGCTCATCCAGTCCAACCTAGCACCCAGTCCTGGCCAGCCAAGACCAATGATCCTCCCAGACAGTATCTGGCCATGCCTGAAGGTTTCCCATGGCCACTTTCCAGCCGGCACACGGCCAGCCTCTTTTGGAGGATGGGTGAGTTTAGCCAGATGGATGTGAGCTGTGCCATGCTGCCTGCCCTCAGAGAACTGGCCATGACCCACTTTATTTCCTGTGCATCCCAGAAGTGTTGGCTTGGTGTGCTGCTCTGTCAGACTGTGCTAACAGAGCTGCCCTTTGCCAGGTGTCTGCGAGTTCTAAGGACTGCTGATGTGAAATTTAATCTCCATCCCTAAGACACCCCTGAATACTCCAACGATGCTGGCCATGCACTGGAGCAGAAACTGCCCCAGGTCTAGAGCATGTGCAGTCAAGACAGAGGAGAAACTGAGGCAGAGGACTTTTTTGATCTGCTGGGATCCCACTGGATCCAGATATTGGATCCACATAGTCTAAAATCAGTGCCCAGAGGTAGAATCATAGAGTCATAGAATCAGTCAGGGTTGGAAGGGAGCACAAGGAGCAGCCAGTTCCAAGCCCCTGCCATGCCCAGGGACACCCTACCCTAGAGCAGGCTGCACACAGCCTCAGCCAGCCTGGCCTCAAACACCTCCAGCCATGGGGCCTCAACCACCTCCCTGGGCAACCCATTCCAGCCTCTCACCACTCTCCTGCTCAACAACTTCCTCCTCACCTCCACTCTCACTCTCCCCACCTCCAGCTTTGCTCCATTCCCCCCAGTCCTGCCACTCCTTGACAGCCTCAGAAGCCCCTCCCCAGCTTTTTCAGCCCCTTTCAGACACATGCTCTCAGCACCTGGCTACATTGTCCAGGTGTGCACACATAAACCAGAAGCTGCTCCTGGAGCTTACTGCATCTAAACCCTAATGCACAACAACAGCAAGCTCCATCCCAAACACCTCTTGGCGATGGTCCACAGGTTCTTCCTAACAGCCTGAAGTGTGGCTGCAAGCAATGCTTTGGGTTCACTACTCTCCTTCCCACTGAGTGACTCCACCTATGGAGATGCACAGACAAGAGCAGGAGCAGAACAGCTCCTAGGAAACAAAGCACTGCTCTGCAGACCTCACCCTGCAACTTCTTGTTCTCATCCTGCAACGAGAGCTTACAGCTTTACTTCTGTCAGCTTCTGCCCTGGATCTGTAGCATATCTGGAAGGCTTCACATCGGTCCTGAGGGGACATTTATTATCACAGCTTTCACAGCTGTATTTTTAACCTCCTTGAAGAGCTCCCAAGGATAGCCAGAGGAAGGAGACTATTTCCAGTGCACAAAGCAGATGGGGGGAAAAAATCCCTACCAAATTAGCACTTAGTGCATTTAGTGGACTGGCAAGTGGAGTGCATGATGTGACCCTCAGGTTGGGAAGAGTTGGGTTGCCTTGACAGAATATCAGGAGCAGTGTGGGCAGCAGGACAAGGGAGGTTCTTCTGCCTCTCTGCTCAGCACTGCTCAGGCCACACCTTGAGTGCTGTGTCCAGTTCTGGGCTCCTCCATTGTAGAGAGATGCTGAGGTGCTGGAAGGTGTTTGGAGAAGGGCAGCAAGGCTGGGGAGGGGCCTGGAGCACAGCCCTGTGAGGAGAGGCTGAGGGAGCTGGGGGTGTGCAGCCTGCAGAAGAGGAGGCTCAGGGCAGAGCTCATTGCTGTCTGCAGCTCCCTGCAGGGAGGCTGTAGCCAGGTGGGGTTGGGCTCTGCTGCCAGGCAAGCAGCAAGAGAAGAAGGGGACAGAGTGTCAAGCTGTGCCAGGACAGGTCTAGGCTGGATGTTAGGAGGAAGTTGTTGTCAGAGAGAGTGATTGGCATTGGAATGGGCTGCCCAGGGAGGTGGTGGAGTCTCTGTGCCTGGAGGTGTTGAAGCCAAGCCTGGCTGGGGCACTTAGTGCCATGGTCTGGTTGCTTGGCCAGGGCTGGGTGCTAGGTTGGACTGGCTGAGCTTGGAGCTCTCTTCCAACCTGCTTGATTCTATGATTCTATGAGTCACAGAATCACAGAATTAAGCAGGTTGAAAAAGACCTCTGAGATCATCCAGTCCAACCTAACACCTAACCCTTCTAATTAACTAAAACCCATGGCACTAAGTGCCTCATTCAGCTTCCTTTTAAACACCTCCAGGCACAGAGACTCCACCACCTCCCTGGGCAGCCCATTCCAATGCCAATCACTCTCTCTGACAACAACTTCCTAACAACATCCAGCCTGAACCAGCTCTGGTGCAGCTTGAGACTGTGTCCCCTTGTTCTGTCCCTGGGTGCCTGGCAGAAGAGACCAATCCCCTTCTGCAGAAGTTGAACAGCATCTTCCTCCCAAATCAAATTTCAGCCTTGGGTACCACTACCTTGCAAGCTGTGCTTTCAGGTGGTGTTTTTGGGAGTTGGGAGCATGTGCCTGCTCCCTGTCTTAGGTGAACACACATTGTCTCCCAGAGCACAACCACATTTAGCTTCATCACAAGCAGTGGTGCTAGAAAGGCTCCAGTGCATGCTGGCAAAATGCAAACAGCAAGAAAAACTTCTTCACTTCGATGATGATGGAGCCCTGGACCAGGTTGCCCAGAGAGCACTGCAATACAGGAGAGATGTGGAGGTGCTGGAGGGGGTCCAGAGGAGAGCAATGAAGCTGGGGAAGGGCCTGGAGGATAAATCTTATGAGGAGTGACTGAGGGAGCTGGGGATGGGTAGTGTGAGGAAGAGGAGGCTGAGGGGAGACCTCATTCCTGTCTACAGCTACCTGAAGGGACACTGCAGAGAGGCTGCTGCTGGGCTCTGCTCATATGAGACAGAAGAAGGGGAAATGGCCTCAAGCTGAGGCTGGGGAGGTTTAGACTGGACATTAGGAAAACGTTTTTCATGGAGAGAGTGGTCAGGCAGTGGAATGAGCTGCCCAGGGAGGTGGTGGAGTCACCCACCCTGGCTGTGTTGAAGGGTGGTTTGGATGTGGTGCTTAGGGATGTGCTTTAAGGTGAATCTAGCAGAGTAGGGTTAGAGGTTGGACTTGGTGATCCTGAGGGGCTTTGCCAACCTGCATGGTGCTGTGATTCTGTGAGAGGTTGTGGAGTCCCCTCCATGGAAAACACTTAACCTGCCTGGATGTGATCCTGGGCAACCTGCTCTAGGTGCCCCTGCTTTAGAAGGGTGGCTGGACTGGACTATCTCCAGAGGTCCCTCCCAACCCCTGCCACTCTGTGACTCTGTGAAACACCAGGAATCTAAATTTGCAGCATCTGCTCTGAGGAGCCTGGGGGCAGGCAAACAGCCCATGCAGAAAGGTGATGGCTGCTCCTCACACGCGATCTCTCCTTCTGCTGCAGAAGTGCCATCAGCCTGGTGGTGCTGCAGACAGCCAAAGGAGGTGAGAAGCCTCCCCAGAGACACCTAGGAGGCCTGCACAGAGAAGGGTTTGAAAGCACTCCACCAAGCATGCCCAAAGCTGCCTTGTGAGCAGCACAAACTGAGGGAAAGCCAAGTGATGGGAAGAAACAGCCCCAGCCATAGAACCATAGAATCGTGGAATCAAGCAGGTTGGAAGAGACCTCCAAGCTCAGCCAGCCCAACCTAGCACCCAGCCCTCCACAACCAACCAGACCATGGCACTAAGTGCCCCAGCCAGGCTTGGCTTCAACACCTCCAGCCACACAGACTCCACCACCTCCCTGGGCAGCCCATTCCAATGCCAATCACTCTCTCTGCCAGGAGCTTCCTCCTCACATCCAGCCTAGACCTCCCCTGGCACAGCTTCAGACTGTGTCCCCTTGTTCTGTTGCTGCTTGCCTGGCAGGAGAGACCAAAGAGCAAGAAGAGAGGCAGCAGCCTCTGATTTCAACAGGTCTCCTGAGATGGGACCTGTGCTGGTGTCTCCTCAGTGGAGCAGGGCTGGAACCTCCTGCTCTTCATTTTGGGAGAGCCTGAACTTGTGCAAATCCTCTCCACTTGCATTTCTCCTGGTGAAGCAGCAATGTTCATCCATAGCTCCTGGGCCACCCTGACTTTGTCAGCAAGGAAAATGAGACACTTGATGAAAAGCTACCCCCTGGCCTTCCCTCCCAATTATTTTTTAAGTACTGCAGACAGGAAACTGAAGCATCTTTTATTAAAGTGTCAGCAGGCAAACAAAACACAGAAAAAGGAAGTCCAAGGCAAAGCCAAAAATCAACCCTGAGAAATGCCTAAAGCAGGAGGAGAGTTCACCCCCAGACTGCGATTCCCTTCCTAGGGAGGCAGCAAAGCCTCCAGAGCTCTCTGTACAGAGGGACTACTGCAAAGCCTGCCATTATTTGATTTCAGTGTTTTCACTTCAGAGTAATAACAGACCTCCTCCAAGCCTGGGGACTGCATTTGTCCTGATAATATGACCTTTTTGTAGCCTACAAGTAGCAGGCAAAGGACAAACTCTGGCAGAAAATGGACATGATTCCTGGTGTTCTGCGGGAGCAAAGCCAGGTTTTATCCCTCCTCAGCTCTGAGCAGCCCCAGGGACAGCAGTGTGGTGATCTCCTCTTACCTGCTGTGATAGGGCTGGGTGCTAGGTTGGACAGGATGAGCTTGGAACTCTCTTCCAACCTGCTTGATTCTATGATTCTGTGGTCTGGCTGATTGGCCAGGGCTGGGTGTTAGGTTGGACTGGCTGAGCTTGGAGGTCTCTTCCAACCTACTTGATTCTATGATTCTATGGCCTGGTTGATTGGCCAGGGCTGGGTGCTAGGTTGCACTGGATGAGCTTGGAACTCTCTTCCAACCTGCTTGATTCTATGATTCTATGGCCTGGCTGATTGGCCAGGGCTGGGTGTTAGGTTGCACTGGATGAGCTTGGAGGTCTCTTCCAACCTGGCTGATTCTATGGTTCCAGAGCTCCTGATGGGTGCTCAGGCCAAGGCCCCAGTGTGGTTTTGTTCATCTTGCAATGGCTGAGTGAACTTCTCACTCTTGAGGAGCAGAAGGAGCCCTTTCCCTTGCTTACATCCTCACCACAGCCACACAGCTTTCCTCCAGGTGCCCACAACTCTCTTGTTTATTATCCATGCATAGAATCACAGAATCAGTCAGGGTTGGAAGGCACCACAAGGATCACAGAATTATAGAATCATAGAATCAGTCAGGGTTGGAAGGGAGCACAAGGAGCAGCCAGTTCCAAGCCCCCTGCCATGCCCAGGGACACCCTACCCTAGAGCAGGCTGCACACAGCCTCACACAGCCTGGCCTCAAACACCTCCAGCCATGGGGCCTCAACCACCTCCCTGGGCAACCCATTCCAGCCTCTCACCACTCTCATCACCAACAACTTCCTCCTCACCTCCAGCTTCACTCTCCCCACCTCCAGCTTTGCTCCATTGCCCCTGTCCTGGCACTCCCTGACAGCCTCAAAAGTCCCTCCCCAGCTTTTTTGTAGTCCCCCTCCTGCCTGGTGGGCAAGACCCCAACACCATTCCCTCTGCTGTAATGACACCCACATATGTACATGTTCACACACACATGCTGATTCTTTTATCTCTCAAAGCAGGAGAGCCCAAACCCACCTGGCTACAACCTCCCTTCACGTAGTCGTAGACAGCAATGAGGTTCTTGATCCAGCTCAGGATGCCACAGGCTCTGCTGCCCACCTGGGCACTGCTGCCTCATCTTCAGCTCCTCTCTCCCAGCACCCCCAGGTCCCTTTCCTCCTGGCTGCTCTCAGCCACTCTGGCCCCAGCCTGTAGTGCTGCTTGGGGTTGTTGTGGCCAAAGTGTAGAACCCTGCACTTGGCCTTGTTCAGTCTCATCCCATTGGCCTCTGCCCACTCTGGCAAGGTCCCTCCAACAGATCAACACCTGCTCCTAGCTTGGAGCCTGGAACCTTCATCTTGGTACCCATCCCTCAGATATTTAGAGACACTGCCAAGATCCTCCCCCTCAGCATTCTCAAGACGAAACACAGAATCACAGAATTTAACAGGTGGGAAGAGAGCTCCAAGCTCAGCCAGTCCAACCTAGCACCCAGCCCTCAACAAGCAACCAGACCATGGCACTAAGTGCCCCAGCCAGGCTTGGCTTCAACACCTCCAGCCACACAGACTCCACCACCTCCCTGGGCAGCCCATTCCAATGCCAATCACTCTCTCTGGCAACAACTTCCTAACAACATCCAGCCTAGACCTGCCCTGGCACAACTTGACACTCTGTCCCCTTCTTCTGTTGCTGCTTGCCTGGCAGCAGAGCCCAACCCCACCTGGCTACAGCCTCCCTGCAGGCAGCTGCAGACAGCAATGAGCTCTGCCCTGAGCCTCCTCTGCTGCAGGCTGCACACCCCCAGCTCCCTCAGCCTCTCCTCACAGGGCTGTGCTCCAGGCCCCTCCCCAGCCTTGCTGCCCTTCTCTGGAAGGGGAAACACCTCCACAGCTCTCAATCTTTCTTCACAGGAGAGATGTTCCAATCCCTTATAGATAAAGAGACAAAGCATCAAAGTCATTCCAGTGTGCAGGAAACATTCAAGCCTTCCCATGGAGCCCAGATGAGCCTGAAATGTCAGGCAAGCCTTTAGCCAAGGAGCACATCAGTAGGTACATCAATCAGCTGAGTCTTTCTTCCAGCATGCACATGAGTGAAGCAATGCCTCAGTTATGGCTGTGTGTTTCATTGCACACTGACCTTAAGAGCCCAGTGCTTTACAGGAAGGAGTTTAATTCAATTAGCACACCCCTGGGCTTTTTCCAGCCAGGATACCAAACCCACCTGCTGATGTAGGACATTTAAAGGTAGCACAGGGCACTGGGGTTTGAAGAGGACCACCTCCCCCTGGCTTTTCACTTGCAGTTAAAAAGCCAAAGGACGTTGATGAGGCCAGCAGAGGTGGTATTTGTGGCAGACACCAGCCCAGCATTGGTGTCTGCACTTCAAAAGCCATGAAATATGGGCTGCTATCTTCAGGCTAAGTACAGTCAAGCATGGGGGCATACCATGGATAAAAGGGGAAAGTCAAGTCTAAGGAACACCTAAGGGAGGAGTTTGAAGGTAATGAGAGGCCAGATGGCTTCTTCTTAGCTTGGCAACCTTGTGAAGAAGATGACCCACTGTGTCCAGTTCTGGGCCCAGCCTCAAACCAAGAGAGATGTTGAGGTGCTGGAAGGTGTCCAGAGAAGGGAGCAAAGGTGGTGAGGGGCCTGGAGCCTCCAAGCTCATCCAGTCCAACCTAGCACCCAGCCTTCAACAATCAACCAGACCATGGCACTAAGTGTCCCAGCCAGGCTTGGCCTCAACACCTCCAGGCACACAGACTCCACCACCTCCCTGGGCAGCCCATTCCAATGCCAATCACTCTCTCTGACAACAACTTCCTAACAACAGCCAGCCTAGACCTGCCCTGACACAGCTTCACACTGTGTCCCCTTGTTCTGTTGCTGCTTGCCTGGCAGCAGAGCCCAACCCCACCTGGCTACAGCCTCCCTGCAGGCAGCTGCAGGCAGCAATGAGCTCTGCCCTGAGCCTCCTCTGCTGCAGGCTGCACACCCCCAGCTCCCTCAGCCTCTCCTCACAGGGCTCTGCTCCAGGACCCTCCCCAGCCTTGCTGCCCTGCTCTGGACACCTTCCAGCACCTCAACATCTCTCTTGCATTGAGGAGCCCAGAACTGGACACAGCACTCCAGGGGTGGCCTGAGCAGTGCTGAGCACAGGGGCACAAGAACCTCCCTTGTCCTGCTGCCCACACTGCTCCTGAGCCAGCCCAGGATGCCATTGGCTCTGCTGCCCACCTGGGCACTGCTGGCTCAGCTTCAGGAGAGCCAAGCTGCAGCCAGGGAGCACCCCTGGCGAGGCTGGGGGAGGCAGGGGCACTGACAGCTCTCCTGCTTCCCCAGGGCAGCTCAGAGCTGCAGGAAAAAGAAAAGGGAAAGGAAAAGAAGAGAAGGGGAAGGAAAACCACGCAGTGACCTCGCTGAAATCAGGAACTTCACACTGAACAGGCTCCCCAGCCAACGTGCCCGGCTCTGTCGCCATGGAGACGCCTACAAATCTGTGTCAGCCACAACCCAGCTCCTCAAATGTAAACGAAAAAGGAGGGGGCGAGGACCGGGAGGCGGGAGTGGGAAGGGGGAATTCCTCTGCACTGTTTGGCTTTGATGTGCATCACGTTTAAAGGCACAGGGGATTAGCCAAGCCTGATGCCGGATAAAGCGGCGGCGGCGGCGGCGAAGCTGCTGCCGTACGCTGGCCGCGCTCCCCTCCGGCGCAGCATCTCCCCAGCCTCCTTAAAAGCCGTGTCCAAAAGTCTCAGTGCCCGGGGTGAACCCAGCACTAAGGCTTTCTCGGGAGGCTTCAAAGCTGCACCAGCGTTATCGGCATCCTGGAGGCAGTGGGCTGAGGCAGCAGGTCGCAGGGGATGGTCCTTACGAACCGTGCGCTGGGCTGCAGCGAGAGCAGCGAGGGCAGCAGGGCAAGGGAGGGGATTCTGCTCCCTTGCTCTGCCCTCTTCAGACCCCACCCGGGGTACTGCGTGCAGTTCTGGAGCCCGCAAGATAAGAAGGACAATGAACCGTTAGAGTAAGTCAAAAGGAGGCCACGAAGATGCTCAGAGGGCTGCAGCAGCAGGAGGACTCAATCTCACCACTCACTTGGAGGTGATTTTTGCCAATTTATCCATCCCACGGGAGACTGTGAGGCATTTAACACAAGGCAGAGAAGCAGCAGCAAGAGCAAAGCACCTAGAGAGACTCCAAACTGGGTGGAAGCAGGCAGACTTCTGGAGGGTGAGCATGCAAACATATAATCCTTTGGGTTGGAGGCAAACCTACCAGTTCCAGTGCTCTTGCTAAGGCCAGGAACAGAGAATCATAGAATCAAGCAGGTTGGAAGAGACCTCCAAGCTCAGCCAGCCCAACCTAGCACCCAGCCCTGCCCAACCAACCAGACCATGGCACTAAGTGCCCCAGCCAGGCTTGGCTTCAACACCTCCAGCCACACAGACTCCACCACCTCCCATGGCAGCCCATTCCAATGCCAATCACTCTGACAACAACTTCCTCCTAACATCCAGCCTAGACCTCCCCTGCCACAACTTGAGACTCTGTCCCCTTCTTCTCTTGCTGCTTGCCTGGCAGCAGAGCCCAACCCCACCTGGCTACAGCCTCCCTGCAGGCAGCTGCAGACAGCAATGAGCTCTGCCCTGAGCCTCCTCTGCTGCAGCCTGCACACCCCCAGCTCCCTCAGCCTCTCCTCACAGGGCTCTGCTCCAGGACCCTCCCCAGCCTTGCTGCCCTTCTCTGGACACCTTCCAGCACCTCAACATCTCTCTGCAATGGAGGAGCCCAGAACTCGAAATTTCGGCTGGAGATGAGGAGAAAGTTCTTCACTGAGAGAGTCATTGGGCACTGGAATGGGCTGCCTGGGGAGGTGGTGGAGTCGTCATCCCTGGGGCAGTTCAAGGCAAGGTTGGATGTGGCACTTGATGCCATGGTCTAGCCTTGGGCACTGTGGTAAAGGGTTGGACTTGATGATCTGTGAGGTCTCTTCCAACCTTGGTGATACTGTGAACTGGACACAGCACTCAAGGTGTGGCCTGAGCAGTGCTGAGCACAGGGGTGGGCAGAAGAACCTCCCTTGTCCTGCTGCCCACACTGCTCCTGAGCCAGCCCAGGATGCCATTGGCTCTCTTGATCTCTCCAGCAGAGATGCTCCAACCCCATGATGATTTTCTTGGGCAAGCAAACACAAGCTCATCTGCCCCTGCATTCATTCCCTGCTCCTCTATATTGCCACTAATTCTACAGGGAGATCTTTGGCTAGATAAGGTTGAGAGGCAAGAAGTTACTCAGCAGAGGAAGACATGCAGACAACTCTTTCCTAGGTATGGATGCAAAAGAGAAGTGCACCTGTAATAGAGAGAATTGACTGCAATAAGAGAGTGACCTCCAGCTCCTAAGTCATTAATCACTTCTATGAAACAAGCCTTCTTCCAACCAGGGTGAAATTAGCTGGCTCACTTGCAATGCACTGCCAGACAGGTTACCACTTGATTAAGGTCTAAAATGTGCTTGGAGGATTTATTGAAATGGTCTCATCTGCTGCAGTGCAATTAATGTGAGATACCTGCCCAGGCAGGTATGTTTGGAATGTTATCTGATCAGCCTTCAGAACAGGAGGGGAAAGAGAGGAAAGGAGAAAAGAACTGAAAAGAGAACAAGATTAACTCCTTTGAGATCATGAAATGAAATCATGTCTATCCTTCTATCTCCTCTTGTATTTCCCTTCTACAATAACACCCTTTGGAAAGGGAGAGGGACCTGGGGGTGCTGGTGGCTAACAAGTTACCCATGGCACAGCAATGTGCCCTTGTGGCCAAGAGGCCAATGGGATCCTGGGGTGCATTAAGCAGAGTGTGTCCAGCAGAGCAAGGGAGGTTCTCCTCCCCTCTGCTCTGCCCTGCTGAGACCTCATCTTGAGTATTCCGTTCAGCTTTGGGCTCCCCAGTTCAGGAGGGACAGGGAACTGCTGGAGAGGGTCCATCAGAGGGCTAGGAGGATGATGAGGGGACTGGAGGGCATGGCTGATGAGGAGAGGCTGAGGGACCTGGGGCTGCTTAGTCTGGAGAAGAGAAGACTGAGAGGGGATTTGATCAATGTTTATAAGTATCTGAGGGCTGCCAGGAGAGGGGGGACAGGCTCTGCTCACTGCTCCCTGAGATAGGACAAGGAGCAATGGCTGTGAGTTGCAGCAAAAGAGGTTCTGCCTCAACACAAGGGGGAACTTCTTTACTGTAAGGGTCCCAGAGCCCTGGCACAGGCTGCCCAGAGAGGCTGTGGAGTCTCCTTCTCTGGAGCCTTTCAGGGCCTGTCTGGATGTGTTCCTGTGATAGTATTGTCCTGCTCTGGCAGGGGGGGGTGGACTCAATGATCTCCTTGGGTCCCTTCCAACCCCTGACATCCTGTGTGATCCTGTGAATGAGGATCCTGCACCTGGGTGGGTGCAATCCTAAGCACAGCTCCAGGCTGGGTGGGGAATATTCTATTAGGAAGAAGTTGCCTGCAGTGAGGGTGGTGAGACACTGGCACAGGTTGCCCAGGGAGGTTGTGGAGCACAGAATCACCCAATGTGATCTTTGATCACATTGGGTGATTCTGTGCTCCACAACCTCCCTGTAGGTGTTCAGGACCAGACTGGATGAGATCTTCAGCAACCTGTTCTAGTGGGAGCTGTCCCTGCCTATGGTTGGAACTGGCTGATCCTTGAGGTCCCTTCCAACCTAAACCATTCTGTGATTCTCTAAAGCAGCTTTGCTGAATCTTGGGTTTCCCCCATCAGTGAAGTGTAGCTGAAAGCTGCACTTGGACTGGAAGGAAGCAAGCAAACAGGAGCCCTAGAAGGAGCCTGTTGAACAGAAACACATCACCACTCCACCCTAATTAGTAGGGCTCTGCTTGTTCCATGCACTGCAGTCAGTACCTTGCCAATTAATTTGTGCACGTTTGCTAAGCCACTGGAAGAGGCCAAACATTAAATATAGATGCTAAATAAGAGGGAATAAATAGCAAGCAACATTTAGCTCTCTAGGTTTTCAGCCCCCATCAACAGGGACATTCAGCTGCTGCCCAGAGCAGACTCCTTAACTAAGATCCATAAGTGCACTATTAATTTTTCAGTAGCATCTATTAGACCTTAAAGAAGCCACAGTTATGCTATGCATGAGGACTTTGCCCAGAAGGGCTTTAAAATCTCCAGCCTGATGGCTGATGAGGGTCACTGCTGATCTGCAGCCCACCCACAAGGTGCTGTGGGCACAGACCAGTATCATCTTTGCAGCTCTGAGTCCTCCTGCTGCCCAGTTTCATGTTCCCAGAACGATTCCCTGGATGTTAGGAGGAAGTTGTTGGCAGAGAGAGTGATTGGCATTGGAATGGGCTGCCCAGGGAGGTGGTGGAGTCACCATCCCTGAAGGTACACAAGACTGGATGGGGCACTTAGTGCCATGGTCTGGTTGACTGGACAGGGCTGGGTGTTAGGTTGGACTGGCTGAGCTTGGAGGTCTCTTCCAACCTGCTTGATTCTATGATTCTATGATCAACCCAGTCAGGGTATGAAGAAGGAATGGGCAGAACAGCTGCCAGCTATTCAGCCTCTTCCACTCTGGGCTCTTCACTAAATCATTCACTCCTGACTCCTCTCAGTGGCCATGAGTAAGAAAAGTTACAGCATCAGGAGAAAGCTTTCTGCAGAGACCTTTCTACAGCCTCTTCTATGCAGCCACAGCATCACAGAATGGTTTAGGTTGGAAGGGACCTCAAAGCTCAGCCAGTTCCAGCTCCTTGCCATAGGCAGAGACACCTCCCACTAGAACAGGTCGCTCAAGACCTCCTCTAACCTGGCCTTGAACACCTCCAGGGAGGCTGTGGAGCACAGAAGCACCCAATGTGATCAAAGAACAGGCTGCTAAAGATCTCATCCAACCTGGCCTTGAACACCTCCAGGGAGGTTGTGGAGCACAGAAGCACCCAATGTGATCAAAGAACAGGCTGCTAAAGATCTCATCCAACCTGGCCTTGAACACCTCCAGGGAGGCTGTGGAGCACAGAAGCACCCAAGGTGATCAAAGAACAGGCTGCTAAAGATCTCATCCAACCTAGCCTTGAACACCTCCAGGGAGGCTGTGGAGCACAGAAGCACCCAAGGTGATCTTAGATTCTATGACTGTGATGATCAAGTGGGCAGCAGTGAATGAAACACTCTGCTGTTTGCATGTCACCCCATGACTCCCAGGTGTTGAGGAGACAGGCTTCTAACCTGCTCACTCAGCTGGCATGTTCCCTTGGCTTAGGATTACATCCATTATCCCTGGTTTTAGGCTTCAGGATCAAATCCCCTAGCCCACAAGGAGAGGCAAACAGCTCCCAAGGAAAAAGGCATTAACATATCTTTGTATTCCAGTCTTTGTTAAGCTTCATGAGGGATCCATCAAGAACCAGAAGCCAAATGGTTTCCAAAGCCTGGAGTATTTCCAGGACTCAGTTCTGCCCCAGCCCAGCTGCTTCAACCCCCTCCTCTTCCTTCTTTTTCTTGCCTTGTTCTCTCTTAGCCACAGGAGCTCATTTGCCTGGGAGTACCTCCTCGTACTTCACTGTGCTTGTGCCATTATTATCCTCCCTGCAAGAAATCCTTCTAGGGGAGGTTTAAAGCCTTCTGTGTGATGCAGTTCTTCACTTGTGGCTGCCTCCCCATCGCTGCTATTAGCAGCCAGGAAACACAATGCCTCATTAGGGCTTGCTCTTGGGTAAGCCTGGGACTTAATCTGCCCCCAGCACTTACCCCTTGTGGAGATCTCCTTCTCTTTAAGGGGTACCAGCAGAGGCACAGGAATCATAGAGTCAAGCAGGTTGGAAGAGACCTCCAAGATCATCCAGTCCAACCTAGCACCCAGCCCTGGCCAATCAACCAGAGCATGGCACTAAGTGCCCCAGCCAGGCTTGGCTTCAACTCACAGCCACTCCACCACCTCGCTGGGCAGCCCATTCCAATGCCAATCACTCTCTCTGACAACAACTTCCTAACAACATCCAGCCTAGACCTCCCCTGGCACAGCTTGACACTGTGTCCCCTTCTGTTGCTGCTTGCCTGGCAGCAGAGCCCAACCCCACCTGGCTACAGCCTCCCTGCAGGCAGCTGCAGACAGCAATGAGCTCTGCCCTGAGCCTCCTCTGCTGCAGGCTGCACACCCCCAGCTCCCTCAGCCTCTCCTCACAGGGCTCTGCTCCAGGCCCCTCCCCAGCCTTGCTGCCCTTCTCTGGACACCTTCCAGCACCTCAACATCTCTCTTAAACCAAGGAGCCCAGAACTGGATACAGAACTCAAGGGGTGGCCTCACCACCTTTAAGGTTCCACCTCAAAAGGAGGAGACACTTCCTCACAGTGAGGGTGCTGGAGCACTGGCACAGGCTGCCCAGAGAGGTTGTGAAGTCTCCTTCTCTGGAGGCTTTCAAAACTCACCTGGATATGTTCTTGTGTGGCCTGTTCTCAGTGATTCTGCTTTGGCCAGGGGAGCTGGACTGGATGATCTATGGAGGTCTCTTCTAACCCCTACCATTCTGTGATCACAGAACCATAGAATGGTTTAGGTTGGAAGGGACCTCAAAGCTCAGCCAGTTCTAACCCCTTGCAATAGGCAGGGACACCTCCCACTAGAACAGGTTGCTCAAAGCCTCATCCAAACTGCCCTTGAACACCCCCAGGGAGGTTGTGGAGCACAGAAGCACCCAACGTGATCTTTGATCACGTTGGGTGCTTCTGTGCTCCACAACCTCCCTGGGCAACCTGTGCCAGTGTCTCACCACCCTCACTGCAAACAACTTCTGCCTAACACCCAGTTTCAACCTCCCCTCTGCCAATTCAAACCCATTCCTCCTTACAAGACCTAATTATAACTCATCTGCACCAGCATTGTGAACCTGGCACCAGTCACTGCCCCATGGAGGCTGCTGGGCTGCACTGGGACACCACCAAGCAGAGCTGCTCTGCACTCTTCACATCCTCCTTTGTAACACAGCACAAAGAAGAGGCAGGATTTGGGAGTGTGTCAGGGCAGGTTATGCAATTCACTTGCTAACTTCAGGTGTCAGTGTCACATGGAACCTTCTCATGCCTTCACCTTTTCTCTGTGACATCATTTTTGCCTTTCAAGGGCCAAGAGGCAAACAAAAGAGGCTGTTGGAGCCACTCCACCACCTGGCTGTCATGGTTTTGTTTCCCAAGCCTGTGTGACAGGACAGCTCCCAGCAGAACCAAACAGCAGCTGGTACAGAGGTGGCACTTCAAGCACTTTTGGACATCCACATCCCAACTTGTGTGTAGGTTGGGGGAGGATGACAGGGCCAGGAGAACCTGGAGACTTTGTTATTTCCATTTTGAGACAAGCTGTGAAGTAGGACAAGAGTGTGGTTGGAGGTGGCCTGAGACACACCTGCCTAAAGATGGGATGAGTGACTCTGCAAGTTGCCTTCTCTCTGCTAAATATAGCCAGAGTGGTGTTCACTAGCAAGAGGAGTCACCTGCAAGTCACTTTCTCTCTGCTAAATATAGGGAGAGGAGTGCTCACCTGGAGCAGTTTTCATCTAGGGCTGCACAGGGCTGAATTCAGGACCACAGGGTTTAAGCAGAGCAAGATTGCAGGTTCCCAGTGGCTCCACCTCCATGCTTTGCAATTTCACATCCTCTTGAGCACTGGAATGGAGATGAGCTGCAAGGAATGGCACCAAAGACAGCCAGGGGCTGCAAGGAATGGCACCAAAGACAGCCAGGGGCTGCAAGGAATGGCACCAAAGACAGCCAGGGGCTGCAAGGAATGGCACAGAAGACAGCCAGGGGCTGCAAGGAATGGCACCAAAGACAGCCAGGGGCTGCAAGGAATGGCACCAAAGACAGCCAGGGGCTGCAAGGAATGGCACCAAAGACAGCCAGGGGCTGCAAGGAATGGCACAGAAGACAGCCAGGGGCTGCAGGGAATGGCACCAAAGACAGCCAGGGGCTGCAGGGAATGGCACAGAAGACAGCCAGGGGCTGCAAGGAATGGCACCAAAGACAGCCAGGGGCTGCAGGGAATGGCACAGAAGACAGCCAGGGGCTGCAGGGAATGGCACAGAAGACAGCCAGGGGCTGCAGGGAATGGCACCAAAGACAGCCAGGGGCTGCAGGGAATGGCACAGAAAACAGCCAGGGGCTGCAAGGAATGGCACAGAAGACAGCCAGGGGCTGCAAGGAATGGCACCAAAGACAGCCAGGGGCTGCAAGGAATGGCACCAAAGACAGCCAGGGGCTGCAAGGAATGGCACAGAAGACAGCCAGGGGCTGCAGGGAATGGCACCAAAGACAGCCAGGAGCTGCAGGGAATGGCACAGAAAACAGCCAGGGGCTGCAAGGAATGGCACAGAAGACAGCCAGGGGCTGCAGGGAATGGCACAGAAGACAGCCAGGGGCTGCAAGGAATGGCACAGAAGACAGCCAGAGGAAGCAAGGAATGGCACAGAAGACAGCCAGGGGCTGCAAGGAATGGCACAGAAGACAGCCAGAGGAAGCAAGGAATGGCACAGAAGACAGCCAGGGGCTGCAGGGAATGGCACAGAAGACAGCCAGGGGCTGCAGGGAATGGCACAGAAAACAGCCAGGGGCTGCAGGGAATGGCACAGAAAACAGCCAGGGGCTGCAGGGAATGGCACAGAAGACAGCCAGAGGAAGCAAGGAATGGCACAGAAGACAGCCAGGGGCTGCAAGGAATGGCACAGAAGACAGCCAGAGGAAGCAAGGAATGGCACCAAAGACAGCCAGGGGCTGCAGGGAATGGCACAGAAAACAGCCAGGGGCTGCAGGGAATGGCAAAGAAGACAGCCAGGGGCTGCAGGGAATGGCACAGAAGACAGCCAGAGGAAGCAAGGAATGGCACAGAAGACAGCCAGGGGCTGCAGGGAATGGCACAAAACACAGCAGGGGCTGCAGGGAATGGCACAGAAGACAGCCAGGGGCTGCAAGGAATGGCACAGAAGACAGCCAGAGGATGGAAGGAATGGCACAAAACAACAGCCAGGGGCAAAGCTCCCCAACAAATACTTGTGATAACTTAAAAGGGGGAAGAGATGCTGAGGTGGAGCACAAGTCCTACCTGGACATGAGGAAAGGCTGTTTTTCTTGTGAGGGTGACAGAGCACTGGACCTGGCTGTCCAGAGGAGTTGTGGAGTCTTCTACTCTGGAAAGATTCAAACCCTACATGGACATGATGGAGACAGTAGCCAGGTGGGGTTGGGCTCTGCTGCCAGGCAAGCAGCAGCAGAAGAAGGGGACAGAGTGTCAAGTTGTGGCAGGGGAGGTCTGGGCTGGATGTTGTTAGGAAGTTGTTGGCAGAGAGAGTGATTGGCATTGGAATGGGCTGCCCAAGGAGGTGGTGGAGTCTGTGTGGCTGGAGGTGTTGAAGCCAAGCCTGGCTGGGGCACTTAGTGCCATGGTCTGGTTTGCTTGGCCAGGGCTGGGTGCTAGGTTGGGCTGGCTGAGCTTGGAGCTCTCTTCCAACCTGCTTGATTCTCTGATTCTGTGACTCTGAGCAACCTGATCTAGTTGAAGATGTCCCTGGTCACTGCAGAGGGGTTGGCCTAGAGGACCTCTAAAGGTCCTTTCTGAACCAAACCACTTTATGATTCTAGGACATTTACTTGACCCTGAACTCACAGACCCTCAATCTGCAGCTCCAGCTGACCGCTCCTTGCCTGCCTGGCTCTTCTCTGCCTCACTCAGGACCAGGGCACTACCTGGGCTTGCAGCAGGACAAATGTCTGGAGTGATGTTTGTGAGAGCAGCCAGGGCTTTGTCACATGTGGTGGCATTTCCTCTCTGACACAAACCCTTCTGATGTGAGGCACAGATAGGCACAGACACCTGAGCACAGCAGTTCCTCACTGCAGAAGCTGTGGGCTCAGCAAAGGTGGCAGTGAGCTGGTGCTGAATCCCTGCGGGGTTTCCCCCACTGCTGGGTCTCAAATTACATCAGCCAGTGGCATTTTCCCTGCAGGCTTCAGAAGCAGAACATCCCAGGAATGAAGGGACCAGAGGGACCAAGCTGGAAGCCACTGACAGCTACACTTCCTCTGACATCAGCTGTGGCTGCAGGTTGCTCCTGGAAGAGCTGCCAGAGCCTGGGTTCCACCTGTGCCTGCTTGTGTCAGTGCTCTGAACTACTGAGCCCTAACATAATCCAGCCTGGGACAAGGGATCAGGATCACCTTTTATGATCAGGTTCCTGCCTGGTGCATGTGGGGCAGGCTGGGGATGGAGTCTACCTGGACTGCAGCAAAGTCTTTGGCACCATCTGCCACAAGCAGCTCCTGGCACAGCTGGCAGCTCCTGGCTTGGACAGAGTCACTCTGACAGGGTCAGGAACTGGCTGGAGGGCTGGGCCCAGAGAGTGGTGGTGAATGGTGCCACATCCAGTTGGCAGCTGGCACCAGTGGTATGCCCCAGGGATCAGTGCTGGGCACAGTCCTGTTTGGCATCTTTACTGATGATGTGGAGCAGAGGATTGAGTCCAGCAGCAGTAAGTTTGCAGACAGCACCGTGCCAGGAGCAGCTGTGGAGCTGTTGGAGGGTAGGAGAGCCCTGCAGAGGGACTTGGCCAGGCTGGATGGGTGGGCAGAGGCCAATGGGATGAGACTGAACAAGGCCAAGGGCAGGGTTCTACACTTTGGCCACAACAACCCCAAGCAGCACTACAGGCTGGGGCCAGAGTGGCTGAGAGCAGCCAGGCAGAGAGGGAGCTGGGGGTGCTGGCAGAGAGGAGCTGCAGAGGAGGCAGCAGTGCCCAGGTGGGCAGCAGAGCCAATGGCATCCTGGGCTGGCTCAGGAGCAGTGTGGGCAGCAGGACAAGGGAGGTTCTTCTGGCCCTGTGCTCAGCACTGCTCAGGCCACCCCTTGGGTGCTGTGTCCAGTTCTGGGCTCCTCGATTCAAGAGAGATGCTGAGGTGCTGGAAGGTGTCCAGAGAAGGGCAGCAAGGCTGGGGAGGGGCCTGGAGCAGAGCCCTGTGAGGAGAGGCTGAGGGAGCTGGGGGTGTGCAGCCTGCAGCAGAGGAGGCTCAGGGCAGAGCTCATTGCTGCCTGCAGGGAGGCTGTAACTAGGTGGGGTTGGGCTCTGCTGCCAGGCAAGCAGCAACAGAAGAGGACACAGCCTTAAGCTGTGGCAGGGCAGATCTAGACTGGATATGAGGAGGAAGTTGTTGTCAGAGAGAGTGATTGGCATTGGAATGGGCTGCCCAGGGAGGTGGTGGAGTCTCTGTGCCTGGAGGTGTTGAAGCCAAGCCTGGCTGGGGCACTTAGTGCCATGGTCTGGTTGATTGGTTAGGGCTGGGTGCTAGGTTGGAGTGGCTGAGCTTGGAGCTCTCTTCCAACCTGCTTGATTCTGTGATTCTCTGATTCTTTGCAGCTCCTGTTAGCCAGGCAGACTCCAAGCATGGCATATTTGGGATCCCTGAGCCTGAAAGACCCCAGCTACCACTACAGCTAAGGAAGTGACATGAAGGTTCTTTGCCAAGCAGGATCACAGTCCT
This sequence comes from Pogoniulus pusillus, assembly GCF_015220805.1. Lineage (NCBI taxonomy): Eukaryota > Metazoa > Chordata > Aves > Piciformes > Lybiidae > Pogoniulus > Pogoniulus pusillus. The sequence continues at coordinate 40,447,670 of NC_087270.1, forward strand.
GCTGGATCCCTGTGGTCCAGATAACTTCACATCATCATCATCATCATCATCATCACCATCATCATCAGGAACTCCAGGTCTGGAGCCTATCAGAAAGCCCAGAGGGGTTTTGCAAATAAGATCCTGCCTGTTTGGAAGGGGAGAGAAATCTTCCTGCCCACACTCAAAGGGAAAGTGCTGCAAACCACTTTGAAAGCAGCTAAACTTCCCTCCTGGGAATTTTCTCCCCAGGTTTGAGTTTTAACTTTTGAAAAACAAAATAAAATCAAACCAAAAACAACAGCCACAAAAACCCCCAACCCAACCCACATCTTCTGCAATCCTGGCTCTGCTCACACATCAAAAGGGTTTCAAAGCTCACTGTAAAAAGGAGGTTTCATTTAATAACCACATCTGCAATTTGCAGAGCAACTCCTTTCCCAGGGAGGAGAGGATGAGCACTTTACACAGGGCAGAAGGCACACAGAGAAGAAGAAGCTTCACGTGGCACAGAACCAGTGGGCAACCTACTCTTGGCTTTTAAGATGAGCTGGGATGTCTCACCTCTCCTTTCCACCACAGCACATCACAACCAGCGTTCTACAGGCAGGAGACCCTGCCCCACACATACCATACCATGGCCAAGTGGAGGCCAGTGACAAGTGGAGTCCCTTAGGGAGCAGTCCTGGGACCAGTCTTGTTCAACATCTTTGTGGGTGCCATGGACAGAGGCACTGAGTGCAGCCTCAGCAAGTTTGCTGCCCACACCAAGCTGTGTGGTGCAGCAGCCAGGCTGGAGGGCAGGGATCCATCCAGAGGGAGCTGGGCAGGCTGCAGAGGTGGGCACAAGCCAAGCTCAGGAGGGTCAACAAGACCAAGGGCAAGGTCCTGCAGCTGGGTCAAGGCTCTCACCACTCTCATGCTCGACAACTTCCTCCTCACCTCCACTCTCACTCTCCCCACCTCCAGCTTTGCTCCATTCCCCCCACTCCTGCCACTCCCTCACAGCCTCAAAAGTCTCTCCCCAGCTTTTTTGTACCCCCCTTCAGATGCTGGAAGGCCACAAGAAGGTCCCCTGGGAGCCTCCTCTGCTCCAGCCTGCACAGCCCCAACTCTTTCAGTCTGTGCTCACAGCAGAGCTGCTGCAGCCTCTGAGCATCCTCCTGGCCCTGCTCTGGACACTCTCCAGCATCTCCACAGCCCTCTTGTCCCAGGGGCTCCAGAGCTGGATGCAGTACTCCAGGTGGGGTCTCAGCAGCAGAGCACAGCAGAGGAGGAGAATCCCCTCCCTGGCCCTGCTGGCCACACTGCTGCTGCTGCAGCCCAGGCTCTGCTTGGCTTTCTGGGCTGCAAGTGCACACTGCTGGCTCCTGTTGAGCTTCTCCTCCAGCAGCACCCCCAAGTCCCTCTCCTCAGGGCTGCTCTCCAGCCACTCACTGCCCAGCCTGCATTTGTGCTTGGCATTGCCTCCACCCAGCTGCAGGACACTGCACTTAGGTACTTGTTGGTGTCTGCATTGGCACACAGGTTGGTGCCTGTGTTTGTATTTGGGTACTTGTTGTGTCTGCATTGGCACATAGGTTGGTGCCTATGTTTGTACTTGGGTACTTGTGTCTGCATTGGCACACAGGTTGGTGCCTGTGTTTGTATTTGGGTACTTGTTGTGTCTGCATTGGCACACAGGTTGGTGCCTGTGTTGGTATTTGGGTACTTGTTGGTGTCTGCATTGGCACACAGGTTGGTGCCTGTGTTGGTACTTGGGTACTTGTTGGTGTCTGCATTGGCACATAGGTTGGTGCCTATGTTTGTACTTGGGTACTTGTGTCTGCATTGGCACACAGGTTGGTGCCTGTGTTGGTACTTGGGTACTTGTTGGTGTCTGCATTGGCACACAAGTTGGTGCCTGTGTTTGTACTTGGGTACTTGTTGGTGTCTGCATTGGCACACAGGTTGGTGCCTGTGTTGGTACTTGGGTACTTGTTGTGTCTGCATTGGCACACAGGTTGGTGCCTGTGTTGGTACTTGGGTACTTGTTGGTGTCTGCATTGGCACACAGGTTGGTGCCTGTGTTGGTACTTGGGTACTTGTTGTGTCTGCATTGGCACACAGGTTGGTGCCTGTGTTGGTACTTGGGTACTTGTTGGTGTCTGCATTGGCACACAAGTTGGTGTCTGTGTTTGTATTTGGGTACTTGTTGTGTCTGCATTGGCACACAGGTTGGTGCCTGTGTTGGTACTTGGGTACTTGTTGGTGTCTGCATTGGCACATAGGTTGGTGCCTATGTTTGTACTTGGGTACTTGTGTCTGCATTGGCACACAGGTTGGTGCCTGTGTTGGTACTTGGGTACTTGTTGGTGTCTGCATTGGCACACAGGTTGGTGCCTGTGTTGGTACTTGGGTACTTGTTGGTGTCTGCATTGGCACACAGGTTGGTGCCTGTGTTGGTACTTGGGTACTTGTTGGTGTCTGCATTGGCACACAGGTTGGTGCCTGTGTTGGTACTTGGGTACTTGTTGTGTCTGCATTGGCACACAGGTTGGTGCCTGTGTTGGTACTTGGGTACTTGTTGGTGTCTGCATTGGCACACAGGTTGGTGCCTGTGTTGGTACTTGGGTACTTGTTGTGTCTGCATTGGCACACAGGTTGGTGCCTGTGTTGGTACTTGGGTACTTGTTGGTGTCTGCATTGGCACACAGGTTGGTGCCTGTGTTGGTACTTGGGTACTTGTTGTGTCTGCATTGGCACACAAGTTGGTGCCTGTGTTGGTACTTGGGTACTTGTTGGTGTCTGCATTGGCACACAGGTTGGTGCCTGTGTTGGTACTTGGGTACTTGTTGGTGTCTGCATTGGCACACAGGTTGGTGCCTGTGTTGGTACTTGGGTACTTGTTGGTGTCTGCATTGGCACACAGGTTGGTGCCTGTGTTGGTACTTGGGTACTTGTTGGTGTCTGCATTGGCACACAGGTTGGTGCCTGTGTTTGTATTTGGGTACTTGTTGTGTCTGCATTGGCACATAGGTTGGTGCCTATGTTTGTACTTGGGTACTTGTGTCTGCATTGGCACACAGGTTGGTGCCTGTGTTGGTACTTGGGTACTTGTGTCTGCATTGGCACACAGGTTGGTGCCTGTGTTGGTACTTGGGTACTTGTGTCTGCATTGGCACACAGGTTGGTGCCTGTGTTGGTACTTGGGTACTTGTTGGTGTCTGCATTGGCACACAGGTTGGTGCCTGTGTTTGTATTTGGGTACTTGTTGTGTCTGCATTGGCACACAGGTTGGTGCCTGTGTTGGTACTTGGGTACTTGTTGGTGTCTGCATTGGCACACAAGTTGGTGTCTGTGTTTGTATTTGGGTACTTGTTGTGTCTGCATTGGCACACAGGTTGGTGCCTGTGTTGGTACTTGGGTACTTGTTGGTGTCTGCATTGGCACATAGGTTGGTGCCTGTGTTGGTACTTGGGTACTTGTTGGTGTCTGCATTGGCACACAGGTTGGTGCCTGTGTTGGTACTTGGGTACTTGTTGGTGTCTGCATTGGCACATAGGTTGGTGCCTATGTTTGTACTTGGGTACTTGTGTCTGCATTGGCACACAGGTTGGTGCCTGTGTTGGTACTTGGGTACTTGTTGGTGTCTGCATTGGCACACAAGTTGGTGCCTGTGTTTGTATTTGGGTACTTGTTGTGTCTGCATTGGCACACAGGTTGGTGCCTGTGTTGGTACTTGGGTACTTGTTGGTGTCTGCATTGGCACACAGGTTGGTGCCTGTGTTGGTACTTGGGTACTTGTTGGTGTCTGCATTGGCACATAGGTTGGTGCCTATGTTTGTACTTGGGTACTTGTGTCTGCATTGGCACACAGGTTGGTGCCTGTGTTGGTACTTGGGTACTTGTTGGTGTCTGCATTGGCACACAAGTTGGTGCCTGTGTTTGTACTTGGGTACTTGTTGTGTCTGCATTGGCACACAGGTTGGTGCCTGTGTTGGTACTTGGGTACTTGTTGGTGTCTGCATTGGCACACAGGTTGGTGCCTGTGTTGGTACTTGGGTACTTGTTGTGTCTGCATTGGCACACAGGTTGGTGCCTGTGTTGGTACTTGGGTACTTGTTGGTGTCTGCATTGGCACACAGGTTGGTGCCTGTGTTGGTACTTGGGTACTTGTTGTGTCTGCATTGGCACACAGGTTGGTGCCTGTGTTGGTACTTGGGTACTTGTTGGTGTCTGCATTGGCACACAGGTTGGTGCCTGTGTTGGTACTTGGGTACTTGTTGTGTCTGCATTGGCACACAGGTTGGTGCCTGTGTTGGTACTTGGGTACTTGTTGGTGTCTGCATTGGCACACAAGTTGGTGTCTGTGTTTGTATTTGGGTACTTGTTGTGTCTGCATTGGCACACAGGTTGGTGCCTGTGTTGGTACTTGGGTACTTGTTGGTGTCTGCATTGGCACATAGGTTGGTGCCTATGTTTGTACTTGGGTACTTGTGTCTGCATTGGCACACAGGTTGGTGCCTGTGTTGGTACTTGGGTACTTGTTGGTGTCTGCATTGGCACACAGGTTGGTGCCTGTGTTGGTACTTGGGTACTTGTTGGTGTCTGCATTGGCACACAGGTTGGTGCCTGTGTTGGTACTTGGGTACTTGTTGGTGTCTGCATTGGCACACAGGTTGGTGCCTGTGTTGGTACTTGGGTACTTGTTGTGTCTGCATTGGCACACAGGTTGGTGCCTGTGTTGGTACTTGGGTACTTGTTGGTGTCTGCATTGGCACACAGGTTGGTGCCTGTGTTGGTACTTGGGTACTTGTTGTGTCTGCATTGGCACACAGGTTGGTGCCTGTGTTGGTACTTGGGTACTTGTTGGTGTCTGCATTGGCACACAGGTTGGTGCCTGTGTTGGTACTTGGGTACTTGTTGTGTCTGCATTGGCACACAAGTTGGTGCCTGTGTTGGTACTTGGGTACTTGTTGGTGTCTGCATTGGCACACAGGTTGGTGCCTGTGTTGGTACTTGGGTACTTGTTGGTGTCTGCATTGGCACACAGGTTGGTGCCTGTGTTTGTACTTGGGTACTTGTTGGTGTCTGCATTGGCACACAGGTTGGTGCCTGTGTTGGTACTTGGGTACTTGTTGTGTCTGCATTGGCACACAGGTTGGTGCCTGTGTTGGTACTTGGGTACTTGTTGGTGTCTGCATTGGCACACAGGTTGGTGCCTGTGTTGGTACTTGGGTACTTGTTGTGTCTGCATTGGCACACAGGTTGGTGCCTGTGTTGGTACTTGGGTACTTGTTGGTGTCTGCATTGGCACACAGGTTGGTGCCTGTGTTGGTACTTGGGTACTTGTTGTGTCTGCATTGGCACACAAGTTGGTGCCTGTGTTGGTACTTGGGTACTTGTTGGTGTCTGCATTGGCACACAGGTTGGTGCCTGTGTTGGTACTTGGGTACTTGTTGGTGTCTGCATTGGCACACAGGTTGGTGCCTGTGTTGGTACTTGGGTACTTGTTGGTGTCTGCATTGGCACACAGGTTGGTGCCCATGTTGGCACTTGTCTAGTTGGGTACTTGTTGGTTAACGATGTATTTCATAATCCCTGCCTCCTTAACTGCCCCAGATAAATCAGGCCTCAGCACCCCAATCTCACAGCATCCCTTGCCCTACTCTGTGTCCCCATTCCATGCAGCTCCAGCCTGAAGCCCACTGTCTGCACAAGCTTCTACAAGTGCTGTTTCTCACACAGGGTCTGGTAGCTGCTGGAGCCACGCAGCAGAGATCAGGCTCAGCACCTCTAAATGCCACAGGAGCTGGCAGAGGAGCTGACTGCAAGGGAAAAGCACATGAGTAACCCTGAGAGTCACTCAGAGCAGAGAAGAGGCTGGTATTAAGGGTGCAGATGGGGACAAATTATGTCAAGAGCATGGTTCAAACCACTGATGGTTAAATAACCTCCTCCAGGCAGCTTTGGTAAACACAGTGCCATAAAGGAGCCTTTCTGCTGCCCACTGTGAGTCTCTGAAGGCAGTAGATGACAGCAAGTGGTCGCTTGGACTCCTCTGCTCCTGCTTCTCCACATCCCTGTGCCTCTTGTCAAAGGGAGATGCTGAGGGACATCACAGATTCACAGAATCACAGAATGTTGGGGGTTGGAAGAGACCTCAAAGGTCCTTCTGCCCAGTCTGAATCTCCTCTTTTACAGATTCACAGGAAGGGATCCTCAAAGGTCCTTCTGCCCAGTCTGAATCTCCTCTCTAGTCACCATCCCTGGAGGTGTTAAAGAAGCCTGGATGAGGCACTTAGTGCCACGGTCTGGTTGACTGGATAGGGCTGGGTGCTAGATTGGGCTGGATGAGCTTGGAGGTCTCTTCCAACCTGGTTGATTCTATGATTCTATGATTCTATGATTAGTGCCATGGTCTGGTTGACTGGATAGGGCTGGGTGCTAGGTTGGGCTGGATGAGCTTGGAGCTCTCTTCCAACCTGCCTGATTCTGTGACTCTATGATTTTCTCCCACAGGCAGGTGATCCTGGAGCATTCAATGCAGTAAAGATGCAAGACTGAGCACAGCAGCCAGTTTCAACCCAGTGATCCTTAAACCCTGATGTCCAAACCTCCACTCAGGGATGAAAACAACAGCATCCAGTTTCAGAAGGTGCTACAACCTCACTGTCTTCCACAGCTCAGGCAACCACCAGGGTCAGTCTCTATTGTGCATCATTCAGTGTTAATACTTCCAGGGCTGGTTTTCTTTCTTTCAATTGCAACTCCACCTTTGGGATTAGTGATTTTATTTTATGATGGGATATTAAGAGTAGGCAGCCAACCTTTTCCCCCTCCCCCCCCCCCCACCTCTTTTTTTTTCTCCTCCCAGCCAGCACTCAGAGGGAATAGATGAAACCATTAAATAAACACAAGCACAGGAAACACTGCAAACTCTTAGCCATTATTCTATGAAGAGAATGCCAATGCAAACACTGTAATAAAATATTCTTCTCTGAAATCAACACTAATTTTCTAGAGGCAATCAAATTCATCCCCATGATCACTCCTCCTAGGGAAAACAGCCAAGCACTGCTACATTCAGATCTCTGTGGCTCCATCTCTTAGTGTGGTTCAGACAGGCTGCAAACCCATGGCTACAGAAAGGTTTGCTATGGAAAAAATCCCTGGGGACAACACATAAGAGGCCACAATAAAGTCTCTCTGGAGCCTTCCTTTCTCCAGGCTGTACAGTCCCAACTCTCTCAGCCTGTCTTCACATCATAGAATCATAGAATCAGGCAGGTTGGAAGAGACCTCCAAGCTCATCCAGCCCAACCTAGCACCCAGCCCTCAACAATCAACCAGACCATGGCACTAAGTGCCTCATCCAGGCTTTGCTTCAACACCTCCAGGGATGGTGACTCCACCACCTCCCTGGGCTGCCCCATGTAGCACCCAAAACCATCACACCACTCCAAGAGGTCCATGGACCCCCAGAGCTGGACACAGTACTCAAGGTAGACCTTACCAGTGCAGAGCAGAGGGGCAGAATCCCTTCCCCCAATCTGTTGGCCAGGCTGCTTTGATTGCAGTCCAGGAAACACTTTGCCTTCTGGACTGCAAGCACACCTTGCCAATTCAAGTCCAGCTTTTCACCCACCAGCACTCCTAAGCCCTTCTTTGCAAGGCAGCTCTCAATGTCTCAAGCCCAACAGCTCCAAAGCCATAGCACATCAGCAGTGTCCCACTGCACAGATGCAGCAGCCCCACCAGACCACTGGTGGAGCCTTCATGATGCTTTTACACCCTACCCAGCTTTTTAGCAGCTTGACAGCCCTCAGAAGTTGGGCTGCATGAGCTTGGAGGTCTCTCCCAATCTGCGTGATTCTATGATTCTATGGTCTAGTTGATTGGCCAGGGCTGGGTGCTAGGTTGGACTGGATGAGCTTGGAAGTCACTTCCAACCTGCCTGATTCTATCATTAGTGCCATGGTCTGGTTGACTGGATAGGGCTGGGTGCTAGGTTGGACTGGATGAGCTTGGAGGTCTCTTCCAACCTGCTTGATTCTATGATTCTATGGTCTAGTTGATTGGCCAGGGCTGGGTGCTAGGTTGGACTGGATGAGCTTGGAGGTCTCTTCACAGTATCACAGTATCACAGTATCACCAAGGTTGGAAGAGACCTCACAGATCATCAAGCCCAACCCTTTACCACAGAGCTCAAGGCCAGACCATGGCACCAAGTGCCACGTCCAGTCCTGCCTTGAACAGCCCCAGGGACGGCGACTCCACCACCTCCCCGGGCAGCCCATTCCAGTGTCCAATGACTCTCTCAGGGAAGAACTTTCTCCTCACCTCCAGCCTAAATCTCCCCTGGTGTAGCCTGAGGCTGTGTCCTCTTGTTCTGGTGCTGGCCACCTGAGAGAAGAGAGCAACCTCCTCCTGGCCACAACCACCCCTCAGGTAGTTGCAGACAGCAATAAGGTCACCCCTGAGCCTCCTCTTCTCCAGGCTAACCAATCCCAGCTCCCTCAGCCTCTCCTCGTAGGGCTGTGCTCAAGGCCTCTCCCCAGCCTCGTTGCCCTTCTCTGGACACGCTCAAGCATCTCAATGTCCCTCCTAAACTGGGGGGCCCAGAATTGAACACAGGACTCAAGGTGAGGTCTAACCAGTGCAGAGTACAGGGGCAGAATGACCTCCCTGCTCCTGCTGGCCACACCATTCCTGATGCAGGCCAGGATGCCACTGGCTCTCTTGGCCACCTGGGCACACTGCTGGCTCATGTTCAGGCAGGTATCAATCAGCACCCCCAGATCCCTCTCTGTCTGGCTGCTCTCAGCCACTCCGACCCCAGCCTGTATCTCTGCATGGGGTTGTTGTGGCCAAAGTGCAGCACCCTGCACTTGGAGCTATTGAACACCATCCCATTGGACTCTGCCCATCTGTGCAGGCAATGATGGGTGATGGTCTCTTGGCTACGCAGTGAAAACTGCATCATCAGGCTCAGGACCAGCCAAGCCCCTCCATGATGGAGGTTGAATCATTTCTCCTTTCTGTATCCACAGCACAGGATCAATTAACCTTTGCTGTGGCTCCTCCTGTGAGTCACTTAAGAGGGGGGAACAGTTAAACTGCTTCACAGGAAATGGGTTTTAAAAGGCTCTGCTCAGTTCTGCATAAGATGAGAGGGAAAAAATAGAGGTGGGGGGGGGAAGGAGGAAATTCAAGCATGTTCAGCATCTCATGGATTAATCCTAGGCCTAGAGCCAGGATAATTACTGCCAGAAGGAAGAGAAGTAACATAAATATAGGTTAAGGCACAAAAGATGCCATTGGTGAGGTTTTATCCAGCACCAGCTCAAGAAGGGATTTGTAAATTTAATTATAGAAAGATTCTAAAAGCAGGTAATACCCCAAAGGGTTGTGAAAATTATTTTACTAAAGTGAGGAGAGGGAAACAGAAAATAAACTCACCCAAACATGTTAAACTAAGTAGGGCACCTGATAGATCTCGGGCAGAGCCTCCTGCAGGATCCGGAGCAGCCTGCGGGCTGGGGATGTGCACTGGCAGCAGCTGGTGCCAGCCTCCACGGTTCACACAGTGCTCTGGGTTGGAAGGCACCTCCAAAGGTCACACAATCACAGGATGCCAGGGGCTGGAAGGGACCTCCAAAGCTCAGCCAGTCCAACCCCCCTGCCAGAGCAGCATCCCCTGGAGCAGATCACACAGGAACACATCCAGGCGAGTTTTGAGTATCCCCAGAGAGGGAGACTCCACAACCCCCACCCTGGGCAGCCTGTTCCAGGGCGCTGGCACCTTCACAGGGAAAAAATTCCTCCTCACAGAATCAGCCAGGTTGGAAGAGACCTCTGACCTAGCTGCAGATGTGCCTGCTTAACTACAAGGTTGGACTAGAGAAATACAAATGTCCCTTCCAATCTAAACCATTCTCTGGCTCTGTATTAGGAAGAGCATCAATTCCACCCCAGTCTAAACCAGCACACCTCCACTCTCACTCTCCTCACCTCCAGCTTTGCTCCATTCCCTCCACTCCTGCCACTCCCTCACAGCCTTCAAAGCCCCTCCCCAGCTTTTTTCTAGCCCACTTCAGATCCTGAAAGGCCACAAGAAGGTCCCCTGGGAGCCTCCTCTGCTGCAGTCTGCACAGCCCCAACTCTTTCACTCTATCAATCTCCAGCCTACCTGTTCCCTTCAAGTATTGGAAGGCAGCTCTACAATCCCTCCAGAGTCTTCTCCAGGCTGAACAACCCCAGCTCCCCCAGCCTGTCCTCATAGCAGAGGTGCTCCAGCCCTTGGATGACCTTTGTGGCTCTGCTCTGCAGTTGCTCCAACAGCTCTGTGTCCTTCTCGTGCTGGGTATCCCAGGGCTGGATGGGGTATTTGAGGTGTGTGCACACCACAGTATTGAGGCTCACAGAATCACTCAGGGTTGGAAGAGACCACAAGGAGCAGCCAGTTCCAAGCCCCCTGCCATGCCCAGGGACACCCTACCCTAGAGCAGGCTGCACACAGCCTCACACAGCCTGGCCTTAAACACCTCCAGCCATGGGGCCTCAACCACCTCCCTGGGCAACCCATTCCAGCCTCTCACCACTCTCCTGCTCAACAGCTTCCTCCTCACATTGCCTTCAGGTTCCCTGTTGCCTCCAGGTTCCCTGTTGCCTCCATCCTTTCTCACCTCTCTGCTTACCCTCTCCTCCTTCTAGAAACACTGCAGGGGCTTTCTTTGCAGGGCTGTCCCCACTCTTCCAGAGCAATGAACCACTGCTACAAGGTGAGCACAAGCAAGGGGTGGAGGACCAGGCAGGAATAACTGATGAGGTTCAGTGCTGGGATCTCTTGGGCTTCCCACTAGAATACAGCTACCTTGAGCAACTGGAAATGTTAACTCTTGACCTATAAACCACATTTTCAGTGTACAAACTGTGTTTCTGACCTCTCTGCAGTGCTTCCTGCTCCACAAGGCAGCTCCTGAAATGTCCCTGGGACCGATCTGGGTGCTTGCTCAGCACAGCTCTGCACAAGCTTTAGTCCAGCCCAGCAAGGCATACATCAATTGTGCTCCTAAAATAGATGATCTGCTTAAATGCTCTGCTGCTCTGCTCCTGCCATGCCTGGTGTGGGCAACCATAGCATGGCTTACGTTGGAAGGAGCCTCACAGATCATCTACTCCCACCTGCCACGGGCAGGGTTGCTTCTCAACTAAATCAGCTTGGCTCAAGGCTTCTTCTCCAACCTGGCTTTGAACAGTTGCAGGGAGGAGGCATCCACAGCCTCTCCTGCCAACCTATTTGTGCTAGTTTGAAGCTAGCTAGGATGTTTTGGTGAGAACAACTAGATCACAGGCTGTGAAAGGAGAACAGTGGTGATGTCTGCTGCACTCATAGGCTTGCTGGGATGGGTAAGAACATAAATATAGGTAACAGAGCCATTCTCTGGGCTTCATGGGCTGCATCTCACTCTAACCTAACCTGCTGTCTGTGTGGCTAACCCACCTACTTCTAAGCCCCCTGGCCAGCCCTCCAAACTATCTTGGGCACAAGGCAACATCTTGGGTAAGGCAGAGGGGTGGGAGAAGGTGGCAGGGTGGTTGGGAGCCCCTGCTGGGGACTCAGGTTTCTGGCAGGGCTGCTGTGTTTCTGTGTTACCATTAACTTGTCTATTTCTGTCTCTAGCTGCAGATACTGTAACTATCTGCTTGTATCTTGTGCTAAGCTGTAAACGTAAAGCTTCATTCAATTTCCAGAGCTGCTGAGCCTAGTCTGGGTGATTCCCAGTGTTGGGGGGCAGGGAACACACAAACCATCACACTATTCCAGAGTCTCACCGCCCTTGGACTGACAAACTTCTTCCCAAGATCCAGTCTAAATCTACTCTACTCCAGCTTAAAACCATTCCCCCTTGTCCTGTCACTAGACACCCTCAGGAAAAGTCCCTCTCCAGCCTTCCTGTAGGATCCTATGAGGAGAGGCTGAGGGGGCTGGGGGTGTGCAGCCTGCAGCAGAGGAGGCTCAGGGCAGAGCTCATTGCTGTCTGCAGGGAGGCTGTAGCCAGGTGGGGTTGGGCTCTGCTGCCAGACACCCAGCAACAGAAGGGGACAGAGTGTCAAGCTGTGCCAGCGGAGGTCTAGGCTGGATGTTGTTAGGAAGTTGTTGTCAGAGAGAGTGATTGGCATTGGAATGGGCTGCCCAGGGAGGTGGTGGAGTCTCTGTGGCTGGAGGTGTTGAAGCCAAGCCTGGCTGGGGCACTTAGTGCCATGGTCTGGTTGCTTGTTGAGGGCTGGGTGCTAGGTTGGGCTGGCTGAGCTTGGAGCTCTCTTCCAACCTGCTTGATTCTATGATCCTGTCAGGCAGCTCTAAGGTCTTCTCCAGGCTGAACAACCCCAGCCCCCTCAGCCTACCCTCACCAGCAGAGATGCCCCAACCCTTTGTGACCCTGTTCTGGACTCTCTCCAGCAGCTCTGTGTTCTTCTTATGCCGGGGACAGGATCACAGAATTGCTTAGATGGGCAAAACCCTTCAAGCTCCTCGAGTCCAAGCTTTAGTTTCAGACTGACAAGTCCTTGACTAACCCAAATCCCTCAGCACAGCATCCAATCGCTACGGTTGGAAGGGACCCCCAGGATCATCCAGAACTCTGGCAGTAAGAAGGAAACACTGCCAGCATAGATTGCCAGTGAAAAGGCACTTCAAAAGATGACAGACAAGTATTTTAAGCTCAAAATATATATACACACATTTATTAGGAAGCAAAACAGGGTTTTACAAACTCATCGTGCACAAAAGACAATGCATTACAGGAACCCCCACTCAGGGCTGACTGCTGCAAGCTTCCCCTCTGCTGGCAAAGACTAACGTGACCCTGCTCCTCTCCGCCCTGCTGAGCAATGTTTCTGCTCACACAGCTCTTTTAATCTTGTTTCACGCCTGTTGTTTCCATGCACTGTGATCCACACTGGACTCTGCGAGCCCTTTGGTATGTAAATACCTTCAGCAGCTCAGAGCTACAAGCGAGGCACGCAGAGGTTGTCTGCAAGAATGGGCTTCGAAGGTGGTTTAACTCATGCATACCAAGCAGCACAACGACCCCCTGAAAGCCACAGAGTTTCAGTACTTTCAGTACTGAAGGGGACCTACAGGAAGGTTGGGGAAGGACTGCTTAGAAGGGCTTGGAGGGCAGGGGGTTGAAACTGGAGCAGGGCAGGTTTAGGTTGGACATCAGGAGAGAGTTCTTTACAATGAGAGAAGTAAAAGAAGGCAACAGCAGGCCCAGGGATGTGGTTGAGTTCCTATCCCTGCAGACACTCGAGATCATGGAATGTCAGAGGCTGGAAGGGACCTCAGGAGCTCAGCCAGTCCAACCTCCTAGCCAGAGCAGCATCCCCTACACCACATCACACAGGAACATATCCAGGCAGGTGTTGAGTATCTCCAGAGAGGGAGACTCCACAGCCCCCCTGGGCAGCCTGTTCCAGGGCTCTGGCACCCTCACAGGGTAAAATTCCTCCTTATGTTTCCATGGAACTTCCTATGCCTCAGCTTCCACCCAGTGCCCCTTGGCCTGTCCCTGGGCATCACCCAGCAGAGCCTGGCTCCAGCCTCCTGGCACTCATCCCTTACATATTGATAAGCATTGATGAGTTCACCTCTCAGTCTCCTCTTCTCCCAGCAGCACAGCCCCAGCTCCCTCAGGCTCTCCTCACAACAGAGCTGTTCCAGTCCCTTCAGCATCTCTGTGGCTGGACTCTCTCAAGCAGTTCCATGTCCCCCTTGAACTGGAGGCCCCAGAACTGAACACAGTGCTCCAGATGTGGCTTAGCAGGGCAGAGTAGAGGGGCAAGAGAACCACTCTCAACCTGCTAGCAACAGCCCATCTAATACACCCCAGCATGGCATTGCCCCCCTGGCCACAAGAGCACACTGCTGGCTCATGGGCAACCTCACATGAGCTAGGACCCCCTCCAAAGCCTTTTCCCCTTTGCTGCCTTCCAGCAGGTCAGTCCCCAACCTATACTGATGCCTGGGGTTGTTCTTTCCCAGGTGCAAGACTTTACCCTTGCCCTTGTTCAATGTCATTGAACTGCTTCCTGCTCAGCCCTCAGACTCAGCGTGGCCCTGGGCAGGCTGATCTAGCTGGAGGTGTTCCTGCTGAGAGGGAGTTAGCCAAGATGACCTTTGAGGCTCCCTTCCAACCCGGTGCAACGTCTGTGAAGCAGCAACATCAGGTACATGGCACAGGACGAAATGGGATGCTGTAAAAGCAATGCAAATTGAAACCAGGCATCAAGTAAGCACTTCTCAGTCCAAGGCTACACCACACAACTGTTTCACAGGAGTCATGACAAGCTCAGTCCCCTGAGACACACAAAACTGGATTAGACAAGAACTTCAAACCCAGTGCGATGCAGAATAATCCTATGCTGGCAGGAAGGGATCAAAGCTAAAGTCTCTAACTTGATTAATCTTCTGTGGAGAGTTCTGAACTCTGCCTACACACCAGGCTGCAAGTTAAAACCTCTCTCTTCTGTAAGGTTCAGCAGAGGAGAGTTGTGTTTAGCAGGCTTGTCAAAGGAACCCTATGGCCAGGGACAGTGGGTGTGCAGTGAAGGCAAGGCATCATTAGACAGGTCTGTCCATAGCAGGCTGAACATGAGCCAGCAGTGTGCCCAGGTGTGTCCATGTTGTTCTGGGCCTCAGCTGAGGCTTTGCAAACTTCAGTGTTGAGAGATCTCATCCTTCCAGCAGATACAGCTTCAGCCTCACCTGCTAATTATGGGGAAGGCTTCCCCACCTCCTCCAGGTCATTCATATCGTAGCAGGAATCTCACTAAACCACAAGAGCACAGGAACACAGAATGCTTTGGAAGGGACATTTAAAGGTCATCTAGTGTCAAGAATCATAGAATCAAGCAGGTTGGAAGAGAGCTCCAAGCTCATCCAGTCCATGCCATGGTCTGGTTGACTGTCCAGGACTGGGTGCTAGGTTGGACTGGATGAGCTTGGAGATCTCTTCCAACCTGCTTGATTCTGTGATCATGGCTGTGTTTGAACAGCTCCTTGGCAAAAACTTCTCCCTTCCCTCTACTGTTTTCTGTAGCAGCCTTCTGGGTGGTCCACAGCCATAGGACAAGAAGCAGTGGCTACAAAATGGAACATAAAAGGTTTCACCTCAGCATAAGAAACTTCTTTACCAAGAGGGTGGAACAGGCTGTCCAGAGATGTTGTGGAATCTCCTTCTCTGGAGACTTACAAAACCTACCTGTGCAGACTACCCTGGCAGGGAGGTTGAACTCAATGATCTCTGGAGGTCCCTTCCAATCTCTATGGTCCTGTGATGTTTCTGTGCTGGGATGGTTTTATTAGCTCCATGCACACAGACAATGCTGTAGGTGTTTATATACATAGATACAGCTCACCTGGCTCATAATTACAGCAACTTAAAACCCCTCCAACAAACCACCCTCCAAAAAATCCAACTCCTTCCCACCATTAAATGAAACACATTGATCCAAGCAGTGGAGCATCTCACCACCCATAAAAACCATTCAGACCTAAAGACAAAAGAAAAGAAAAGCATTAAATAAATAAACTGTAATGCTCCAAACATTAATTAATCAACTAAAGATAAAAGAGAATGGTTTAGGTTGGAAGGTAGCTCAAAGATTATCTAGTTCCAATCCCCTGCCATAGGCAGGGACACCTCCCACTAGAACAGGTTGCTCAAGACCTCATCCAACCTGGTCTTGACCACCTCCAGGGAGGTTGTGGAGCACAGAAGCACCCAATGTGATCTTTGATCACATTGGGTGCTTCTGTGCTCCACAACCTCCCTGGGCAACCTGTGCCAGTGACTCACCACCCTCACTGCAAACAAACTTCTGCCTAACAGCCACTTTCAATCTCCCCTCTGCCAGTTTAAACCCATTTCTCCTCCTGTCACTACAAGACCTTGTCAGCAGTCCCTCCCCAGCCCTCCTTCAGATCCTGGAAGGCCACTCCAAGGTCTCCTGGAAGCCTTCTCTTCTCCAGGCTGCAGAGCCCCAACTCTCTCAGCCTGTCCTCACAGCAGAGCTGCTGCAGCCCTCTCAGCATCTTGGTGGCCTCCTCTGGACTGGCTCCAACAGTTCCATGTCCTGCTTGTGTTGGGGGCTCCAGAATTGTACACAGTACAGAATAGTTTGTGATGGAAGAGATCTTTAATGCTGTGCTTCAGGTGGGGTCTGGTAAGAGCAGACTAAAGGGGGCAGAATCCTCTCTCTTGCCCTGCTGGCCACACTGTTCTGGCTGGGGAAATAAAGATTGAAAGAATGCTTTAGAGCTACAGGAACTGAAGGACCTGACAAAAAACCTGCTGCTTAGTACAAGAGGATTTGGATTTGGTTTTTAACTCTGTGTTCTCTCATGTTCCCTTTCCTTGGAAGCAAAAAAACTCAGCAGAACTGGAGGATTACACTCATTTTCTGGACAAAGTAACACCAGGGGAAATCTTGGCATGCCAACAGCACTCATAGGCATTTGGCTTTATGTTCAGAAGCTGGAGTGGAATGGAACCACAAAGAGATGAGTTTCAGACCTGTCAGCAAGAAGCACAACTGTAAGGTACAGCCTCCTCTGGAAAAGGAGCTTACTTGTGCTTAGTTGAGGTTTGGTGAGTGGCTCCTCAAGGAATCTACATCCCATCAGATGTATTGCATCTCAGGGACAGAGAACACCTCACTCACTACAGTGTAAAGCATTTCATCAAGAAGATCCAACAGCCACAGAGAGAGTAAAGGTATTGATGAAAGTCTCCCCAGTAATGCCAGTGGATTTTGCCCTAAGAAGGATTTACTTTTTCCCCCTTCTCCTCCTTTGTAAGGCAGCAGAGTGCTCTGCTGGGGTTTCTGGCTGACTGGAAATGGCATTTTGAACCATCAAGCAGGTTCTACTGGTGACCACTGAAGCTGACAGCACTCAGGCACACGGCAGGACTGCAGCATCCCAGGGCTCCCATGGTGTGCTCCTGTCATTGGCACATAAAGCTTTCCATATGGCTCCTCCACCCTGGAAAGCCCAAGCTCTATAAGGATATCTGCAGCCATTGGTTTTGTGGAGATGGCATTGCACAGGAGGAAAGAATTAAATCCCTCAGTGAGACTGGCAAAGGCTCCCCCTTGGCACAGGCAGAGGATGCCAGCTGATGGCTTTGATTAAGCAGTGACGCACATCACCCGTCTAGGGCTACTGGCCACATGGCTCCGATCCAGGGCAAGCTGTTGCATGGGAATCACCACACCAACCTCCCTGCTGCATGGCCAACCCCATCCTGCAGCAACAGGAACAGTTTTGCAGCTCTCACTGGCTTAGGCACTCAGGGAAAGAAGTGTCAGAGATCAGCTCCTGCTGATAGGGAGGCAGAGTTCATCTCACCCAATGTCCGCTGCCAGGAGATCATGGAATGCTTTGAGCTGCAAAAGCTTTTTAAGATCACCAAGTCTGACTGCTAACCCAGGTGACCACCACACCAGGTCACTCAGCACCTCAACCACACAGCTTTTCAGCACTTTCAGGGACAGGGACTCTACCACTTCCCTACACAGACTCGTCCAGGGCTTGTCAATTCTTCTGGAGAAAAATTTTCTTCCTCATGTCCAACCTAAACCTCCTCTGGCACAACCTGAGGCTGTCTCCTCCTGTCCTACTGCTTGTCACTTGGAAGAGTCTGACCCCCAACTTGCTATAGCCTCCTTTCAGATGGTGTAAGAGAGGAGGGTGTCCAGTCAAGGCTGGAGGCCAGGGAGGAAGAGGACCACTAGGAGAGGCCACACTGCAGTGTCAGTACTGCTGACTGAGGGAGCCAAGGCAAGTAGCTCAGACTGTCAGTGCCATGGATAGTGGCCTCAGCAAGTTTGCTGCCCACACCAAGCTGTGTGGTGCAGCAGCCAGGCTGGAGGACAGGATCCATGCAGAGGGACCTGGACAGGCTGCAGAGGTGGGCACAAACCAACCTCAGGAGCTTCAACAAGACCAAAGGCAAGGTCCTGCAGCTGGGTGGAGGCAATGCCAAGCACCAATCCAGGCTGGGCAGCGAGTGGCTGGAGAGCAGCCCTCAGGAGAGGCACTTGGGGGTGCTGCTGGAGGAGAAGCTCAACAGGAGCCAGCAGTGTGCACTTGCAGCCCAGAAAGCCAAGCAGAGCCTGGGCTGCAGCAGCAGCAGTGTGGCCAGCAGGGCCAGGGAGGGGATTCTCCTCCTCTGCTCTGCTGAGACCCCACCTGGAGTACTGCAGCCAGTTCTGGAGCCCCCATTACAAGAGGGCTGTGGAGATGCTGGAGTGTGTCCAGAGCAGGGCCAGGAGGATGCTCAGAGGGCTGCAGCAGCTCTGCTGTGAGCACAGACTGAAAGAGTTGGGGCTGTGCAGGCTGGAGCAGAGGAGGCTCCCGGGGACCTTCTTGTGGCCTTCCAGCATCTGAAGGGGGCTACAAAAAGGCTGGGGAGGGACTTTTGAGGCTCTCAGGGAGTGACAGGAGTGGGGGGAATGGAGCAAAGCTGGAGGTGGGGAGAGTCAGAGTGGAGGTGAGGAGGAAGTTGTCGAGCTTGAGAGTGGTGAGAGGCTGGACTGGGTTGCCCAGGGAGGTGGTTGAGGCCCCATGGCTGGAGGTGTTTGAGGCCAGGCTGTGTGAGGCTGTGTGCAGCCTGCTCTAGGGTAGGGTGTCCCTGGGCATGGCAGGGGGGTTGGAAGTGGCTGCTCCTTGTGCTCCCTTCCAACCCTGAGTGATTCCATGATTCTCTGACTGGCCTCTTAACCTCAAGACAAACAGAAGCAGCTGAGAAAAAATAAATCTCAGGAGGGTAAAGCAACCACTCCACAGCCTTTAAGACAAGATTCTGTATAGGCAGGTGCAAAACAAAAATGCTACTGAAGGAGGAATGGAGATACCCAGCTGGGAGAAGGGACAACCTTCCACACTGCTAAGTGTGGAATCACTTGACTTGTGCAAGGATACTGCTAACTGCTAAAGGCAAAAGAGCTCCAGCAGAAATGTCCTGCTTTCAAGTGTAAATCAACCCCCAACACAAAAATACCCTGCTGGACAAAAGGCACCAAAAAATCAAGTTACACAAAGGTCAGACCACACGAGAGAATGATTAGCAGATACATTATGTCATACTGATGTCATTGCTCTGGTAAATGTGAGTTATAAATGGGCACCCTTAAAACACACACTTTCAATATGCATATGCACTTGTTGTTAGAAGGCAGCAGCTGCTGCTAGTAAGAAAAGAACAGCCACAGAGGAGGATAGAGTGAGGCAATGCATGCAAGGAGCAGTGCAAGCCCACAGCAGATCTGCACCTGTGGCTGTGCTAGAAAGCACAGAACCCATCTCTGTGTGTGCAAGAGGAAGATGTTTGCACTGTGCTTCATTATCTTAATGTCTGATGACAGAAAGGAAAATCCCTTGAGTATAGAATGGTGGAATGGGTTGGAAGAGACCTCCAGAGGTCATCCAGGTCAGTTACTAGCATCTTCCACATGCTCAGAGCCTTCTTGAGCCTAACCTTGAGGACCCATCTGGTTGATTGCCAGGGTGGGGTGCTAGGTTGGGCTGGATGAGGTTGGAGGGGCTCTTGGGACCTGGCTACCTTTAAGATTTCATTCTAGGGAGAAGGAAATGCCTAAAACCTGAAGGCTCATAGGAGTCACACCTGACATACATGCTTCAAACAGAACACATTTGCTTAAGCAAGGTGTGACCATGGCACTTTGGGACACAGTTTCAAGGCCATGGTGGTGCTGGTTTGAAGGTTGGGTCTGATGCCCAGGGAGAGCTTCTCCAATCTAAACAAAGACCACACAACACTACTCACCCAAGAGCTTCCAGCTCTGCCAAGGACTTCAGCTCATCAGGAGCAAGCAGAAAGCAGCAGCTAAACACAAAGAAGCTCATCCTAAGCAACAAGACCCAACCAGCACCTGTGAGTGATGACAAAATGACCATCATGTACCTAGCCTGCATGACCGGGGGGCCAGCAGGGCCCCCCGGCCTTTAGATCCCCTCCACCAGTCACCCAGTGAGCCCCAGGGGCACTCACCAGTGATGATCCCAGGAGGATCTTCTGCCCAAATGGGCAAGCTTGGGGCTTGCCTTGCCTGGGCCCATTAAATAGGGCAGCAGGCAGGGAGGGCAAAGTGGTCACACCTGGGGTGGGAGGAGCCTCTGACAGAAGCCAGGTGCTGTGGGTTTGGGGGCAAGGGGAGGGAGGGTGGGAAAGGGAGGTGGTGCTGAAAGGATGGAGATGGAGAGGAAAAGGATGGAGATGAATCTGGGGGAATGCAGTGTGGGGTGGGGAGGGGGCAGATATGGTGGGAAAGGGGAGGTGGTGATGAAAGGGAGATGGAGAGGAAAAGGAGGGAGATGAATCTGGGGGAAGGGGAAATGCAGTGTGGGGTGGGAAGGGGCAGATATAGAGGGAAAGGGGAGGTGGTGCTGAAAGGATGGAGATGGAGAGGAAAAAGATGGAGATGAATTTGGGGGGAAGTGGAATGCAATGTGGGGTGGGAAGGGGCAGATATGGTGGGAAAGGGGAGGTGGTGCTGAAAGGAGGGAGATGGAGAGGAAAAAGATGGAGATGAATTTGGGGGGAAGTGGAATGCAATGTGGGGTGGGAAGGGGCAGATATGGTGGGAAAGGGGAGGTGGTGCTGAAAGGAGAGAGATGGAGAGGAAAAAGATGGAGATGAATTTGGGGGGGAAGTGGAATGCAATGTGGGGTGGGAAGGGGCAGATATGGTGGGAAAGGGGAGGTGGTGCTGAAAGGAGGGAGATGGAGAGGAAAAGCATGGGGATAAAAAGAGGAAAATGAGGTAGAATGAAGGAGATGGAGAGGAAAGGAGGAAGATGGGAAAGAGGACGTGGAGAGGAAAGGAGGAAGATGGAGGGAAAGAGGAAGTGGAGGCAAAAGGAGGGAGATGGGAGAGAAGTGTAATAAAAAGGTGGTGCTGCTCTGGCAGGGGAGTTGGACTAGGTGAGCTTTCAAGGTAGCCCCTAACATTCTGTAATCATCTTCATGGCCTTCCTCTGGACCTGCTCCATCAGGTCCACATCCACGTGCTGAGGGCTCCATAGCTGGACACAATACTCCAGATGAGGTCTTCCCAGGGCAGAGTACAGCAGCAAGTTATTGTCTCTCCATCTGCTGGCCACGCATTTAACGCAGCCCAGGATGCCCTCAAAAGCATTCTCCAGCCAAACACAGCAGCTACTTGGAGTCTGTTTTGCTTGAGTCTCCTCCCACTTGATCACCTTTGGATATTCAGACTGGAGGTGAGGAGGAAGTTGTTCAGCATGGCTGGGGCACTTAGTGCCATGCTCTGGTTGATTGGCCAGGGCTGGGTGCTAGGTTGGGCTGGCTGAGCTTGGAGGTCTCTTCCAACCTGCCTGATTCTATGATTCCATGCTTCTAAAACAGGTCCATGTCTTCCTTGCAATCTACCTCACATGACACATTACTGCCCAGCAGACCTGTAAGACTGCTCAGTTTGCCAAGATTACTCCAGTAAGCATCAAGCAACCCTGTGCTAAAAGGTACACTCCAGCTGAAACAAGCCCTTCCTTAGCTGCAGCTGAGAGCAGCCAGCAGGAACTGCACACATCTCTCCGTTCAGAACGTGAAGAAACTTCTTTTGACAGCTTCACACACACACACACACCCTCCCCTCCTAAATATATCTTGTGTCAAAACAGCAAACACTCTCTGTAATCGACCAATCTGTAAAGTGGGGTTGGGGTTTTTTTGGCTCTTTTTGATCCTTCTTAAGTTCCAGCTTCAAGGAGCACTCTGTGTCTTCTCAGACCTGCACTCAGCTATGAAGTGAAATCTTAACCTGAGGTTGTTCCATCCACTGTTGTTATCTGCTGGATAAATTTGCTGCTATCTGCCAGGTACCTGTCTGTACAAAACGTGGTGTCACTCATGCAGCTTTTCACTTGGTTAAATGCTGCCTGACAGCCCCTCTGCTCCCAAAGCTCTGGCTGTTGGGGGAGCTCTGGCATTCCCACAACTGGGAAGGGCCACTGGGTTGATCAGAGGGCTGCAGCAGCTCTGCTGTGAGCACAGACTGAAAGAGTTGGGGCTGTGCAGGCTGGAGCAGAGGAGGCTCCCAGGGGACATTCTTGTGGCCTTCCAGGATCTGAAGGGGGCTACAAAAAAGCTGCTGGGGAGGGACTTTTGAGGCTGTGAGGGAGTGCCAAGCCTGGGGGGGAATGGAGCAAAGCTGGAGGTGGGGAGAGTGAGAGTGGAGGTGAGGAGGAAGTTGTTGAGCAGGAGAGTGGTGAGAGGCTGGCAGGGGTTGCCCAGGGAGGTGGTTGAGGCCCCATGGCTGGAGGTGTTTGAGGCCAGGCTGTGTGAGGCTGTGTGCAGCCTGCTCTAGGGTAGGGTGTCCCTGGGCATGGCAGGGGGGTTGGAACTGGCTGCTCCTTGTGGTCCCTTCCAACCCTGCCTGATTCTGTGATTCTATGCTTCCAACCCTACACCAAAGAGAACCAGGCAGAAAAAGGAGGAGAAGCTGTGAGGAGAAGCAGCAGCTGGCTCAGAAGCCATGGAAAGAGAAGAGTCAGAGCCCAACAGAAGCCTTTCTTTTTCTCCCCCTCATTACCACGTTGCTGGAGGCCTTGTTGAGCACCGATCTCCATCAGCACCTTCTATGATGAAATCAGATGATGGCAAAACAACCCCAACTCAGCCTTAATGCTTCGTGCCTTTGGCTCAGGCTAAAAACAAACATACAACATGGGTGAGTATGAAATGGCAGAGAGGAGAAACTCAAAACAATGAATTGTGAACATAAACAAATAAATCAGTGGCCCTGAAGAGGCAAAATGCTTTATCTTAAGTGATGGATATAATATACATATACATACACACACACACTGGAGTAATAAATGGGTGGTCACAAAATGCATAATGGAAATAACAGGTTAAAAAAATAAGGAATAAAAATAATGTATTGTGTTTTCCAAGAGATGGTTGAAATGAAGAGAAAACTGCTTCCATGAAAGACAAGGGGAGCTTCAGGCTGGATGTTATGGAAAGGGTTCTCAAGCACTGGAATGGGCTGCCCAGGGAGGTGGTGGAGTTGCCATCCCTGGAGGTGTTGAAGCCAAGCCTGGCTGGGGCACTTAGTGCCATGGTCTGGTTGGTTGGCCAGGGCTGGGTGCTAGGTTGGACTGGCTGAGCTTGGAGGTCTCTTCCAACCTGCTTGATCCTATGATTCTCTGATAGAATCAGTCAGGGTTGGAAGGGACCACAAGGAGCAGCCAGTTCCAACCCCCCTGCCATGCCCAGGGACACCCTACCCTAGAGCAGGCTGCACACAGCCTCACACAGCCTGGCCTCAAACACCTCCAGCCATGGGGCCTCAACCACCTCCCTGGGCAACCCATTCCAGCCTCTTGCCACTCTCCTGCTCAACAACTTCCTCCTCACCTCTACTCTGACTCTCCCCACCTCCAGCTTTGCTCCATTCCCCCCACTCCTGCCACTCCCTCACAGCCTCAAAAGTCCCTCCCCAGCTTTTTTGTAGCCCCCTTCAGATCCTGGAAGGCCACAAGAAGGTCACCTGGGAGCCTCCTCTGCTCCAGCCTGCACAGCCCCAACTCTTTCAGTCTGTGCTCACAGCAGAGCTGCTGCAGCCTCTCAGCATCCTCCTGGCCCTGCTCTGGACACTCTCCAGCATCTCCACAGCCCTCTTGTAATGGGGCTCCAGAACTGGATGCAGGACTCCAGGTGGGGTCTCAGCAGAGCACAGCAGAGGAGGAGAATCCCCTCCCTGGCCCTGCTGGCCACACTTCTGCTGCTGCAGCCCAGGCTCTGCTTGGCTTTCTGGGCTGCAAGTGCACACTGCTGGCTCCTGTTGAGCTTCTCCTCCACCAATTAAAACCGTCCGGGTTGCCAATAAGCGCATCGGAGAGTGACTGTTAGTGACTTAGCTGTGACCATGAGCTACCTGTCAGATGTGTGTGCAGAAGGACTGGCTTAAACATTCAACCAAACTGCCTGCCAGAAAAGTCATCTTTGTCTTCATTGTGCCTGATTTCACGGCCAGGCCAGCAGCACAGCCCGCACGCGTGGCAGCACGCAGCCCGCGCTCCGAGGAATCCACTCTGACACCACAAGAACTAATCCTATTATTTCCTTAACAGCATCTGAATAGGCATTTTCCAAGTACTGCTTCTCATTGTAAGTTTAACCCATGTGTTAATTCTCTTACTGAGATCTCAAGCTGCTTTCTCTAGAATCAGGGGGGGGATTTAGGGGGAATAAAATCCCCTTCTATTCAATGTCGTACTTAAGAGACAAACCTTTCCCATTTAAACGGGGGCTTGCAGACTGTTTGCCTCCAAAACATTGCTTCTCTTTCCATGGCAATCACAGAATCATAGAATCAAGCAGGTTGGAAGAGACCTCCAAGCTCAGCCAGTCCAACCTAGCACCCAGCCCTCAACAAGCAACCAGACCATGGCACTAAGTGCCCCAGCCAGGCTTGGCTTCAACACCTCCAGCCACACAGACTCCACCACCTCCCTGGGCAGCCCATTCCAACACCAATCACTCTCTGGCAGGAACTTCCTCCTAACATCCAGCCTAGACCTCCCCTGCCACAGCTTGACACTCTGTCCCCTTGTTCTGTTGCTGCTTGCCTGGCAGCAGAGCCCAACCCCACCTGGCTACAGCCTCCCTTCAGGGAGTTGTAGACAGCAATGAGGTCACCCTTGAGCCTCTAAACATCTCTCTAAAGCCCATTTTAGCACAGAGGAGAAATAAAACAAGTTCTTAGCAGATGTCCAGTTGAAGCCTGACAGCTGTTTGGTCAGCTGCCTGTCAATAAAAACTGGGACTTCAGACACAGGTAGTGGAAGAAGATTTCCAGAGCTATTTTGATGCAATTTGGTTAGAGAACAAGCAGGCAGTGCCCCATTAGAGTAAATCACACCCTACAACTATGAGTCCTTTCCAATAAACTGCAATATCCAAAGGTGATCAAGTGGGAGGAGACTCAAGCAAAACAGACTCCAAGTAGCTGCTGTGTTTGGCTGGAGAATGCTTTTGAGGGCATCCTGGGCTGCGTTAAATGCGTGGCCAGCAGATGGAGAGACAATAACTTGCTGCTGCACTCTGCCCTGGGAAGACCTCATCTGGAGTATTGTGTCCAGCTATGGAGCCCTCAGCACGTGGATGTGGACCTGATGATAACAGAATGTTAGGGGCTACCTTGAAAGCTCACCTAGTCCAGCTCCCCTGTCGAGCAGCACCACCTTTGTGTTACGCTTCTCTCCCACCTCCCTCCTTTCCTCTCCACCTTCTCTTTCCCCCCATCTTCCTCCTTTCCTCTCCATCTCCTTCCTCTTCCCTCATTTTCCTCTTTTCATCTTCATCCTTTTCCTCTCCATCTCCCCCCTTTCAGCACCACCTCCCCTTTCCCACCATATCTGCCCCCTCTTCCCACCCCACACTGCATTTTCCCCTTCCCCCCAAATTTGTCTCTATCTTTTTCCTCTCCATCTCCCTCCTTTCAGCACCACCTCCCTTTTCCCACCATATTTGCCCCTTCCCACCCCATATTGCATTCCACTTCCCCCCAAATTCATCTCCATCCTTTTCCTCTCCATCTCCATCCTTTCAGCACCACCTCCCTTTCCCACCCTCCCTCCCCTTGCCCCCAAACCCACAGCACCTGGCTTCTGTCAGAGGCTCCTCCCACCCCAGGTGTGACCACTTTGCCCTCCCTGCCTGCTGCCCTATTTAATGGGCCCAGGCAAGGCAAGCCCCAAGCTTGCCCATTTGGGCAGAAGATCCTCCTGGGATCCTCACTGGTGAGTGCCCCTGGGGCTCACTGGGTGACTGGTGGAGGGGATCTAAAGGCCGGGGGGCCCTGCTGGCCCCCCGGTCATGCAGGCTAGGTACATGATGGTCATTTTGTCATCACTCACAGGTGCTGGTTGGGTCTTGTTGCTTAGGATGAGCTTCTTTGTGTTTAGCTGCTGCTTTCTGCTTGCTCCTGATGAGCTGAAGTCCTTGGCAGAGCTGGCAGCTCTTGGGTGAGTAATGTTGTGTGGTCTTTGTTTAGATTGGAGAAGCTCTCCCTGGGCATCAGACCCAACCTTCAAACCAGCACCACCATGGCCTTGAAACTGTGTCCCAAAGTGCCATGCTCACATCTTGCTTAAGCCAATATGTTCTGTTTGATGCATGCATGCCAGGTATCACTTCCATGAGCCTTCAGGTTTTAGGCATTTCCTCCTCCCTGAAATGAAATCTTAGTGTCAACCAGGTCAGAAGTGCCCTCCAGGCTCATCCAGCCCAACCTAGCACCCAACCCTCAACAAGCAACCAGACCATGGCACTAAGTGCCCCAGCCAGGCTTGGTTTCAACACCTCCAGGCACAGAGACTCCACCACCTCCCTGGGCAGCCCATTCCAATGCCAATCACTCTCTCTGCCAGGAGCTTCCTCCTCACATCCAGCCTAGACCTCCCCTGCCACAACTTGAGACTGTGTCCCCTTCTTCCCTTGCTGCTTGCCTGGCAGCAGAGCCCAACCCCACCTGGCTACAGCCTCCCTGCAGGCAGCTGCAGACAGCAATGAGCTGTGCCCTGAGCCTCCTCTTCTGCAGGCTGCACCCCCCCCAGCCTCTCCTCACAGGGCTGGGTTCCAGCTTCTTCCTCTTACATGGGCACACTCTGTGCTTCCCAGCAGAGCCCCAAGAGCAGATCTGCTCTGGGTCCACAGACACTCAATAGGTAGCTTATTAAATATCGATTAAAAACCAATCCAAAGAATTAGGCTTAAATTTTAATCCCTGTGTACATTTCCCTGGAACTGCTCAGGAAGGGGAAGTCTGTAAGGGCTCTGTGAGAGGCTCTGGGTTTCATTTTAGTCCTGCATTGATTACATAATTCACAAAATTCAGTAATGTGCAGTGAGTTCTCCCAGCCATTCAAGTGAGTAACGAGATTTATCAGCCCCAGTTTGTCACACAACAAACAGGATTCAGAGCACTTAGAAAGGCTGGTGATGAAAGATACAGGGAGGGAGGGGAAGAACCAGCAGCAGCTTTATTTCCATGTAATAATGCCAATAAGATGCAAATAATTCCCTGTTTTAATGAATGCTTCAGATGAATGCCATGTTCAGAGTGGAGATTGCAGGCTGGAAGCTGGCAGTGGAAGGGGAAATGTGGTGGTGGCAGCGGCTCAGCTGCTGGGAGATTTCAGAGCTCTTCTGAAGCCATGAGGTTGTGGCTGCTGGTACCACTCACAACCCATCCATCCTCACCCACCTGAAATGACTCTGTCACAGAGCAGGGGACATCTAAGGTCCTCAGCCTCCTTATGTGTTGCTTGTAAAGAGTGAAAACCAAGTCAAAGCCACCTTAAAAATGTAAGCAATTCTCCAATTGTGCAGGGAGCCACACACAGCTTAGGAGGCTCAGGGCAGAGCTCATTGCTGTCTGCAGCTACCTGAAGGGAGGTTGTAGCCAGGTGGGGTTGGGCTCTGCTGCCAGGCAAGCAGCAACAGAACAAGGGGACAGAGTCTCAAGTTGTGCCAGGGCAGGTCTAGGCTGGATGTTGTTAGGAAGTTCCTGGCAGAGAGAGTGATTGGCATTGGAATGGGCTGCCCAGGGAGGTGGTGGAGTCTGTGTGCCTGGAGGTGTTGAAGCCAAGCCTGGCTGGGGCACTTAGTGCCATGGTCTGGTTGATTGTTGAGGGCTGGGTGCTAGGTTGGGCTGGCTGAGCTTGGAGCTCTCTTCTGACCTACTTCATTCAATGAAATCAGAGAATGGTTTGGATTGAAATGGACTTCAAAGATCATCTAGTCCAACCATTCTGCAGCAACCAGGGACATCTTCAACTAGATCAGGTTGCTCAGAGGCCTTCTAACCTGACCTGGACTGTTTTCATGGATGAGGCATCTCCCCCCCTCCCTGTGTCACCACCCTCAGTGTGAACAACTTCCTTCTCTAGTTTAAATTTCCTTTCTTAGTTTAAAACCATCCCCCCTGTCATGTCACAACAGGCCCTGCTAAAAACTCTGCCCCCACCTTTCTTATTGGCCCCCTTGAAGGACTGAAAGGGCACAATAAGGGCTCTCCAGAGAGAGCTGAATGACACTGACTCTCTCAGGCTGCCCTCACAGCAGAGGGGGTCCAGCCCCCTGATCTCTTCTGTGGCCTTCTCTGGAGTCCCTCTGACAGGTCCATGTCTCTCCTGTGCTGAGGGCCTCTGGGCTGGACACAGCACTTTAGGTGGGGGTCTCACCAGGGTGGAAGAGAGGGGCACAACCTCCTCCCTTGACTTGCTGTCCATGTTGCTCTGGCTACAACCCAGGACACAGCCAGCTTCTGAGTTGCGTGCACACACTGACAGCTCATGCTCAGCTTTTAGTCCATCAGTGCCCTCAAGTCCTCCTCCACAGGGCTGAAATGTCATCTCCAAATGCTCTTCATGGTAAGACCTTCCTCCTTCCCTTCAGCCTTCATGCCCATCCATTAAATGATCCAAATTCTCCTGCTGCCTTAATGCCCCAAACAGGCCAATAGTCATCACTGCAAAGTCCTATCTGAGTTTATCAGCAACATTAAACCTTCAGAGGCAGGGATTTTTTTTTTTCCCCCTCTCATTCTTCCACAATTCCAAAGGCAATTCAGAAATAGAAAATCATCACTGCTCTGCTCCAGCTGGATGGTGGCCTCCTCACCCCACACCAAGACTTGGGTCAGATTGAATCCTTCAGCAAGGAGCTTTTGCTCCTGTTTCTTCCAGCAGTGCAGCTGCCTTGTAGTTGGAATTGACAACGTTGCAAAAGTGCTTTAATCACAGGGTTTAAATATCATCAGACATGGAACTTTTCATTTCTTGATGTTCAGCCTTTCAGGCTCAATGCTCTCCAGTTCTTTTGTTGCTCCTGAAGTTGGGACAGTGTAGATATGTCTGGAGCACAAAGTCATAGAACCACTGAGGTTAGAGCCCTTAGCTCTAGGCTCCTCACCAGCCCCAAGCACACAAAGGAAAAGCAGAATCATAGAACCATTGAGGTTAGAGCCCTTAGCTCTAGGCTCCTCACCAGCCCCAAGCACACAAAGGAAAAGCAGAATCATAGAACCATTGAGGTTAGAGCCCTTAGCTTTAGGCTCCTCACCAGCCCCAAGCACACAAAGGAAAAGCAGAATCACAGAACCATTGAGGTTAGAGCCCTTAGCTCTAGGCTCCTCACCAGCCCCAAGCACACAAAGGAAAAGCAGAATCATAGAACCATTGAGGTTAGAGCCCTTAGCTTTAGGCTCCTCACCAGCCCCAAGCACACAAAGGAAAAGCAGAATCATAGAACCATTGAGGTTAGAGCCCTTAGCTTTAGGCTCCTTACCAGCCCCAAGCACACAAAGGAAAAGCAGAATCATAGAACCATTGAGGTTAGAGCCCTCAGCTCTAGGCTCCTCACCAGCCCCAAGCACACAAAGGAAAAGCAGGAACAAGTTTTTCAGCAGGACTTGAAGAGACTGTTTTGATCTTCTCATTGCTTAGAGGACCCAAATAAAACAGAGGAAGATGGACAAATAAGCAACTAGAGCAGCACTAGTCCAGTTCTGGGCTCCTTAATTCAAGAGAGATGCTGAGGTGCTGGAAGGTGTCCAGAGAAGGGCATCAAGGCTGGGGAGGGGCCTGGAGCACAGCCCTGTGAGGAGAGGCTGAGGGAGCTGGGGGTGTGCAGCCTGCAGAAGAGGAGGCTCAGGGCAGAGCTCGTTGCTGTCTGCAGCTGCCTGCAGGGAGGCTGTAGCCAGGTGGGGTTGGGCTCTGCTGCCAGGCAAGCAGCAACAGAACAAGGGGACACAGCCTCAAGCTGTGCTAGGGGAGGTCTAGGCTGGATGTTAGGAGAAAGTTGTTGTCAGAGAGAGTGGCATTGGAATGGGCTGCCCAGGGAGGTGGTGGAGTCTCTGTGCCTGGAGGTGTTGAAGCCAAGCCTGGCTGGGGCACTTAGTGCCATGGTCTGGTTGCTTGGCCAGGGCTGGGTGCTAGGTTGGGCTGGCTGAGCTTGGAGGTCTCTTCCACCCTGGCTGATTCTATGATCTAAGCTACCAGAGAGGGGAAATACCATTTAATAAGGCAGTTTTGTGGTCAGCACCAGAGCTGGAAACCTTTATTCTGGCTCCTGCACTCACCACTTGAAGCACTCTGTTGACACAATAGACCATGGCTCAATTTCAAGCATTGCTGAGGTTGAGTAATTTCAAACATCTTTTAATGTTTGTAGATAGTCCAGAGGGAAGTTGGCCCAAAAGGTCTCCAAGGCAGCCACATGAAAATAAGATACAGAGCCCTTCAAATCATCATGGTGCCAGGCAGGAGGGAGGAGTGGAGACTGAAGAGGGAAAGGTGAAGATCCAGACTTCCAGCTTAACTGCTTAAAGCATTTATTTATGCCCTGTGCCTCCATTACAAGTTTATAGTACACCTTAGGGAGCAGTAACAGACCAATTCCATCAACTCAGACTGGTACTTCCAAAGTAAGAGTCTAAATGTAATCCATACTCTTCTTTCTTCTTGTGGTATGAATACCCACATTAGAGAGAGGTCATTCTCCTCTTTTCTGCTGGGTAGGAAAATTATTGCAGGAGAAGTCAGATAAGAGGTTAATACAGCTGGACTTAACCAGAGTGTTACACACTGAGGCACTGCTGCCTTGAATGAACATATGGGGAAGGCTGCTGATAAACCTGGATTAGAAAGAAGGCATGAGAGAGGAAACAGGAAAACATCTACCTCCAGAACCTTCTCTAAGAAGAGAACCTTTTGAATGAATCAAATTCACAGAAGCACAGAATTAGATTGGAAAAGAGCTTCAAGATTGAGTCCAATCAGTAGTTTCACACTGACAAGTCCTTGCCTAACCCAAATGCCTCAGCACAACATCTCATCACTATGAATTGCTGTAGTTGGAAAGGAACACCAGGATCAGCCAGTCCCACCTGCATCCCAGCAGCCTTCATCATTAGACCATAGCTTCAAGCACCACATCCACTCTCCTTTTAAACACCTCCAGGGATAATGACACCACTACCTCCCTGGGCAGCCTGCTCCAGTGCCTGACCACCCAGGCTCCTCAGTGGTAGTATCAAAGCAGCTTCTGTAGGATGATCCAGCAGCAGGGCTAACTTGTGCTAAGTGGTGGCCAAGTCTGTTAGACATTTGGGGGAGGACATGGGGAAATAAAGGCATGGAAATGTGAAAGACCTCCAGCATAGCATCCTCTCCTAAATCAAATCCATGACTTGAGAGTCAGGTTCTCTGGATAGAATAAAGCAGGTTGGAAGAGACCTCCAAGCTCAGCCAGCCCAAACTAGCACCCAGCCCTGTCCAGTCAACCAGACCATGGCACTAAGTGCCCCAGCCAGGCTTTTCTTGAACACTCCCAGGCACAGAGACTCCACCACCTTCCTGGGCAGCCCATTCCAATGGCAAATCAATCTCTCTGTGAAGAACTTCCTCCACTCCACCACCTGCCATGATGTGATTCTGTGAGGTCCCATCTTTCACCACAAGCAGGGTGTTGGTGGATTATTCAACTCTCCTCTCCCCAAAGCAGGAGCATATTTCACAAACCCTGTGCTTCAGTGCTACAGGCTGGGGACGGAGTGGCTGAGAGCAGCCAGGCAGAGAGGGAGCTGGGGGTGCTGGGAGAGAGGAGCTGCAGAGGAGGCAGCAGTGCCCAGGTGGGCAGCAGAGCCAATGGCATCCTGGGCTGGCTCAGGAGCAGTGTGGGCAGCAGGACAAGGGAGGTTCTTCTGCCCCTGTGCTCAGCACTGCTCAGGCCACACCTTGAGTGCTGTGTCCAGTTCTGGGCTCCTCAATTCAAGAGGGATGTTGAGGTGCTGGAAGGTGTTGAGAGAAGGGAAGGAAGGCTGGGGAGAGGCATGGAACACAAACCCTATGAGGAGAGGCTGAGGGAGCTGGGGGTGTGCAGCCTGCTGCAGAGGAGGCTCAGGGCAGAGCTCATTGCTGTCTGCAGCTGCCTGCAGGGAGGCTGTAGCCAGGTGGGGTTGGGCTCTGCTGCCAGGCAAGCAGCAACAGAACAAGGGGACAGAGTGTCAAGTTGTGGCAGGGGAGGTCTAGGCTGGATGTTAGGAGGAAGCTGTTGTCAGAGAGAGTGATTGGCATTGGAATGGGCTGCCCAGGGAGGTGGTGGAGTCTCTGTGCCTGGAGGTGTTGAAGCCAAGCCTGGCTGGGGCACTTAGTGCCATGGTCTGGTTGATTGTCTAGGGCTGGGTGCTAGGTTGGGCTGGATGAGCTTGGAGGTCTCTCCCAACCTGCTTGATTCTATGGTTCTATGATCAGGCCATGGTGAAGACCCAAACCAGTCTGACAGGTGGACAAGCAGTTGTAAAACGCAGCAGTGGGAGAGCAGAAGAGCATCCCTTACGTGTTCAGGCAGTGTTGTGTTCTTCAGCAGCTCCTGAATGTAAAGTATTCTTCAACTGAATTGCACTAATTCCCTCAAAGGCTCTCTGACACTCATCTCCACAGATTACACTGTAAATACTCTTAAAGGAAGCACTCTCTAACCCCAAGAAGGGTACTCAAGAAGTAAAGCTTAACTAGTTGACCTCTGATTGTCTCCAGCATTTCACCCGTCTGTCTCACCCTCAAAGCAATGCTTCCTTAAGGTGTTGTTGATTGTAATAATTACAACACTACTCAGTGCCTCACATCAGTCAGGGACACAAAAGTATCCCCCACAAACTGTCCCCAAAAAGCTCAGAGAGGGCCATGAATGTTGGACTCTTCTGGAAAGTCACCGTGCCCTGGCACATGATATTTCAGCAGCATTTCTGCTCTCAGATGCCACAGCCTCTGCCATTAAATCAGCACCACCCCAGCAGGATCTGGCTCACTGTGTACAAGTCTAACCCTTGGACAAGATTAGCCCAAATGAAAAGAGATCAGCCTCAAATGCTAATTAAGTCCCACATGATGACTTTAAGAGACCTTTCCAGTAACTCTGCATTTTGTAGTGATGATGTTTCCAAACTTTGGGAGCTGTGAGAAGGGCAATTGTTCAGTGGCAACCCATGCCAGCCTCTCACCTGGAGGGTTGAAAGGGACCACGAGGATCAGCCAGTTTCAACCCCCCTGCCATGCCCAGGGACACCCTACCCTAGAGCAGGCTGCACACAGCCTCACACAGCCTGGCCTCAAACACCTCCCTGGGCAACCCAGTCCAGCCTCTCACCACTCTCCTGCTCAACAACTTCCTCCTCACCTGCAGCCTCACTCTCCCCACCTCCAGCTTTGCTCCATTCTCCCCAGTCCTGTCACTCCCTCACAGCCTCAAAAGTCCCTCCCCAGATTTTTTGTAGCCCCCTTCAGATCCTGGAAGGCCACAAGAAGGTTCCCTGGGAGCCTCCTCTGCTCCAGCCTGCACAGCCCCAACTCTTTCAGTCTGTGCTCACAGCAGAGCTGCTGCAGCCTCTCAGCATCCTCCTGGCCCTGCTCTGGACACACTCCAGCATCTCCACATCCCTCTTGTCCCAGGGGCTCCAGAACTGGATGCAGGACTCCAGGTGGGGTCTCAGCAGAGCACAGCAGAGGAGGAGAATCCCCTCCCTGGCCCTGCTGGCCACACTTCTGCTGCTGCAGCCCAGGCTCTGCTTGGCTTTCTGGGCTGCAAGTGCACACTGCTGGCTCCTGTTGAGCTTCTCGCCCTTGAGGACAGGATTGGGGTCCATGATGCATAAGCACTTGCCCTCTTTTTCCACAAACATGCCATTAATCCCTCCTCCTCCTCCTGGCCTGTAAGGAACCTCTGTTCCTTGCTTGGAGCACCTCTGAGCACGTAACTGCCCTGCATTGTTCACGCTCCTCAGCTGCCACATGGACGAGAGAGCCTGCTGCTTTGCCAGCCTGCCCTAACACAAAGACTCTCAGCAGCATCCTCCATGTAACAGATTTAGCACTATTTTACGAGGTGCTCAATGAGGGGAGGGTTTGCAATGCACTCACCTAAGTAATCACTGCTTTTACACCTGGAGAAGACAAAAAGAGCCACTGTGTGTTGCACAGAGCAGTGCTCTCTGCTCTGCAGTCCATCTCTGATTCTCCCCAAGCCCCTGGCAACAGACCTGCAATTCATCTTCTGTCCCAGCACCTTTAGTTTCTCAGTGACCATTTAAACAAGTTGCTTCTAGAGCCCAGCCCTTGTTTCAAACCTCCTCCTGTTTTGTCTCAGTGCTACCACTAATAATACCAATCCAGTCACCAGTGCTGTGCCCCAGGGATCAGTGCTGGGACAGTCCTGATCAACATCTTTATCAATGATCTGGAGCAGGGGATTGAGTCCAGCAGCAGTAAGTTTGCAGATGACACCAAGCTAGGAGCAGCTGTGGAGCTGTTGGAGGGTAGCAGAGCCCTGCAGAGGGGCCTGGCCAGGCTGCATGTGTGGTTGATTGGATAGGGCTGGGTGCTAGGTTGGACTGGATGATCTTGGAGGTCTCTTCCAACCTGGTTGATTCTATGATTCTATTCTATGATTCTCTGCAGCAGAAAGGGTAGCTCTACATTGTGCCACCAGCAATGCATGGAGGATGTGTTTAATTCTCATGCACTCCCTGGCAGGGATCCAGCCAGAGTTCTGTGACCTTCATTTTCTCATTGCCCAAGTGTATATTTCACAGGCTAACATATTATATACCTCCAGGTAATGAAAGCACTCTCATAATCTGATAAAACCCTATCCCTAGTCGGGCTCAGATGAACCCTTTGAGAACTTTACTGTCACCACTCTTTTTTCTTTTTTTTCCCCCTCTTTTTTTCCTTTTCAAATGGAAGATGGAACCAAATAATCATTCTCTAATCATTCTTTTCCCCCTTCAAGCCCTGCTGAGTGTTGCACAGGATTTGACAACTGTGGAGTTGAGTCTACAAATTAACATTTTGGGGGGGCAAAAATATTTCCTTAAGAAATAGAAACATAGAATCAAGCAGGTTGGGAGAAACCTCCAAGCTCAGCCAGTCCAACCTAGCACCCAGCCCTGGCCAAGCAACCAGACCATGGCACTAAGTGCCTCATCCAGGCTTGGCTTCAACACCTCCAGGCACACAGACTCCACCACCTCCCTGGGCAGCCTATTCCAATGCCAATCACTCTCTCTGACAACAACTTCCTAACAACAGCCAGACGAGACCTCCCCCAGCACAGCTTGAGACTGTGTCCCCTTCTTCTGTTGCTGCTTGCCTGGCAGCAGAGCCCAACCCCACCTGGCTACAGCCTCCCTTCAGGTAGCTGCAGACAGCAATGAGCTCTGCCCTGAGCCTCCTCTGCTGCAGGCTGCACACCCCCAGCTCCCTCAGCCTCTCCTCACAGGGCTGTGCTCCAGGCCCCTCCCCAGCCTTGCTGCCCTTCTCCAAACACCTTCCAGCACCTCAACATCTCTCTGGAATTGAGGAGCCCAGAACTGGACACAGCACTCAAGAGGTGGCCTGAGCAGTGCTGAGCACAGGGGCAGAAGAACCTCCCTTGTCCTGCTGCCCACACTGCTCCTGAGCCAGCCCAGGATGCCATATGGCAGGGTTACACCACTTAACACCTGGAGACTTTCTGATGCTGCTCTCAGAAAACGTTTGTGGAACAGCCATTGGAGACCCTTTTATTATCTCAATGTCATTTGTACCACACAGATTTTGCCCCTCAGTAATATTTAGATCATAGAGTGCTTTAGGTTGCAAGGGACCTTTAAAGGTCATCTAGTTCAATCTCTCCATAGAGAGCAGAGACACCAACACATCAGGTTGCTCAGAGCCTCAACCATCCTGTAGATTTACAAGGATGGGGCTGCTTCTGTCTCTATGGACATCCTGGGCCAGTGTTTGCACCACCATTAGTGTAACAAAATTCTTACTCTCCCCTAGTCTAAATCTCCCTCCTTTTAGTTTAAAATCATCATCCCTTGTTGTGTCATAGCAAACCCTCCTGAAAAAGAGGGTGAGGACAGACTGAAAGAGTTGGGGCTGTGCAGGCTGGAGCAGAGGAGGCTCCCAGGTGACCTTCTTGTGGTCTTCCAGCATCTGAAGGGGGCTACAAAAAAGCTGGGGAGGGACTTTTGAGGCTGTCAGGGAGTGGCAGGAGTGGGGGGAATGGAGCAAAGCTGGAGGTGGGGAGAGTGAGAGTGGAGGTGAGGAGGAAGTTGTTGAGCAGGAGAGTGGTGAGAGGCTGGAATGGGTTGCCCAGGGAGGTGGTTGAGGCCCCATGGCTGGAGGTGTTTGAGGCCAGGCTGGCTGAGGCTGTGTGCAGCCTGCTCTAGGGTAGGGTGTCCCTGGGCATGGCAGGGGGGTTGAAACTGGCTGCTCCTTGTGGTCCCTTCCAACCCTGCCTGATTCTGTGATCCTATGAAAACATGACCCAATCTTTCTCATAGGCTCCCTTTAAGTATTGCAAAGCTGCACCAAGGTCTCTGTGGGGCTTTCTCTTCTGCAAGCTGAACAGCCCCAACTCTCTCAGCCTGCCTATACAGCAGAGGTGTTGCAGCCCTCTGATCATTTTTGTGGCTTCCTCTGCACCTGGCTAATGTCCTGTCACAGGTTAATGTCCTTCCTGTGCTGACAACTTAAAGATGCTTTGGAGTTTCAAGACAGGAGTGTCTCTGAAAAGAATGGGCTGCCCAGGGAGGTGGTGGAGTTGCTGTCCCTGGAGGTGTTGAAGCCAAGCCTGGCTGGGGCACTTAGTGCCATGGTCTGGTTGCTTGGCCAGGGCTGGGTGCTAGGTTGGACTGGCTGAGCTTGGAGGTCTCTGCCAACCTGCTTGATTCTGTGATTCTGAAGACAAGAGTCTGAGACACTAACGGAGTCTCACGACTGGAAAGTCATTTCAGCGCGGAGAGCCTGAAGAAAGAATAAATCACAACACTTCAAAAAGGAATTGTTTTTGACTCCAGCATTACTGAGCTAAATCACTTGCACCATTAGAGAGGAGTAACTCTGCGTGTGAGGAATGAGCAGCAGCACTTTGGTGATAACACTGGAGAGATCTTTGTGCTAACAAGGCAGTGCAAGCTCCATTTTAAGGCAGGCAGCCTGTAACTCTGGAGCCGTTAGCGATGTCTCCTCGGCTTTCTCCAGGGACCAACTGGGTATCACTGCCACATACTTCTCTGGAGTGATGAAAGCACATTACAGGCTGATAAAAGGCAATCCATGGTTATTTCTCACAGGCCTCCAAAGATGAGCAATTTATTACAAAGAGCTTTCCAGGAACCTGGCAAAAACAAAACGTTCTCCATCAACACCTCGCACCAAATCCATCTTCCCTTAAATAAACTCCTAGAGCTGGGGCTCTGAGGCTGCTCTGCCCTAATTGCTGCTGTTTCACGTTTGCAAATTGCAAGTGGTGATGCCTCCATGCTTGTCAGCAAAGATTTATCAACCCACTCTTGTGTCAGAAGGTCACACGAGTAAATCCTAGCGAGCGGCTCCAGCCCTCTCTGCCTAGCAAGCAGCTGCCTTCCTCTCTGCCTGAGCTGTCCCACCCATAACAGTGCCCAGGATGACACAACCAGCAATAAAAGAGCCTCCATAATTAAAACCAGAACTATAATTAGCAAAGTAAAAGAACAAAGCAGCTCTAAGACACAATGAGCCTTTTTTCTTGTCTCCTCCACTCATTTATTCACAACAGGTCTCCCAGGCACTACTGTGAATTAGAGTAATGAAGAGATGCTCCAGGGTTTGGTTAAAGGCTACTGCACCCAGCTGTGCATCCTTCATTAGAACAGAAAGAAACCACCACAAGACTCAGGGTCTCACTCTCACTCACCACTTTAAACCATCCCAGCAGTGTAAATGCCAGAATAAATGATACCCACACCTCCTCTAACAGCAGCCTCAATGAGCTGGGATGGAAGTGATGATCCAGCTGAAGATTTCCAGTTAAGAACTAAGGGAGTCAGGGAGGCCAGATGTTGTATGGCCTCGTGCCTTGTGTCAGTGCTGCTTTCTGTGTGTGCTGAAGTTGTTCACCTCTCCTCTGAGCAGCACCTGGGAGATCCATCACCATGTGAGGCTCTGTAAAAACTAGGCAAGGAAATGACCAATAAAGGAACCTTTCAACAACTCCCTTTATTGTATCTGCATCTTCACTGATGTAAAAGTCCCTCTCCTGCCTCATCTGCTACCAGAAAGCTCTCTGAGTCACTCACACAGCTGAGAAAAGCCTAAGCCAAGTGGAGTGGTTTAAACTGGAGCAGGGTGGATTTAGGTTGGACATCAGGAGGGAGTTCTTTACTATGAGAGTGCTGAAATGCTGGCACAGGCTGTCCAGGGATGTGATTAAGGTCCTATCCCTGAAGATAATGAGGATCAGATCTGATGTGGCCCTTGACCAGTGCAGGGCCCAGTCCTGTTCAGTATCTTTATTGATGATCTGGAACAGGAGATTGAGTAAAGCATCAGTAAGTTTGCAGATGATGCCAAGCTAGGAGCAGGTGTGGAGCTGCTGGAGGGTAGGAGAGCCCTGCACAGGGACCTGGCCAGGCTGCATGGGTGGGCAGAGGCCAATGGGATGAGACTGAACAAGGCCAAGGGCAGGGTTCTGCACTTTGGCCAAAACAAGCCCAAGCTGGGATCAGAGTAATTTGATGGCAGCCAGCAGAGAGGGAGCTGGGGGTGCTGGGAGAGAGGAGCTGCAGATGAGGCAGCAGTACCCAGGTGGGCAGCAGAGCCAATGGCATCCTGGGCTGGCTCAGGAGCAGTGTGGGCAGCAGGACAAGGGAGGTTCTTCTGGCACTGTACTCCCAGCTCCCTCAGCCTCTCCTCACAGTGCTCTGCTCCAGGCCCCTCCCCAGCCTTGCTGCCCTTCTCTGGACACCTTCCAGCACCTCAACATCCCTCTTGAACTGAGGAGCCCAGAACTGGACACAGCACTCCAGGGGTGGCCTGAGCAGTGCTGAGTTCTAGACCCAGCTTTACAGTCATAAAATCTTATTCTTTCCTCCAAATATTCTGAGGGATTCTACTGCACCACTGAGACTCCAGAACTTATCACCAGAGTCTGTTATGGTGGCCTGAGACCAGAAAGGTGTCAAAGGATTATAGTACTAAACCAGACTGGGTGGGGCATGGAACACAAACCCTATGAGGAGAGGCTGAGGGAGCTGGGGGTGTGCAGCCTGCAGAAGAGGAGGCTCAGGGCAGAGCTCATTGCTGTCTGCAGCTGCCTGCAGGGAGGCTGTAGCCAGGTGGGGTTGGGCTCTTCTGCCAGGCAAGCAGCAACAGAACAAGGGGACAGAGTGTCAAGCTGTGGCAGGGGAGCTCTAGGCTGGATGTGAGGAGGAAGTTGTTGTCAGAGAGAGTGATTGGCATTGGAATGGGCTGCCCAGGGAGGTGGTGGAGTCTCTGTGCCTGGAGGTGTTGAAGCCAAGCCTGGCTGGGGCACTTAGTGCCATGGTCTGGTTGATTGGCCAGGGCTGGGTGCTAGGTTGGGCTGGATGAGCTTGGAGCTCTCTTCCAACCTGCTTGATTCCATGATTCTATGATTTTGCTAGGCAGAGGTTTGAGAAGCTCACATTTTAAACTACCCTGCAAGCAAATGGCACTCAGCATTTCAGTCCAAGTCTTATTCAAGTGGAGTCTGACTCCAAATCAATCTGCACATTAAGTCCAACTCCTGTAAACACAGATTTGTAAACACTCTCCCCACCATCTTCCTCACCCATGCTGTGGAGGGTTTGCTCTGTGTTTTCAAAGCCTGTGTGAAAGCAGATGGTAACCACCTAATTTGGATTGGATGCAATCTGTTGCTGGTGGAGAAATCTTGACTGCCTCTCCTGCAAATGTAAAACCTGGGAAGTTCAACCCACTTGATAGTTTTCTTAGATGTTTTGTAACAGTTTTGCCAACAGAGCCAGCTATGCTCAGGGAGAACACATGCTTCTGGTTCTCAGCCTGAGCAGCAGGAAAACCCTCAGATAATCCTGGGAATGGCTGGCTGGCTGCTTGCTCAGCTCTGGCTTTGCAACCTCTCCATGCACCACTCACACCACCAGCGTGCAGCCAGGCTGATTCAGCTGCCTTCATCACTGTTAGCCCAGCATTTAAGAGCTCCCAGAAAACCAGTGGCATCCTGGGCTGGCTCAGGAG
The DNA here is from genome assembly GCF_015220805.1 of Pogoniulus pusillus. Classification (NCBI taxonomy): domain Eukaryota; kingdom Metazoa; phylum Chordata; class Aves; order Piciformes; family Lybiidae; genus Pogoniulus; species Pogoniulus pusillus. Next base: position 40,487,801 of record NC_087270.1, read on the forward strand.
CAGTGTGGGCAGTAGGACAAGGGAGGTTCTTCTGCCCCTCTGCTCAGCACTGCTCAGGCCACCCCTTGAGTGCTGTGTCCAGTTCTGGGCTCCTCCATTGCAGAGAGATGCTGAGGTGCTGGAAGGTGTCCAGAGAAGGGCAGCAAGGCTGGGGAGGGGCCTGGAGCACAGCCCTGTGAGGAGAGGCTGAGGGAGCTGGGGGTGTGCAGCCTGCAGCAGAGGAGGCTCAGGGCAGAGCTCATTGCTGTCTGCAGCTGCCTGCAGGGAGGCTGTAGCCAGGTGGGGTTGGGCTCTGCTGCCAGGCAAGCAGCAACAGAAGAAGGGGACAGAGTGTCAAGTTGTGGCAGGGCAGGTCTAGGCTGGATGTTAGGAGGAAGTTGTTGGCAGAGAGAGTGATTGGCATTGGAATGGGCTGCCCAGGGAGGTGGTGGAGTCTCTGTGCCTGGAGGTGTTGAAGCCAAGCCTGGCTGGGGCACTTAGTGCCATGGTCTAGTTGATTGGCCAGGGCTGGGTGCTAGGTTGGGCTGGATGAGCTTGGAAGCCTCTTCCAGCCTGCTTGATTCTATGATTCTCTGATTCATGGCAGCCTGTAAATAACCTTGGCTTGACACAAATGCCAGTGGTCACGAAGCTTCAGAGCCCTTCTGCCAAAGCAAGCACTTTTCTCTGCCTTCACATTTCTCAGGCATGAATTCTGGAGGTTGATTCTATGTGATACAATCAGGATGTTTTAGATCCTGGAGATAAGATGACACTTCTCCTCCTCCTACCCACAGCTATAAACTTTTGGAAGAGTGACACAGATTCCCTACCAACCTACAACCAGTTTGCTTCACTGTTTCAGCAGCCTCAAAGTGCTTTAAGTGTGTTGTGCTTTTCCTTAATGACAATCTCTGAGCTGAAGTTACAACATCCCTCTGATCCCTGGTGCTTTATAAACATTAAATGATGCTTTCAATGAGCACATTCATGCTCTCACCAGAGCTGGGCTTCCTTGCTTTGGTTTTTCTCTCCCAGGGAGCAATACAGCTCTGGATTTCTTCATGACTAATTGCAAGAGTAAAAGCAGAAGCTGGACATCCCAGCTGGTGTGGCAAGTTGGGTTGGGAGCTTGGCTTGGGTTAAAGTGGGCTAGCCACTGGATGAGTGATAAATGCTCTTTATTAACCCCTTCCCACAGGGGAAAACAAAGGGATAGAAAATATTACCAACAATATGCAATCTACACAAATATACACAAACCAATATTGAACTCATCCCTGCTGGTGGCAGTTATGTCACTGTCACCACTGCAGCTGTGGCAGAAGTCCCAGACTCAAATTAGTGGCAGATAGAATCATCCAGGTTGGAAGAGAATTCCAATCTCATCCAGTCCAACCTAGCACCCAGCCCTGTCCAGTCAACTAAATCATAGCACTAAGTGCCTCATCCAGGCTTTAGGAATCAGAATCAGGAGCTAGATTCTGGAACTGGATTCAGAGAACCACATCATCAGTCGGGGTTGGAGGAGACCACAAGGATCAGCCAGCTCCAACCTCCCTGCCATGCCCAGGGACACCCTACCCTAGAGCAGGCTGCACACAGCCTCACACAGCCTGGCCTCAAACATCTCCAGCCATGGGGCCTCAACCACCTCCCTGGGCATCCCATTCCAGCCTCTCACCACTCTCCTGCTCAACAACTTCCTCCTCACCTCCACTCTGATTCTCCCCACCTCCAGCTTTGCTCCATTCCCCCAGCCCTGGCACTCCCTGACAGCCTCAAACGTCCCTCCCCAGCTTTTAGCATTAAGTTACTCCTAAGCTATCAATAGCTACCTTCAAGACTTGGACAGAATTAAGATGATTAAGAGAACCTGTGTTTCCTCCTCTTGAAGAACTCTAAATTGCAAGTGGCTCTAATCCTTATCCTAAGCCATGAAAACAAGTAAGGGAGTGAAACCTTCCTTACAAGGACAGACTGAGGGAACTGTGGCTCTGTAGCTTGGAAAAGAGAAGACTGAGAGGTGACCTCAGCAATGCTTATCAATATGTAAAGGTGAGTGCCAGGAGGCTGGAGCCAGGCTCTGCTGGGTGATGCCTGATGACAGGACAAGGGGCAATGGGTGGAAGCTGAGGCACAGGTTTCATGCAAACACAAGGAGGATTTTTTTTCCCTGTGAAGGTGACAGAGCACTGGAACAGGCTGCCCAGGGGGGTTGTGGAGTCTCCCTCTTTTGGATGTGTTCCTGTGTGATCTGGTCTAGGTGATCCTGCTCTGGCAGGGGGGGTGAACTGGATGAGCTTTCAAGGCCCCTTCCAGCCTCTGACATTCTGTGCTTCTGTAATCATATCACAGAATCATAGAATCAACCAGGTTGGAAGAGACTTCCAAGTTGATACAGTCCAATAATTTGGGTCTCATTTTTATACCTCCCTTCAGCAAATGATATTCATTGCTGTCAACACACTTAAATATCAAACCAGTGGCTCATCTTGACCCATGCTGTGCCTTCATAAGAGACCAAAACCCTTCAGGAGATGGGAAAGGCAGATGCCCATCAACCCACTCCTTCCCTCTGTAGCAGAGTTACTAGAAGCTGCCTGCAGCCTGGGAGAGGAGCTGGAGGAATTTGTTACTGACTTGCTGCTGTGCTAAAAGCAAGGACATGAAGCCTTTTTAACCCATTTAGAACCACCAAATCACATAAAGGCTTCTCCTTTACAACTCCCTGATGGCCTCCCAGGTGAGCAGATGAAGAATGTCCTTTCTCAAGCAATGCAAGGTTTTTCATTTGCCACCTGCCCTGTGGCTGAACTTCACCCAAATCTGCTGCTGCTGACAGAGCAGCACCATTGTGCTGCAGCCTCATTCATTGCCTACCTGTCCTAGATTAGGAACTTTGGGGGCAGGATCTGAGGCAGCAGCTAGCACAGATGGGCCATGCCACCAGTTAATTGAGGGAGGGTGCTACCAGGTGATGCTGCACTGGTGCCAAACCTTCCTCTGCCAAAACCACTCCGGAGACCGTCTGCAGCGCTAACTGCACTGCAAGAACTGAACCAGGGTCTGTTACCTCCTTTAGAGATGGTCAAGCTGCTTTCCTTGGTTTGTAAGTCACCAGTTCAGAGATTGCCACCAGGTGCTGGACTGATGCCCATGCTCAGGGTCCATTTGAGTACACCAATTGGGTCCCTGGCAGGCAAAACCTGTATTAAACCCAGCACGATGCCATCACTGCACACATCACGGGGTTGAAATTCTGTGCCAGCTCTTGACCCATCAGGTCATCTCTTACACAGTATCAAGATCAGAGGTTGGATTTTAATGCCCTGAAGCCAAAAGAGAGACACTCCAGGGAGTGTTCAGCCTGGAGAAGAGGAGGCTCTCTACAACTACCTGAAAGGAGGCTGTAGCCAGGTGGGGTTGGTCTCGTCTCCCAGGCACCCAGGGATAGAACTAGAGGACACAGCCCCAGGCTGTGCCAGGGCAGGTTTGGGCTGGAGATTAGAAAGAAATTCTTCACAGAAAGAGTGATTGGCATTGGAATGGGCTGCCTGGGGAGGTGGTGGAGCCACCATCCCTGGAGGTGTTTAAAAGGAGACTGGATAGGGCACTTAGTGCCATGGGTTAGTTAATGAGAAGGGTTAGGTGATAGGTTGGACTCGATGACCTCAGAGGTCTTTTCCAACCTGGCTGATTCTGTGACTATCCTCAGCCTCTCGAGAGCATAATTTGACAGAGTACATCTCTGCAGGAGTACTCTCACTCACTTGAAAAGTTAGATGTGGTTTCACAGCATCTATTTTGATGAAATGAGATCTGGTTTAATCCTGCCTTTTATAAGTCATCTGATCTTACACTACACTTTAGCTGCAATATCAATGGTACAGATTCACACACACCCAAGCAGAAATGTCAGGCAGGGAATGCTCAGCAAGTGGACAAGGATGTGTAGGCAGCTAGGAGAGGTGCAGACAGATGCTAGGTCTAAGAGCACTGCAGCACCTCACTTAGAAGAGGAAACAGGCACATTGCCACCTTCTTTCACTGATCATGTGCAAAACACTTTGGCAAGGGTGAAAAAGGCAAAGGGGTAGTTAAGAAGAGCCTGTTTCTGAAAAGCAACTGATAATCCAAGTGCATAAAATAGGGAGAAAGAAGTCAATACTTGGTCTTAGCACTTCCTTCTGTGAAGCCCTCCATATACAGCCTCTGCCACACTGTTCACAGAATCATAGAACTACAGAATCATAGAACTACAGAATCACAGAACTATAGAATCACAGAACTATAGAATCATAGAACTATAGAACCACAGAATCACAGAACTATAGAATCATAGAACTATAGAACCACAGAATCACAGAACTATAGAATCATAGAACTATAGAACCATAGAACCATAGAACTATAGAACCATAGAATCATAGAACTATAGAACTATAGAATCACAGAACTATAGAATCACAGAACTATAGAATCATAGAACTATAGAATCATAGAACTATAGAATCATAGAACTATAGAATCATAGAACTATAGAACCACAGAATCACAGAACTATAGAATCATAGAACTATAGAATCACAGAATCATAGAACTATAGAATCACAGAACTATAGAATCACAGAACCATAGAATCATAGAACTATAGAACCATAGAATCATAGAACTATAGAATCATAGAATCACAGAACTATAGAATCACAGAACTATAGAATCACAGAACTATAGAATCATAGAACTATAGAATCACAGAATCACAGAACTATAGAATCATAGAACTATAGAATCATAGAACTATAGAACCACAGAATCACAGAACTATAGAATCATAGAACTATAGAATCACAGAATCACAGAACTATAGAATCACAGAACTATAGAATCACAGAACTATAGAATCATAGAACTATAGAATCATAGAACTATAGAACCATAGAATCATAGAACTATAGAATCATAGAATCATAGAACTATAGAATCACAGAACTATAGAATCACAGAACTATAGAATCATAGAACTATAGAATCATAGAACTATAGAACCACAGAATCACAGAACTATAGAATCATAGAACTATAGAATCATAGAATCATAGAACTATAGAATCATAGAACCATAGAATCACAGAACTATAGAATCATAGAACTATAGAACCATAGAATCACAGAACTATAGAATCACAGAACTATAGAATCACAGAACTATAGAATCATAGAACTATAGAACCATAGAACCATAGAACTATAGAACCATAGAATCATAGAACTATAGAACCATAGAATCATAGAACTATAGAATCACAGAACTATAGAATCACAGCACTATAGAATCACAGAACTATAGAATCATAGAACTATAGAATCATAGAACTATAGAACCACAGAATCACAGAACTATAGAATCATAGAACTATAGAATCACAGAATCATAGAACTATAGAATCATAGAACTATAGAATCACAGAACTATAGAATCACAGAATCACAGAACTATAGAATCACAGAACTATAGAATCATAGAACTATAGAATCATAGAACTATAGAATCATAGAACTATAGAACCACAGAATCACAGAACCATAGAATCATAGAACTATAGAATCATAGAACTATAGAACTATAGAATCATAGAACTATAGAATCATAGAATCATAGAACTATAGAATCATAGAACTATAGAATCATAGAACTATAGAATCATAGAATCATAGAACTATAGAATCATAGAATCATAGAACTATAGAATCATAGAATCATAGAACTATAGAATCACAGAACTATAGAATCACAGAATCACAGAACTATAGAATCACAGAATCACAGAACTATAGAATCATAGAATCACAGAACTATAGTACCATAGAATCATAGAACTATAGAACCATAGAATCATAGAACTATAGAATCATAGAATCATAGAACTATAGAATCACAGAATCACAGAACTATAGAATCACAGAACTATAGTACCATAGAATCATAGAACTATAGAATCATAGAACTATAGAACCATAGAATCATAGAACTATAGAATCACAGAATCATAGAACTATAGAATCACAGAATCACAGAACTATAGAATCACAGAACTATAGTACCATAGAACTATAGAACCATAGAATCATAGAACTATAGAACCATAGAATCATAGAACTGTAGAATCACAGAACTATAGAATCACAGAATCACAGAACTATAGAATCACAGAACTATAGAATCACAGAACTATAGAATCATAGAATCACAGAACTATAGAATCATAAAACTATAGAATCACAGAATGACAGAATCACAGAATGTCAGGGGCTGGAAGTGATCTCCAAAGCTCATCCAGTCCAACCCCCCTGCCAGAGCAGCATCACTTACACCATGTCACACAGGAACACATCCATGTGGGTTTGGAATTTTTCCAGAGAGAGAGACTCCACAACCCCCCTGGGCAGCCTCTTCTGGGGTTCTGCCACCCTCACAGGGTAAAAATTCATCCTCATGTTTCCATGGAACTTCCTATGCCTCAGCTCCCACCCATTGCCCCTTGGCCTGGCACTGGGCATCACCCAGCAGAGCCTGGCTCCAGCCTGGCACTCACTCTTTACGTATTGATAAGCATTGCTGAGGTCACCTCTCAGTTTCCTCTTCTCTAAGCTGCAGACACTCAGCTCCTTTAGTCTCTCCTTGTAAGAGAGATGTTCCATTCCCTTAACCATCCTTGTGGCTCTGCACTGGACACTCTCAAGCAGTTCTACATCCCTCTTGAACTGGGTCACTGTTGGTGCCTTCCACCTGGCAGCAGTGAAAACTCTGCTTGAAACAACAATAAAAACACACCAAGAGTTTTTGCCTAGACATGAGAACACTTCTCCCATCACTCCTCTGACAGATGCATTCTACCTTGGCCAACAGCAGGAGTCACCAGCACAACCTAAATTAGTGACAGAACAAGAGGACACAGTCTCAAGTTGTGGCAGGGAAGGTCTAAGCTGGATGTTAGGAGGAAGTTCCTGCCAGAGAGAGTGATTGGCATTGGAATGGGCTGCCCAGGGAGGTGGTGGAGTCTCTGTGCCTGGAGGTGTTGAAGCCAAGCCTGGCTGGGGCACTTAGTGCCATGGTCTGGTTGCTTGGCCAGGGCTGGGTGCTAGGTTGGGCTGGCTGAGCTTGGAGGTCTCTTCCAACCTGCTTGATTCCAAGATTCTATGACTCTCTGATTCTTCAACACTCCAGTGATGGCAACTCCACAACCTCCCTGAGCAGCCGGTTCCAGCCCTTGACAACACTTTCAGAGAGGAAATCTTACCTTATATCCACCACAAAGGCCCCCTGGTGCAACTTGAGGCTCTTTCCTCTCGTTGTATTGCTCATTACATGAGAAAAGAGACCAATCTGATCTTGCTGCCACCTCCTTTCAGGCATTTATAGAGAGAAAGAAGGTCTCCCCTCAGCATTTTCTTCTCCAGGCTGAACAATCTCACTTCCTCCAGACACTCCTCACAAGACTTCTGCTCCAGACCTCTCAGCAGCTACAGTGCCCATCTCTGGACATGCTCCAACAACATCCTTCTCGGAGTGAGTGGCCCAAAACTGAACATGGCATCTGAGGTGCAGCCTCACCAGTGCTGAGCACAAGGGCACTGCCCTAGTCTTTTGGCCACACTATTGCTGATACAGGCCAGGATGCTCCTAGGAAACAGAACTTCTTCCAAATCTCTTCCTTGCATCTGCTCTCCTTACATCCGTAGCTCTTCTGACTCCCAGGTCATCTCTGCCCTAACTCCTCTCCCTTTGAACAGAGACTCTCTCCTCCTACAGGAGTTAGTCTCTGTCTGAAGTCTTAACTCCAGTGCTGCTCAGAACCACTCTTGCTGAGAAGACAGCAAGAAAAAGGTTTAAAACAAAGGAACCTAAAGCATTATAGGCCTAGAATTGCCTCTTTAACACCTCTTCAAGCCTTCACTGCTCATTGAGCCTTTCATTCCCGTCTCAAATAACCTCCCACTGAGCTAAACCAACACAATCGAACAAAACCTCAGTAACCAGCCCAAAATACAGAGCAAGCACAGATCTACAGGACACGCTGAGATCTATCACACACCCTGCCTTAGTGCTGGGCACTGTGATGACTTGGAGGCTGCTGTGTCTGAGCTGGGACAGGCAGCAGCTGCAGGAGGAAAGGCAGAGCCCTGGAGTCAGGTTTGGCATCACTTCTGAAAAACTTACTTGTGAAAGAGCAACGAGATCATAGAATCATGGAATGGTTTGGGTTGGGAGATCATCTACAAGGAGAGGCTGAGGGAGCTGGGGGTGTGCAGCCTGCAGCAGAGGAGGCTCAGGGCAGAGCTCCTTGCTGGCTGCAGCTGCCTGCAGGGAGGCTGTAGCCAGGTGGGGTTGGGCTCTGCTGCCAGGCAAGCAGCAACAGAACAAGGGGACAGAGTGTCAAGTTGTGGCAGAGGAGGTCTAGGCTGGATGTCAGGAGGAAGTTGTTGGCAGAGAGAGTGATTGGCATTGGAATGGGCTGCCCAGGGAGGTGGTGGAGTCTCTGTGCCTGGAGGTGTTGAAGCCAAGCCTGGCTGGGGCACTTAGTGCCATGGTCTGGTTGCTTGGCCAGGGCTGGGTGCTAGGTTGGACTGCACGAGCTTGGAGCTCTCTTCCAACCTGCTTGATTCTGTGATTCTAGTCTATGACTCTCACTCAGGGACTGTCTAACACACCCTTTAATCCATGGGGAGCAAAAGAGGCTTTTTCCTCCTCTCCACTTTCACACACTCTCCCATCTATTCGGTACCTTCAAAACATACACTGCAGAGTCTGTTTGAAATTGGTAGCATTCCTAAGTTCCTCCAGGGACTGAGGCATTATCTCTAGCACACATTGATCACCACAAGCATCAAGTGATTTCAAAAGAAGACTGATGACCACGTGCTCTCTGCTTCTTTTCATGGCTCAGATGCATCTTCCTTGACAAGAATGTGACAGCACATCAAGAGAAGCAGCTAAACATCACTATGGAAAGTGCTAATCAGGTTTTCTTCTAAGGCTTTTGAAAAGTCACAGAGATGCACCCACTGTCTCTTCTAAACATTAGTCACTGTTCTCCAGGTACCTAAGGGAAACCAGATCAAATTGGGAAGGAGTCTCCTAGCACAGGGAGAAAACGAATGTGTACTAAAGCTTTCAAGACAGCAGGGTGACAGTGCTGAAGCAGTGACAAAGCTCCCAGCAGCTCTCACCAGTGTGATGAGTTCCCATCACGCTGCAGTTAACTTTAGACATCCTTTTCACAGTATCACAGTATCACAGTATTATCAGGGTTGGAAGAGACCTCACAGATCATCAAGTCCAACCCTTTACCACAGAGCTCAAGGCCAGACCATGGCACCAAGTGCCACGTCCAGTCCTGCCTTGAACAGCTCCATGGACGGCGACTCCACCACCTCCCCGGGCAGCCCATTCCAGTGTCCAATGACTCTCTCAGGGAAGAACTTTCTCCTCACCTCCAGCCTAAATCTCCCCTGGCACAGCCTGAGGCTGTGTCCTCTTGTTCTGGTGCTGGCCACCTGAGAGAAGAGAGCAACCTCCTGGCCACAACCACCCCTCAGGTAGTTGTAGACAGCAATGAGGTCTGCCCTGAGCCTCCTCTTCTCCAGGCTAACCAATCCCAGCTCCCTCAGCCTCTCCTTGTAGGGCTGTGCTCAAGGCCTCTCCCCAGCCTCGTTGCCCTTCTCTGGACACGCTCAAGCATCTCAATGTCCCTCCTAAACTGGGGGGCCCAGAACTGAACACAGCACTCAAGGTGTGGTCTAACCAGTGCAGAGTACAGGGGCAGAATGACCTCCCTGCTCCTGCTGGCCACACCATTCCTGATGCAGGCCAGGATGCCACTGGCTCTCTTGGCCACCTGGGCACACTGCTGGCTCATGTTCAGGCAGGTATCAATCAGCACCCCCAGATCCCTCTCTGTCTGGCTGCTCTCAGCCACTCCGACCCCAGCCTGTATCTCTGCATGGGGTTGCTGTGGCCAAAGTGCAGCACCCTGCACTTGGGGCTATTGAACACCATCCCATTGGATTTGTTTCACTTGATCATGTTGCCTTTTTTTCCTAGCCACTCTGCCACATTCCTCACTGCAGACACTCTGGAATTGCAGAGTCCAGCCGCCTCACTGCCCCACATCTTAGGTGTCACCTCAGCAATCCATCCAACCCCAGAGCTCCAACTTGTGCACAGCTTACCATTTACCTCATCAGGAACATGGTATCTTCCAAGTGCTTATTTAAAGGTCTATGCAAAATGGTCACTGACAGGATCACAGGAGCACAGGATGTCAGGGGTTGGAAAGGACCCAAGGAGATCATCCAGTCCTGCCAGTCCATATGGTCCTGCCAGAGTAGGACCACACAATCTAACACAGGTCACACAGGAATACATCCAGACAGGCCTGCAAAGGCTCCAGAGAAGGAGACTCCACAACCTCTCTGGGCAGCCTGTGCCAGGGCTCTGAGACCCTCACAGTAAAGAAGTTCCCCCTTGTGTTGAGGCAGAACCTCTTTTGCTGCAGTTTACACCCATTGCTCCTTGTCCTATCTCAGGGAGCAGTGAGCAGAGCCTGTCCCCCCTCTCCTGGCAGCCCTCAGATACTTATAAACATTGATCAAATCCCCTCTCAGTCTTCTCTTCTCCAGACTAAGCAGCCCCAGGTCCCTCAGCCTCTCCTCATCAGCCATGCCCTCTAGTCCCCTCATCATCTTCCTAGCCCTCCACTGGACCCTCTCCAGCAGATCCCTGTCCCTCTGAAACTGGGGAGCCCAAAACTGAAGGCAGTATTCAAGATGAGGTCTCAGCAGGGCAGAATAGAGGGGGAGGAGAACCTCCCTTGATCTGCTGGACACACTCTGCTTAATACACCCCAGGATCCTACACTTGGCCTTGCTAAACTTCCTGAGGTTCCTGTCTGTCCCAGGCTCCAGAGTGTCTAGCACTCGCTGAATGGTGTCAAAGCCATTTTGGTTTGTTTGGTAGTTTTTTTTCTGGTGAAAATTCCTCAACCTCACAAGCTAAGCACAAAACCACAGTGGTTGGAGACACTTCCCTGAGGAGCAGGTAAAACCTCTTTTGAAGAGATGTGATACGAGCCTGATCCCCTCTCCACAGGGATGTTCAGTGATGCAGCACTCTCCTAGGAGAACTCTTTAAGTACAGAGACATCCAAAGTAATTTGCTGTCAATCACATCACCCTTTAAAACTCCACTGGCAGAGTATTTTCTCCCAGCACATACAAAACCAAACCACCACCACAGCTAATCACTGCAGAAGGTTCTAAGTGGAAAAGGAAACCAAATCCAGGTTAAAACTAATCCAGCACATGCAAAACCAAACCACCACCACAGCTATCCACTGAAGAAGGTTCTAAGTAGAAAAGGAAACCAAATCCACGTTAAACCCTTTGAAACTCCACTGGCAGAGTATTTTCTCCCAGCACATGCAAAACCATATCCATTGTAGAAGGTTCTACGTGGAAAAGGAAACTAAATCCAGGTTAAAACTAATCTAGCACATGCAAAACCAAGACACCACCACAGTTATCCACTGCAGAAGGTTCTAAGTGGAAAAGGAAACCAAATCCAGGTTAAAACTAATCCAGCACATGCAAAACCAAACCACCACCACAGCTATCCACTGAAGAAGGTTCTAAGTGGAAAAGGAAACTAAACCCAGGTTAAACCCTTTGAAACTCCACTGGGAGAGTATTTTCTCCCAGCACATGCAAAACCATATCCACTGCAGAAGGTTCTAAGTGGAAAAGGAAACCAAATCCAGGTTAAAACTAATCCAGCACATGCAAAACCAAAACACCACCACAGCTATCCACTGCAGAAGGTTCTAAGTGGAAAAGGAAACTAAATCCAGGTTAAACCCTTTGAAACTCCACTGGCAGAGTATTTATTCCCAGCACATGCAAAACCATATCCACTGCAGAAGGTTCTAAGTGGAAAAGGAAACCAAATCCAGGTTGAAACTAATCCAGCACATGTAAAACCAAGACACCACCACAGTTATCCACTGCAGAAGGTTCTAAGTAGAAAAGGAAACCAAATCCAGGTCGAAACTAATCCAGCACATGCAAAACCAAAACACCACCACAGTTATCCACTGCAGAAGGTTCTAAGTAGAAAAGAAAACTAAACTCAGGTTAAACCCTTTGAAACTCCACTGGCAGAGTATTTTCTCCCAGCACATGCAAAACCATATCCACTGCAGAAGGTTCTGAGTGGAAAAGGAAACCAAATCCAGGTTAAAACTAATCCAGCACATGCAAAACTAAAACACCACCACAGTTATCCACTGCAGAAGGTTCTGAGTGGAAAAGGAAACTAAACCCAGGTTAAACCCTTTGAAACTCCACTGGCAGAGTATTTTCTCCCAGCACATGCAAAACCATATCCACTGCAGAAGGTTCTAAGTGGAAAAGGAAACCAAATCCAGGTTGAAACTAATCCAGCACATGCAAAACCAAAACACTGCCACAGTTATCCACTGCAGAAGGTTCTGAGTGGAAAAGGAAACCAAATCCAGGCTAAACTCTTTCAAACTCCACTGGCAGAGTATTTATTCCCAGCACATGCAAAACCATATCCACTGCAGATGGTTCTAAGTGGAAAAGAAAACTAAACCCAGGTTAAGGCAGTTACAGGACCCAGCTCCTGCTCTGCTAGCATCATGATTCCATATTCTAGCTGCACAGGACTCCAGTCTATGGACTCTGTACACTGCCAAGGCAACACATGGATACCACAGGACAACAAAGGCTGACAGCAGACTCTTGCCTTCTATTCTCTGCCAGATCTCCTGTGTGCCAGGATATTCAGTTATTCCTATCCCAATCCCTGGGAAAATGCCCCCCAGCTTTGCCTTGTCCTAAGTGATGGACAGAAAGCAGAGGACCAGGTTAGACCACCCAGTGCAGGCGCTTTTTACTACCAGGGTTTGGATGCTCTCAAGTCCTACCCAAAGGGGCTGCTGAGGCAAACCTGAGGAGTGTAGCACTGCGAGCTGTGTTCAGCTTCCTGAGAAAGGCAGCAGCTAATGGCATTCAGAGTGAATCTAGAGTCATGAAAATATCTTTATTAAGCATGTCAGCAAAGGTAGCAAAAGGCTGTGTCGAACAATTGGCCGTAGCAATGCTACTCGAGCTCTGCAAAGCAAGCCTGGATCACATCTGATGTGTTACATAAAACAGATGTCAGCATTTTCCTGGCAGCAACAATAGAGCAGGCTGCAAATAAAATATTGGCACTGCAGCTGGAATTGTGGTCACTGGGCAGTTTAACACACTGGGCTCCATATTCATGTCTCAGTCACCCCGGCAGAGTGATGAATAAGGACAACTATTCAAGGTCCATACGCTGTGCTGAGCCTTACCTAGACAGACTCATAGACTGCACAGGGTTGGAAAGCATCCCCAAAGGTCATCTTGTCCAAATCCCCCCCTGAAGTCAGAAGGGACACCTCCAACTAGATCAGGCTGCCCAGGGTCATGTCAAGGGGACACAGTCTCAAGTTGTGCTGGGGGAGGTCTAGGCTGGATGTTAGGAGGAAGTTCCTGCCAGAGAGAGTGATTGGCATTAGAATGGGCTGCCCAGGGAGGTGGTGGAGTCTCTGTGCCTGGAGGTGTTGAAGCCAAGCCTGGCTGGGGCACTTAGTGCCATGGTCCAGTTGATTGGCCAGGGCTGGGTGCTAGGTTGGACTGGCTGAGCTTGGAGGTCTCTTCCAACCTGCTTGATTCTATGATTCTAAGTCTGATCTTGAAGGTCTCCAGGAAAGGAGGCTCCACCACATCCCTGGGCAGCCTGTTCCAGTGTTCCACCACTGTCATTGTAAAAAGTTTCCTCCTGATGTCCAATCTAGACATCCCCTGCTCCAGTTTCAAACTATTGCCTCTCATTCTATCACTACAAGATCCTTCCCAGCCTTCCTGGAGGTCCCCTTCAGATAGTGAAATGCAGCTATAAGTTCACCCTGGAACCTGCTCTGCAAGCTGAACACCACAATATTTTTCAGCCTGCCTTCATAGGAAAGGTGCTCCAGCCCTCTGGTCACCACAGTTTCTAGTCTGAACAGTTTGCTGTGTGGTGCAGCAGCCAGGCTGGAGGGCAGGGATCCAGCCAGAGGGACCTGGACAAGCTGGAGAGGTGGGCACAAGCCAAGCTCAGGAGGGTTAACAAGACCAAGGGCAAGGTCCTGCTGCTAGGCCGAGGCAATGCCAAGCACCAATGCAGGCTGGGCAGTGAGTGGCTGGAGAGCAGCCCTGAGGAGAGGGACTTGAGGGTGCTGCTGGAGGAGAAGCTCAGCAGGAGCCAGCAGTGTGCACTTGCAGCCCAGAGAGCCAAGCAGAGCCTGGGCTGCAGCAGCAGCAGTGTGGCCAGCAGGGCCAGGGAGGGGATTCTCCCCCTCTGCTGTGCTCTGCTGAGACCCCACCTGGAGTACTGCATCCAGCTCTGGAGCCTCTATTACAAGAGGGATGTGGAGATGCTGGAGTGTGTCCAGAGCAGGGCCAGGAGGATGCTGAGAGGCTGCAGCAGCTCTGCTGTGAGCACAGACTGAAAGAGTTGGGGCTGTGCAGGCTGGAGCAGAGGAGGCTCCCAGGTGACCTTCTTGTGGCCTTCCAGCATCTGAAGGGGCCTACAAAAAAGCTGCTGGGGAGGGACTTCTGAGGCTGTCAGGGAGTGGCAGGACTGGGTGGAATGGAGCAAAGCTGGAGGTGGGGAGCTTGAGCGTGGAGGTGAGGAGGAAGCTGTTGAGCAGGAGAGTGGTGAGAGGCTGGACTGGGTTGCCCAGGGAGGTGGTTGAGGCCCCATGGCTGGAGGTGTTTGAGGCCAGGCTGTGTGAGGCTGTGTGCAGCCTGCTCTAGGGTAGGGTGTCCCTGGGCATGGCAGGGGGGTTGGAACTGGCTGCTCCTTGTGCTCCCTTCCAGCCCTGAGTATGATTCTATGACTGAACTTTGTGGCTATCCTCTGGACCCACTCCAGCAGTTCCAAGGCTCTCTTGTGCTGGGGGCCCCAGGGCTGGATGCAGTCCTTCAGGTGAGGTCTCACCAGGACAGAGTGGCAGCATCACCCCTCTCAGCCTGCTGGCCACACTGCTTTTGATGCAGCCCGGAATGCGATTTGCCTTCTGGGCTGCAAGTGCACATGGTTGGCTCATGTCCAGCTCTTCATCCACCAGCAGCTCCACAGGGCTGCTCTCAAGATGGATGGTTCATCTGAGGACAGGAGGGAAACACTTCAAGAGATGAGGAAATCAAGAAAAAAAACCCACAACCCCAAAACTCAAAGAAGACAAAGCAGAAAACCCAAACAAACAGGCAGAGCGACTTTCAAATGACACTGCATTGCCTGGGGTCAGAGAAGAGTACCAGCAGCCAGGAAGGTACCCTCAGAGATCATCAAGCATGTGATTTCTGGAAATGTGTTCCACTGGAGCTCTCATTGCTGCCTCTCATGAAGCTTTCTGAACCCATCTGCTGCTGACTGCCAGCCCCACGCACCCACCAGCAGCACAGCTCCCCAGCACGTGTGTGCCACAGCAGAAGCTGCTTTCAGCACTCCAGGAGATGGAGAAAGTCCCCAACCTCACTCTAGCACTAACAGAGGTGGCCTCCTCTGATATCTTGTCTCAAAGGACTTCAATAGGGTCAGAACTTCACCTCCTGCCACTTAAGTGTCTGAGCTGTGCTGGCTCGTTCTGAACCCCACAGAAGCTCTGACATTGCACTGCTGAGCTCCGAGCAGAAACCTGCTCCCCAAAACACCCATCCCCATCCAGCCTCTCTTGCTCCACAGCCCAGAAGCTTTTGCTGCCCCTTAGCCCAATGTCCAGTAGCATCATCAGTCAAAATCCCTCTGGCACAGAAAAATAAACCAGGAACAAAACTTAACCTGAGCAGGACCATGCTGACACTGGTTTGGCACTGCCTCAGATCCAATTCAGCATCATAGAACATTCTGAGTTGAAAAGGACATTTAAAGGTCATCTAGTCCACCTCCCCTGCAATAGTCAGAGACATCTTCAACTAGACCAGGTTGCTCACAGCCTCCTGCAATCTAACCTGGAATATCTCCAGGAATGGGGCATCTACCACCTCTCTGGGCAACCTGTGCCAGTGCCTCGCCACCCCCAGCATTAAAAATCATCTTTGCTGGATCTATGCTGAGTCTCCCTTCCAGTTTAAAATCAACACTCCTGGTTCTGTGCAAGAGTTCCTGATAAAAACTCTGTCCTCATCTTTCCTACAGACCCCTGTTAAGCACTGAAAGGCCACAGCAAGACCTCCCTAGAGCCTTCTCTCCAAGCTGAACAACCCCAACTCTCTCAGCCTGTCCTCACAGCTCAGGAGTTCCATCTCTGAGACCATTTTGTGACCTACTCTGGACCCAGGCCAACAAGTCCATGTCTCTCCTGTGCTGCAGACAGAGCATTTCAGGTGGAGTCTCATTAGAGTGGAGCAGAGGGGCAGAATGCACTTTCATTAACCTGCTGACCAGGGTGCTTTGGATGCAGTCCACAATATAGAATCACAGAATCAAGCAGGTTGGAAGAGAACTCGAAGCTCATCCAGCCCAACCTAGCACCCAGCCCTGGCCAAGCAACCAGACCATGGCACTAAGTGCCCCAGCCAGGCTTGGCTTCAACACCTCCAGGGATGGCAACTCCACCACCTCCCTGGGCAGCCCATTCCAATGCCAATCACTCTCTCTGACAACAACTTCCTAACAACTTCCAGCCTAGACCTGTCCTGACACAGCTTGAGGCTGTGTCCCCTTCTGTTGCTGCTTGCCTGGCAGCAGAGCCCAACCCCACCTGGCTACAGCCTCCCTGCAGGCAGCTGCAGACAGCAATGAGCTCTGCCCTGAGCCTCCTCTGCTGCAGGCTGCACACCCCCAGCTCCCTCAGCCTCTCCTCACAGGGCTGTGCTCCAGGCCCCTCTCCAGCTTCATTGCCCTTCTCTGGACACCTTCCAGCACCTCAACGCTGCTCTTGAATTGAGGTGCCCAGTTCTGCAGCACAGGGACAGCATGCACACCACTCTGTGGTGTGTAAGAGAAGAGTACTTTCCAGGCCTGTCTGCAGCATCCTGCAACCTGGTGATCAAGTGAGGACAGCAACAGGCTCTAGAGGCAGAAAAAAAAGGGCCTGGGGAGGCAAAGCCTTACAGCAGCAAGAGTTTGGGAAGGTCTGGCTGGCTCAGTGGCCTGGCAAATTTGCTTTTCTCACATTATTTAGGGTCTGCCCCTAAATCTTCCTTGGCCTTGCCTCGTCTAAGGCTGGCCCTGCCAGAGACACTAATTTTTCCTGCCCCATCTGTTTGGATTTGCTCACTGACTAATTTATACAACTTCTAGCTCCACGGTGGCTAAGCATTTTAATCACAGTGATTAACACACTGAGCAAGAACAAAACAAAAATGGTTACTCAAAGGCTCTCAGCAGCGTTTGAAGGTCTAGACGCTGCTTTTTACACATGAATGCTGGTTAACGACCATCTCCCCATAACGTTCCCAGGGTCTCTCGATTTACTCCTTCTCCTGCCAGCTCTGCAGTTTGCAAGGACCACACCAGGGATTTTGACCCATTTGGCACCAGGAGAATACAATAAGCTCCTGCAGGAGCACTTTTCAGCCTGCCTGAAGTGCTTGATGCAAGAGCAACCACGAGCAAGAGGAAAGCCTCCTGAGAGCTAGCAGGCTCGGCACAGAGCATCACTACGTGCTCCAGATGCAACCCGAGCTGCACTGTGCTAACCCTCCTCTGCCTCCACCGCGAAGGGGATCCCTCCCGAGTCAAGAGGCAAGGCAACAAGGACTGGCATTATTACATGCTTGATGTCCTCAAACCATAGACTCACAGAATCAAGCAGGTTGGAAGAGAGCTCCAAGCTCAGCCAGCCCAACCTAGCACCCAGCCCTCAACAAGCAACCAGACCATGGCACTAAGTGCCCCAGCCAGGCTTGGCTTCAACACCTCCAGCCACACAGACTCCACCACCTCCCTGGGCAGCCCATTCCAGCCTCGCACCACTCTCATACTCAACAGCTTCTTCTTCACCTCCAGCCTGACTCTCCCCACCTCCAGCTTTGCTTCATTCCCCCCAGTCCTGGCACTCCTTGAGAGCCTCAAAGTCCCTCCCCAACTTTTTTGTAGCCCACTTCAGATCCTGGAAGGCCACAAGAAAGTCACCTGGGAGCCTCCTCTTCTGCAGCCTGCACAGCACCAACTCTTTCAGTCTCTCCTCATATCAGGGCTCCCTGGGCAGGCAAAGTGTCTCTTATCTGTGTTTGTAAAGCCCTGTGTAAACTATCAGCCTTCCACAAACAGGATTGAAAACAAAAATCCAAGTGCTGCAATGGGGTTTATTGCTTTCAATTCAGCTCCAGTGGTTTCTGCTGTGCACACAAGGTGGGATGGCTTTATTTATTACAAGTTCTGTCTGCTTAAAGCACAGCATAAATGTAGGTTGGGGTGGGGGACTGGAGTTGCCATCCCTGGAGGTGCACAAGAAAAGCCTGGATGAGGCACTTAATGCCATGGTCAGGTTCACTGGATAGGGCTGGGTGCTAGGTTGGGCTGGATGTTAATGGACATCTCTTCCAATCTGGTTGATTCAATGATTGTATGAACATGGATGTGATCATGGAGAACTTCTTACTCTCTACAACTACATGAAGGGAGGTTGTGGCAAGATGAGAGTCACTCTCCTCTCCCAAGTAGCAGGCTCAGGGGTGACCTCATTGCTGTCTGCAGATATCTGAAGGGCTCCTCAATTCAAGAGAGATGTTGAGGTGCTGGAAGATGTTGAGAGAAGGGCAGCAAGGCTGGGGAGGGGCCTGGAGCAGAGCCCTGTGAGGAGAGGCTGAGGGAGCTGGGGGTGTGCAGCCTGCAGCAGAGGAGGCTCAGGGCAGAGCTCATTGCTGTCTGCAGCTGCCTGCAGGGAGGCTGTAGCCAGGTGGGGTTGGGCTCAGCTGCCAGGCAAGCAGCAACAGAAGAAGGGGACAGAGTGTCAAGTTGTGCCAGGGCAGGTCTAGGCTGGATGTGAGGAGGAAGTTGTTGTCAGAGAGAGTGATTGGCATTGGAATGGGCTGCCCAGGGAGGTGGTGGAGTCTGTGTGGCTGGAGGTGTTGAAGCCAAGCCTGGCTGGGGCACTTAGTGCCATGGTCTGGTTGCTTGGCCAGGGCTGGGTGCTAGGTTGGGCTG
This sequence comes from Pogoniulus pusillus, assembly GCF_015220805.1. Classification (NCBI taxonomy): domain Eukaryota; kingdom Metazoa; phylum Chordata; class Aves; order Piciformes; family Lybiidae; genus Pogoniulus; species Pogoniulus pusillus. The sequence goes on from NC_087270.1 coordinate 40,507,032, forward strand.
GATGATTTTGAAGGTCTCTTCCAAGCTGGCAGATTCCATGATTCTATGATTCTTATTGTTAACTAAATTGTTAGCTTAATTATCAATGCAATTGTTAACCAAAAAAAAAATGCCCCCAAAAAAGGCCATTCTTCCATGCATTCAATTCAGCTGCACTCAGCTTGGTTCTCCTGCCACTTCTGTCACTGACTTCCTTCTGAGGCCCCTGTGGCCAAATGACAAGTTTTATTTTGCTTAGGAAATAGGGCACCACAACAGCAGGATTGAGCTCTGGGCTGATTCTGGGTTGGAAAAGCCTCCAGTCAAAGCTGAATGTTGAGTAAATGTCACGGAATCTTGAGTCACTTTAGTTGAAAAACATCTCTAAGGTCATCAAGCCCAACCATTAACTTGGCATTGTCAGGTCACTATCAAACCATGTGCTTCAGCACCACATTTACATGTGCTTTAAAGCCCTCTAGGGATAGTAGCTCCACCAATTCCTCCAACCCAGGGCTTGACAACTCTTTTGAGGAAGCAACTTCTCCTAACATGCAACCTAAATCTTCCTTGGTGCAACTCGAGGTCATTTCACCTTGTCATAGAATCATAGAATCAAGCAGGTTGGAAGAGAGCTCCAAGCTCAGCCAGCCCAACCTAGCACCCAGCCTTGGCCAACCAACCAGACCATGGCACTAAGTGCCCCAGCCAGGCTTGGCTTCAACACCTCCAGCCACACAGACTCCACCACCTCCCTGGGCAGTCCATTCCAATGCCAATCACTCTCTCTGACAACAACTTCCTAACAACATCCAGCCTAGACCTCCCCTGCCACAGCTTGACACTCTGTCCCCTTGTTCTGTTGCTGCTTGCCTGGCAGCAGAGCCCAACCCCACCTGGCTACAACCTCCCTTCAGAGAGTTGTAGACAGCAATGAGCTCTGCCCTGAGCCTGCTCCTTGGGAGAGGAGAGTGACTCCCACTTTGCCACAACCTCTCTTCATGTAGCTTTAGAGAGTAAGGTCTCCATGATCACATCCATGTTCATACAATCATAGAATCAACCAGATTGGAAGAGATCTCCAAGCTCATCCAGCCCAACCTATCGCCCAGCCCTATCCAATCAACTAGACCATGGCACTAAGTGTCTTATCCAGTCTCTTTTTGAACACCTCCAAGAAAAGATAACCAGTCAAGTCAGAAAATGTTACAATGTCTTTTGCAGACATTCACCTTCCCCTAGTAATACCAAAGTGTCCACTTGCTGGTAAACTTGAAGGAAATTAAGAGGGCAGCACAAGGAAACATCCTTGCTCTGCTCCGGATTTTACCTCTTTCTTCCAGCAAATCACATTAATCCTTTCAGCTTGGTCTTTGCTTTGCTAGAAGTTTACCTTTACAACAGAAGAGCAGTTTTGAGGTGTTTATCTCTGGCTGAAATCCTGTGGAGGCATGCATCCAAAGTCAAGGCACTGAGAAATAGAGGAGACAGCCATCTATTGAGAACACTGTGGCCAGCAGGACAAGGGAGATTCTTCTGCCCCTGTGCTCAGCACTGCTCAGGACACACCTCGAGTGCTGTGTCCAGTTCTGGGCTCCTCAATTCCAGAGAGATGTTGAGGTGCTGGAAGGTGTCCAGAGAAAGGCAGCAAGGCTGGGGAGGGGCCTGGAGCAGAGCCCTGTGAGGAGAGGCTGAGGGAGCTGGGGGGGTGCAGCCTGCAGCAGAGGAAGCTCAGGGCAGAGCTCATTGCTGTCTGCAGCTCCCTGCAGGGAGGCTGTGGCCAGGTGGGGTTGGGCTCTGCTGCCAGGCAAGCAGCAACAGAAGAAGGGGACACAGTCTGACGCTGTGCCAGGGCAGGTCTAGACTGGATGTTAGGAGGAAGTTGTTGTCAGAGAGAGTGATTGGCATTGGAATGGGCTGCCCAGGGAGGTGGTGGAGTCTCTGTGCCTGGAGGTGTTGAAGCCAAGCCTGGCTGGGGCACTTAGTGCCATGGTCTGGTTGATTGGCCAGGGCTGGGTGCTAGGTTGGACTGGCTGAGCTTGGAGCTCTCTTCCAGCCTGTCTGATTCTATGATTCTGTGATCTCAATATGGACCTCAACTACCTCAGTCAAGAGTCACTTAGGTCCCTTCAGACAGCACTACCAGCCACAGAAAGTGATAATCACACTGAATCTGCACATTATTCAGTTTAAAAGGCTGAGTGGCAGATCTTTACATTGACCATAGCTGTTTTCCACCACTTCTACCCCAATGTTGACTTCATTTTTTCACTATCTAGGTGTCTCTGGAACAACTTAATAGAGTAAGATATTCTCTCATCTCTTCCTGCTAATGAATGCAATAAATAACTGCAGTGAACATTACAATCAATAACAGTCTCCACTCACATCCTGTAGAACATCAAACTTGTGACCTGCAGTCCTGCTGGAGATGAAAAGTCTCCATAGGATCCGGATCAGTTTAGTGCTCAGATAGAGCAGGTGAGTTAGCAGCAGGGGGATGAGGTACCAGAGAATAATTGTGCTCTCCACAGGGCTGGGATCATAGAATTATAGAATCAAGCAGGTTGGCAGAGACCTCCAAGCTCAGCCAGTCCAACCTAGCACCCAGCCCTGGCCAAGCAACCAGACCATGGCACTGAGTGCCCCAGCCAGGCTTGGCTTCAACACCTCCAGGCACAGAGACTCCACCACCTCCCTGGGCAGCCCATTCCAATGCCAATCACTCTCTCTCCTCCTAACATCCAGCCTAGACCTCCCCTGGCACAGCTTGAGACTGTGTCCCCTTGTTCTGTTGCTGCTTGCCTGGCAGCAGAGCCCGACCCCACCTGGCTACAGTCTTCCTTCAGGGAGCTGCAGACAGCAATGAGCTCTGCCCTGAGCCTCCTCTTCTGCAGGCTGCACACCCCCAGCTGATGGCAACGTGCAGCTGATGGTTTCCTGTTTGAGATGTGATATGAAGCACAGATGCCTGCTTGCCTGTGCCTGCTCCAAGCAAACCTTGAAAGCAGCAGTACCAGACTCAGTGACCCAAAGGAAATGCAAGGAAGAGGTTACTCAGAAATGTAAAAGGTGAGGGAAGAAAACCAAAGAAGCAACAAATAAAACCTCAGAAGAGAGTCCTACAGATTTGGTTCTGCCTTGAGAAAACAAATAACTCTAGCAGGAAAGTACAGTTGACTGCACAACATGGCCAGGCTGGAGATATTGGGAGTGTTCCCTCCTGTAAGGCAGGACCACAGAAAGCTCTTGAGATACTGAATTCAACATCTTTTTCACTTTGTTTCTTCCTCTTAGGAATTCAGAACCCCACATAAGATTCCATACTGCCACTTGGTGAAGCAATTATATTACTCAATTCACCCATCAGCCCTTCACCTTCTCCCTAACCCTCCCCTGCCCTGACAGCTCCAAGGCAGGAGCCAAAAATTGTTACCTGGAAGCAGAAATGAGAAAGAAGCTTTTTCTTTTTCAAATAGCTATGGCCTTTGGGATTTGTTACTACACCACTGGTAGCTTCCTGCAAAGTATTTAGCCAACAGATCTTGGCTAAATCTCTTCTCACTGCTTCTCCTGGTTCAGCATTTTTCTTCAAAACAAGCTGTACATCTTCCAGCTGCTACCACAATCTGCTGCAGCAAAATCAGTGGGGACCCAATTCTATCCAGGCCCTGTGGTGAGTACTCCAAAAGGCAGAGAAAGGCAAAAGCAGGAGAAACCATAACTTAATGACTAGGTCAAGAATACATCATTGCTGCTGAAGCTGTTCCTGGTTTCATGCCTTGGTGTAAAACCAAGCCTGCTCATTAGCATCTGCATCCCAAGTGGGAGACAGGATCTGACCCTGAGGAAGTCTTCAAATGCTCATGTCCTCTTTTCAGAGCTGAGTTTCCCACCTGCTGAAAGGTGCTGAGCTCTCTGCAGTAGTTGCCACCGTACACTGGTTTGGCTCAGAAGGGACCTTTAAAGGTTGTCTAGTCCACCCCTCTGCAGTGGCCATGGACATCACATGAGGAGAGGCTGAGGGAGCTGGGGATGTGCAGCCTGCAGAAGAGGCTCAGGGGATACAGTCTCAAGGTGTGCCAAGATTGGTCTAGGCTGGATGTTAGGAGGAAGCTCCTGGCAGAGAGAGTGATTGGCATTGGAATGGGCTGCTCAGGGAGGTGGTGGAGTCTCTGTGCCTGGAGGTGTTGAAGCCAAGCCTGGCTGGGGCACTTAGTGCCATGGTCTGGCTGATTGGCCGGGGTTGGGTGCTAGGTTGGGCTGGATGAGCTTGGAGGTCTCTTCCAACCTGCTTGCTTCTATGACCTCTGGAGATCATCCAGTCCCACCTTTCTGCTGAAGCAGACTCATCCACAGCAGGCTGCACATGATCACACCCAGGTGGGTTCTGAATCTCACTAGAGAAGAAGACTCCACAACCTCCCTAGGCAGCCTGTTCAGGTGCTTTGTCACCCTCAGAGGAAAGAAGCTTTTCCTTATGTTTAGGTGGAAAATACACCCCACCTCCTGCTCAGAAACTTCCTAAGGCACAAGTGCCATGGTAACCTGGAGCAAAGTCACACCACACCTGCCTGGATCCAAGGCCTTCTGCTGCACTCTGTTCACCATCAGAAACTCGGTACTGAGCTGTGCAACATTTTGGCCTGAGATGTCTGAAGGTACAAATGCTTCAGCTGCACTTTCCTGTACTCCTAGAAAGGTTCTTTCAAGCATTGCAAACTGTTTTCAGTAACTGCTAGGGGTCAAAAAAAATAATAACCCCCCAAAAAGAGAAAGGAATTTTGTACTTGAATTGGAACTCCATTAAAAACACCAAACATTGATGCTTTCTTTGTGATTTCTACCTTTTGCTCAGGCAGTCACTGCAGATCACAGGATGCTCCAGACAATGGCTAGTTACACCTGTCACCCAGAGCCCTGATCCATGCAGGACACAGACTTATTCCTTTAGTTCACCAAAGGAACGATTGGAGGACTGCAGGACCCCCTAGGAATGGTCTCCATCAAAGGGAAGCCAGCACAGAGTCAGGAAGCACAGGGCAGAGAACAGCCTCATTTAGATTAACCTCCTGGTCTGACCCAAGGCTATATGATGCTATTAGACAACAGAACTCCTGCAAGAGGGGTAGGGTGTGGAAGAGAGCATGAGATCAGAAACCAACAACATCTCTTTGCTGCCTGAATCCACAGGTTTTAACTGCAGCTAACTCTTCATGCCTGCCAGTCAGCCCCATTACTGTGGTCTGTGTAGCTGCAGAGACAGGCAGAAGTGGAAGCAAGAGAGACAAGAAACTGTTGGAAGAGACTCCAAAGGAGAGCTACAAAGATGATAAGGGAGACTTATCATCATGAAGGATGAAAGCCTAAGAGAACTTGGGCAGTTTAGCCTAGAGAAATGAAGCCAGACTCAATCTTAAAGGTCTCTTCCACCCAAACCAATTCTATGATTTTCTAAGTCTGAGAGAGGATCTTCTCAATACTTACTAAAATCTAAAGGGTGGGGGTCCAGAATCATAGAATCATAGAATCAAGAAGGTTGGAAGAGACCTCCAAGATCATCCAGTCCAACCTATCACCCAGCCCTATCCAATCAACTAGACCATGGCACTAAGTGCCTCATCCAGGCTTTTCTTGAAGACGCCCAGGGATGGTGTCTGGATAGGGGCCAGACTCTTCTCAGTAGTTCCCAGTGATAGGATGAGGGGCAATGGCCACAAACTGGAACACAAATGCCTTCTGAACATGAGACAAAACTTCTGTCCTGTGAGGGTGACAGAGCACTGGAACAGGCTGCCCAGAGAGGTTGTGGAGTGTCCTTCTCTGGAGAGATTTCAAACCTGTCTGGGTGCAATCCTGTGCAGCCTGCTCTGGGTGACCCTGCTTTAACAGAGGGTTTGGAGTAGATGATCTCCAAAGGTGATTTCCAACCTCTACCATTCTGTGATGCTGTATGAATGGAGGAAAATAACAGCTCCTGCACAGGGCTGGGTACACAGCCTAATTTATAGGAGAAATTTCTTTTTATAATTCTACTCATACCATTAGGAAGAGTAAAATATATCCTTGAACGTGCAAATAAAGGCATTTCAGTGTTACTGTTAGGATCATGGAGCAAAGGACGCGGGAGCAGATTGTGTGTTTGCAGCAGTAAATCTTCACACTCATTCCCTGCTCCTACCAGTCTGCCTTTCTGAGCTCTAGCAGAGTGCTTGCAGTGAAGGCAGCCTGTATTTCTCAAGCTTTTAAGTGGCATTTCTCTTATCATAGAATCAAACAGGTTGGAAGAGAGCTCCAAGCTCAGCCAGCCCAACCTAGCACCCAGCCCTGGCCAATCAACCAGACCATGGCACTAAGTGCCCCAGCCAGGCTTGGCTTCAACACATCCAGGCACACAGACTCCACCACCTCCCTGGGCAGCCCATTCCAATGCCAATCACTCTCTCTGACAACAACTTCCTCCTCACATCCAGCCTAGACCTCCTCTGCCACAACTTGACACTCTGTCCCCTCGTTCTGTTGCTGCTTGCCTGGCAGCAGAGCCCAACCCCACCTGGCTACAGCCTCCCTGCAGGCAGCTGCAGACAGCAATGAGCTCTGCCCTGAGCCTCCTCTGCTGCAGGCTGCACACCCCCAGCTCCCTTAGCCTCTCCTCACAGGGCTCTGCTCCAGGACCCTCCCCAGCCTTGCTGCCCTGCTCTGGACACCTTCCAGCACCTCAACATCTGTCTGCAATGGAGGAGCCCAGAACTGGACACAGCACTCCAGGGGTGGCCTGAGCAGTGCTGAGCACAGGGGCAGAAGAACCTCCCTTGTCCTGCTGCCCACACTGCTCCTGAGCCAGCCCAGGATGCCATTGGCTCTGCTGCCCACCTGGGCACTGCTGCCTCAGCTTCAGCTCCTCTCTCCCAGCACCCCCAGCTCCCTCTCTGCCTGGCTGCTCTCAGCCACTCTGGCCCCAGCCTGTAGTGCTGCTTGGGGTTGTTGTGGCCAAAGTGCAGAACCCTGCACTTGGCCTTGTTCAGTCTCATCCCACTGGCCTCTGCCCACCCATGCAGCCTGGTCAGGTCTCTCTGCAGGGCTCTGCTACCCTACAACAGCTCCACCCCTGTTCCTAGCTTGCTGAACATGCTCCCACAGAAAGAAAAAGGGCAAAGAGCCAAAACCAGAAGATGGGTAATGCCAAAGCAGGAGGAGGACACTGCTCATTTTGGAGCACTCAACAGAGAGCCACACAGCAAATACAAACACCAGCTCACAGTTACAGGCAGCACAGACTAAGTTTCTCAGCAAATGGTTTCTTCCTGGAAAACAGACTGGCAGAAAAATAAATGTCTTTAAAGGTGATGGCTCTTTAAGTTTAATCAGTAAAAATCCACTTTTTTTATGGCAGTGAAATTGATCCTAATAATGCAGACTTCTATTCTGAGAGACTACCAGATGTTTTCACTGAGGATTTAGGACAGCAAGAACACAAATGCAATGATAATGGCAGCCTAATGAAGTTTAGTCCTCAGTTAATTGACACAACCAATTAATACTATACCCAGTGGAAAGTGTTACCAAGGCAAGAACCCTTTCAATGACTGCAAGAGTCAAGGCTAGATGAAATATCCAGCCCTAAAGTGCATTTGATGTAGGTGACTGGACAGGGCTGGGTGCTAGGTTGGATTGGATGATCTTGGAGGTCTCTTCCAACATGGTTGATTCTATGATTCTATGATGCTATGATGTTTGAGGACTGTGGTCCTTTTCAAGCAGCAGCTTCACAGCAGCTGAGCAGGACTCAGCATCTGAGCCCCACCAGAAACACTGTCCCTGTCAGACTGGAGCATCTCTCTGGAGAAGAAACACTGAGAGACTTGGGGCTGTTTAGCCTGGTGAAGAGTAGAATGGGAGGAGACCTTATGAATGCTCACCAGTATCTAAAGGGGTCAAGGCAATGGTGCCAGACTCTTCAGTGGTGCAGAGACAGGATAAGGGGCAACAAACCAGAATCCAGGAGGTTCCTTTTGAACATGAGGCACTTAGTGCCATGGTCTAGTTGATTGGATAGAGCTGGGTGATAGGTTGGACTGAATGACCTTGGAGGTCATAGGATCATAGGATGTTAGGCGTTGGAAGGGACCCAAAGAGATCATCCAGTCCAACCCCCTGCCAGAGCAGGACAATACTATCTAACACAGATCACAGAGGAACACATCCAGACAGGCCTTGAAAGGCTCCAGAGAACGAGACTCCACAACCTCTCTGGGCAGCCTGTGCCAGGGCTCTGGGACCCTTACATTAAAGAAGTTCTCCCTTGTGTTGAGCTGGAACCTCCTGTGCTGCAGCTTCCATCCATTGCTGCTTGTTCCATCCCAGGGAGCAGTGAGCAGAGCCTGTCCCCCCCCCTCCTGGCAGCCTTCAAATATTGATAAACATTGATTAAATCCCCTCTCAGTCTTCTCTTCTCCAGACTAAACAGCCCCAGGTCCCTCAGCCTCTCCTCATCAGCCATGCCCTCCTGTCCCCTCATCATCCTCCTAGCCCTCTGCTGGACCCAGGTCTCTCCCAGCCTGGTTGATTCTATGATTTCATGATGTTATGATTCTATGTCACATTGCCTGGGGCTCTAAGCAAAGTGAAGATGCTCCTGCATGAAGGTTTGATCTGAGAGCTAAACCCCTCTGCTGTAAGGACAGCCTGAGAGAGTTGGGGTTGTTCAGCCTGGGGAAGAGAAGGTCCTGGGGAGAACATATTGTGGCCTTAAAGAACCTCTCCTGTGAGGGTGAGGGAGCACTGGAACAAGCTGCCCAGAGAAGTTGTGGAAGTCTCCTTCTCTGGAGAGATTCCAAACCCACCTGGACACAACCCTGTGCAACCTGCTCTAGGTGACCCTGCTTTAGCAGAGGGGCTGGACTAGATGATCTCCAGAGCAATGAGTAGGCTTAACAAGCTTTGAGCTCAAATTTCAGTGTGGGAAATGGCACTAACTAACAAATTTACACTAGGTACATCCTTGCTCATCAATTCCTATGTGAAATACTTTGGCAGCTCCTCTCCAAAACAAAAGCATGACTTTGCCTTCCCTCTCCATCTCCCCCTAAATGCGCTTTCAGGACCGAAAAACAAATTCATTCAGAGAAGCAAAAGAGCTGTGCCCTTCCCAGTTTTTCAGCCACCTTTGTTAGGAGTGCTGGTTTACAAATCCCCTAAGCCCCTAAAAGAGAGGGGGAAATAATCCAGCCCCACACAGAGAAGGCAGTAAAGCCATCAGAAATGAAACTCCAATCCTGACTCCACGCTGCTGCACTTAGGTCGCTCTCGGTAGCTGTAGCAGGTCTTTTCTTTTGGAGCTGATGGCACAGTTAAAGAGCAACAAGAAAAACAGAAGGGTCAGAAATAATTTACCCTCACTGCTAAAAAACTGCTCAGCTCCCAGGAACCACAGTTTAGGAGGGACATTGAGATGCTTGAGCGTGTCCAGAGAAGGGTGACGAGGCTGGGGAGAGGCCTTGAGCACAGCCCTACGAGGAGAGGCTGAGGGAGCTGGGATTGGTTAGCCTGGAGAAGAGGAGGCTCAGGGCAGACCTTATTGCTGTCTGCAACTACCTGAGGGGTGGTTGTGGCCAGGAGGAGGTTGCTCTCTTCTCTCAGGTGGCCAGCACCAGAACAAGAGGACACAGCCTCAGGCTGTGCCAGGGGAGATTTAGGCTGGAGGTGAGGAGAAAGTTCTTCCCTGAGAGAGTCATTGGACACTGGAATGGGCTGCCCGGGGAGGTGGTGGAGTCGCCGTCCCTGGAGCTGTTCAAGGCAGGACTGGACGTGGCACTTGGTGCCATGGTCTGGCCTTGAGCTCTGTGGTAAAGGGTTGGACTTGATGATCTCTGAGGTCTCTTCCAACCTTGATGATACTGTGATGCTGTGATCCAAAGAGCCAGTCCCTGGTGAAAGGAGCAGCGGAGAATTACAGCGAGATCTGTGTGTTCAAACAGAAAACTCAGTGGTTAGTCCCAGGCAGGGCTCGACCACAAGAAGTTGAAATAATGAGAGCCCTTAACGAAGCCTTAATTGTGCAACAAGCCATACCAGACACAAACACAGCTCTGTAAAGGGGATTATTCAGCTGCAGAGCAGGAAAACAAAGACTGGAACCCGGCTGTGTACGCATGGTAATAAAGCATCAATTAAGGTGTGTTTGGAAGGATGATTCAGGTGGAAGGATTCTTCAGGTAACTGCTATGCTGCTCAGTCAGGGGGTTGGGACTAAAAAGCAGTGTTTAAGCTTACTTTTTGCTCTCCAGAATTTCTGGAAGGAAAACGTTCCTCTTACTTAGGGTTACTTCTTCTTTTCTTAGCAGAGCATGTTGGGGTTTTCAGACTCTCCTGCACACTCTGAGATACTGGGCATTATCAGAGAGGATCATAGAGTAAACAGGTCACAAGAGACCTCCAAGCTCATCCAGTCCAACCTAACACCCAGCCCTGACCAATCAACCAGACCATAGAATCAGAGAATCAGAGAATCAAGCAGGTGGGAAGAGACCTCCAAGCTCAGCCAGTCCAACCTAGCACCCAGCCCCAAACAATCAACCAGACCATGGCACTAAGTGCCCCAGCCAGGCTTAGCTTCAACACCTCCAGGATGGTGACTCCACCACCTCCCTGGGCAGCCCATTCCAATACCAATCACTCTCTCTGACAACAACTTCCTCCTAACATCCAGCCTAGACCTCCCCTGGCACAACTTGAGACTGATGCAGGCCAGGATGCTGTTGGCCTTTCTGGCCACCCGGGCACACTGCTGGCTCACGTCCAGCTGGATGGCCACCAACACCCCCAGGTCCTTTTCTACCAGGCAGCTCTCCAGTCCTGCCTGTGTTTAGAATCATAGAATCAGTCAGGGTTGGAAGGCACCACAAGGAGCAGCCAGTTCCAACCCTCCCTGCCATGCCCAGGGACACCCTACCCTAGAGCAGGCTGCACACAGCCTCACACAGCCTGGCCTCAAACACCTCCAGCCATGGGGCCTCAACCACCTCCCTGGGCAACCCATTCCAGCCTCTCACCACTCTCCTGCTCAACAACTTCCTCCTCACCTCCACTCTCACTCTCCCCACCTTCGGCTTTGCTCCATTCCCCCCACTCCTGGCACTCCCTCACAGCCTCAAAAGTCCCTCCCCAGCTTTTTTGTAGCCCCCTTCAGATCCTGGCAGGCCACAAGAAGGCCTTTAGCTACTGAAGGATGCTTAAACTGAACATCTACAATTCCTTCTCATCCGAAATAACTGTGAGGGTTTTAACTCCCAACATACAGTGGCTAAGATGTGACATTACTGGGAGCTTTATGAAAACTCCAATCAATAACTATTAAAGCTGGATCCCATCAGCTACCACCAGGTACCAGCCACTTTCTCCATATTCCAAGTATTCAGTTATTCTTAGCCACAGTTAAAGTAGCCAAATGAAGTGGTCTCATAGTGACGCTGCGATAAATAGCAGATTAAATATAGAACAGATTTATTACTCCCTCAAGTCCTACTGAGTGTCCTGATTCTTTTTGATTCTTTTTTTTTTTCTTCCCCCTTGTATCCACCAACAGTGAGGTTCACTTTGATGGTTTGGGTTTTTTTATCCCAGATCTGAAGTGCCCAATTGAAAAGCAAAGCAGCTGCTGGTTCAAAGACTGAGCCCAGCCACGCAGGGCAGGGAGCAAGGGACCAAGCGACCCTGCTGATGCAGACGGTTGCCCTCTGACAGCCATCACAGCCTGCTGACAGTCAGTGACAGGCACACGGGAGGCATTTGTGAGGCTGAGCATCTGTGACACATGGTGGCACCCCCGGAGCGCCTGTGGGCTGCGAGAGGAACGCACCCGCAGGAGGTGGCTTCTCCTAGCGTCCTGCTTTGAAGAGAGCAGGATCAGAGCCTGACCTAGTGTGAGCTCTCCCTGACCACAGCGGGGGGGGGGGGAACCAGAATCAGAGAATCATAGGATCAAGCAGGTTGGAAGAGACCTCCAGGCTCAGCCAGCCCAACCTAGCACCCAGCCCTCAACAACCAACCAGACCATGGCACTAAGTGCCCCAGCCAGGCTTGGCTTCAACACCTCCAGGCACACAGACTCCACCACCTCCCTGGGCAGCCCATTCCAATGCCAATCACTCTCTCTGACAACAACTTCCTAACAACATCCAGCCTGAACCTGTCCTGACACAGCTTGAGGCTGTGTCCCCTTGTTCTGTTGCACCTTGCCTGGCAGCAGAGCCCAACCCCACCTGGCTACAGCCTCCCTGCAGGCAGCTGCAGACAGCAATGAGCTCTGCCCTGAGCCTCCTCTGCTGCAGGCTGCACACCCCCAGCTCCCTCAGCCTCTCCTCACAGGGCTCTGCTCCAGGACCCTCCCCAGCCTTGCTGCCCTTCTCTGGACACCTTCCAGCACCTCAACATCTCTCTTGAATTGAGGGCCCCACAACTGGACACAGCACTCCAGGTGTGGCCTGAGGAGTGCTGAGCACAGGGGCAGAAGAACCTCCCTTGTCCTGCTGCCCACACTGCTCCTGAGCCAGCCCAGGATGCCATTGGCTCTGCCGCCCACCTGGGCACTGCTGCCTCAGCTTCAGCTCCTCTCTACCAGCACCCCCAGCTCCCTCTCTGCCTGCCTGCTCTCAGCCACTCTGGCCCCAGCCTGTAGTGCTGCTTGGGGTTGTTGTGGCCAAAGTGCAGAACCCTGCACTTGGCTTTGTTCAATCTCATCCCATTGGCCTCTGCCCACCCATCCAGCCTGGCCAGGTCCCTCTGCAGGGCTCTGCTACCTTCCAACAGATCAACAGCTGCTCCTAGCTTGCTGACAACTAGGTGATCCATCTGGTCCCTTCCAACCCTGGCTGATTCAGGGTAGGGTTGGACTGGATGATCATAAAGGTCATTTCCAGCATTAATGATTCTAAGGTTAGTGCTGCCACTGCTCAGCTCACAAGTGGAGGTTGTGGCCGTTGAGGGGAGTTCCCAGCAGGCAAGGCTTTATGAGAGCCTCTGGTAGGATTTTGTGTGCCTCTTTTTCAGAGGAGCAACTTTCAGCAGAATAAAGGATTGAGATGGACTTATTGAGGGGTTCATGTATCATCCAGAAGTGAGTGTCAGGAGATTTTGGGGCTGAAGCCTTTCCCAATGCCAGCTGTAGACCGCATTTACATCAGCGTGTGACAAGAGAACTAGAGTGAGAAGGTAAGATTAAACACTGAGGAATTTTGTGTCCTTCACAAAAACAAAGGCACCAAAGCCTGTGGTGCAGCTTGCCAGGACAGCCACATGCTGATGTGAGAGCCTCAACTTCCAGCTCCCACGCTGATGCGCACGACTTGGCGAGGCACTTCACCCCAAAGAAGCCATCCCCTGCCCAGCCAAAACAAATGCTGGGAAACAAAGCACTACAGCAACCTCCTCACCGTGTCATCAAGTCAAGGTGTTGGCACAACAGCCTGTATCTGACTACATACCCCAGTTGGACTTGTAATAGGGAGCCTCTAATCCAAGAGGGCTGTGGAGATGCTGGAGTGTGTCCAGAGCAGGGCCAGGAGGATGCTCAGAGGGCTGCAGCAGCTCTGCTGTGAGCACAGACTGAAAGAGTTGGGGCTGTGCAGGCTGGAGCAGAGGAGGCTCCCAGGTGACCTTCTTGTGGCCTTCCAGCATCTGAAGGGGGCTACAAAAAAGCTGGGGAGGGACTTTTGAGGCTGTCAGGGAGTGACAGGACTGGGGGGAATGGAGCAAAGCTGGAGGTGGGGAGAGTCAGAGTGGAGGTGAGGAGGAAGTTGTTGAGCAGGAGAGTGGTGAGAGGCTGGAATGGGTTGCCCAGGAAGGTGGTTGAGGCCCCATGGCTGGAGGTGTTTGAGGCCAGGCTGGATGAGGCTGTGTGCAGCCTGCTCTAGGGTAGGGTGTCCCTGGGCATGGCAGGGGGGTTGGAACTGGCTGCTCCTTGTGGTCCCTTCCAACCCTGACTGGTTCTATGATTCTGTGACTGCCTCCATACACTGAGGTGGCTTTTTTTCCCCAAAGTCCTCTTAGAGAACACCTCTTCCCTGCAAGATGAAAGTACCTTTGCCATCACTGAGTCTTTTTTTGCCATCTGCTTATAGAATCATAGAATTAACCAGGTTGGAAGAGATCTCCAAGAACTATGACTTCTCATCCTCCCTGGACTCTTAGCTGTAGGTGTCCCTTGAGGGAGGCAGAGGTGCACTTCAGCAGACAGTGCTTGCAGAGTCGTTGGTACACACTGCTCCAAATTATTTCCATCTCCTAATTAATGTTCATAACCGAACCACAACACCGAGCCCTCAATCAGCCCTCGCCCACCACCCACTCCAGATGAAAGGACAACTACACAAGATAAGCAGTTTATTGGATCAAAAGTTCCCTTTGGAAGAGGAGACAGCCACTGCAACAGTGTAAAGCTGATAGCAATCCCACCATGGATGTGCGTGGGGAGGAGGTATCAGCAACTCTCACTCTTTAAAGCAGAGATTCGGCACCGCGAAGGCACAGCGCAGTTCTTGTGTTAATTTAACTGCATCTTTCTGCCTGCTGGAGGCTGAAGTTGAAAACTGATGTTTGAAAACTTAGCATTTTGTGTCACCAAAAATGGCTACTTCAAAAACCTCCATCAACAGCCAATAATGTAGTCAGTATGATTAGTTGAGGCCCCTTCCCTGGAGATATTGAAGGTGAGGCTCAGCGGGGCTCTGGTCTAGGTGAGGATGTCCCTGCTGACTGCAGGGAGGTTGGACTAGGTGACCTTTGGAGGTCCTTTCCAGCCCTAAGCATTATATGACTCCATGATGCAAGTTCATTCCCCATCTCACAGGATCAAAGGATGTTAGGGGCTGGAAGGGACCCAAGGACATCATCAAGTCCAACCCCCCTGCCAGAGCAAGACCACACAGGAACACATCCAGACAGGCCTGCAAAGGCTCCAGAGAAGGAGACTCCACAACCTCCCTGGGCAGCCTGTGCCAGGGCTCTGGGACCCTTCCAGTCAAGAAGTTCCCCCTTGTGTTGAGCTGGAACCTCCTGTGCTGCAGCTTCCATCCATTGCTCCTTGTCCTATCCCAGAGAGCAGTGAGCAGAGCCTGTCCCCCTCTCCTGACCCCCAGTCTTCATATATTTATAAACATTGATTAAATCCCTTCTCAGTCTTCTCCAGACTAAGCAGCCCCAGGTCTCACATCCCTCAGCCTCTCCTCATCAGGCAGTGCTCCAGTCCCCTCATCATCCTTGCAGCCCTCTGCTGGATCCTCTCCAGCAGATCCCTGTCCCTCTGAAACTGGGGAGCCCAAAACTGAACACAGTATTCAAGATGAAGTCTCACCAGGGCAGAGTAGAGGGGAAGGAGAACCTCCCTTGATCTGCTGGACACACTCTGCTTAATGCACCCCAAGATCCCATTGGCCTTCTTGGCCACAAGGGCACATTGCTGTGCTGTGGATGTTCTCCACCAGCACTCCCAGGTCCCTCTACACAGGGCTGATCTCCAGCAGATCACCTCCTAACCTGTACTGCTGCAGTTTACTATTCCTTCCCTATTATTCCTGCAGGACTCTGCACTTGTCCTTGTTGAACATCATCTGGTTCCTCTGTGCCCAGCTCTCAGTCTGTCCTGGTCCTGCTGGATGGCCACACAGCCTCCAGCTGGATCAGCCAAGCCTCCCAGCTTGGTGTCATCAGCAAACCTGCTGAGCAGACTCTGTCTGCCTGTCCCCTCATCAATGCCTTTGATGAAGATGCTGAACAGGACTGGATCCAGCACTGATCCCTGGGGAACTCCACTGGGTACAGCTCTCCAGCTGGACCTAACATCATCTGTACTGCCAGCATCGCTGCCCCACCATCTCAAATGGTTTGGAGCAAGGACCTTGCCCTTCAAGTTTTGCTTTTATCTGCCATTTACAATTTGCTCAAGCAAGATCCACAAGGTGCTTTTTCCTCTACTTCTCCCCAAACTCAGCCTGTGTGACAGAAATCAAGGATCTCACCCACCCATGCAGAACTCAGCCTGGGGTTAAGAGAGTGGCTGCCGAGCACCAGACCTGTGTGGACAACAACTCAATAAAAGAGATGCCTGACAATCATGTCAAGCCCAAGGAGGGTGATGGAAAGTGCTTTGCTTGCAACATCACATTCCTCCCTCTCCAACAGATGGGAAGTTTGTATTTCCCAGGGGAAGGTGAGTTTGTATTTCCCAGGGGAAGATGGTGGAGTCACCAGGAGGTGGTGGAGTCGCCATCCCTGGAGGTGTTGAAGCCAAGCCTGGCTGGGGCACTTAGTGCCATGGTCGGGTTGATTGGCCAGGGCTGGGTGCTAGGCTGGACTGGAAGATCTTGGAGGTCTCTTCCAACCTGGCTGATTCTATGATTCTATGGCCACATTGAGCAGGGGAAGCTTTATTGCCCACTGCTTTCTGGAGCTGTTCCACTCCCCCAGCCAGGACAGCCTGAAACGGTCTGCCCAAGAAAAAGCTTATTTACATCCACTGCCAGAAAGGGAATGTATAAATATTTCCAAAGCTTTCTGAAGGCTAATACTTACAGTCATGCTTTGAAAGGGAAAGAATAAAGCAAAATATTCAATTAGAAAAAATTACTATAATTGCAGGTTCTATTTTATCCCTCCATTAAAGCAATAAAGCGCCTCGAAATATTGCTGAGCTGGGATACAGAGCTTAGTGCTACTTAACATTTTAATATACATCTCCAGGGGGGGGGAGGGGATGAAATTTAATTTACATCTGCGTGAGGGTCTTCTCCCTACCTACACTTTGTAAAATATAGCTGGATAAAAATGCATGCTTCTCCCTCAGGCCAAGGGTTGTACAGGCAGAGCTGAGGCTGGACATCGATGCTGACATGTTAGCGTGTCTCCGAAGCCAAAGAGGGCATAAAGAACATAGAATCATAGAATTAAGCAGGTGGGAAGAGAGCTCCAAGCTCAGCCAGCCCAACCTAGCACCCAGCCCTCAACAAGCAACCAGACCATGGCACTAAGTGCCCCAGCCAGGCTTGGCTTCAACACCTCCAGGCACACAGACTCCACCACCTCCCTGGGCAGCCCATTCCAATGCCAATCACTCTCTCTGACAACAACTTCCTAACAACATCCAGCCTAGACCTCCCCTGGCACAACTTGACACTCTGTCCCCTTGTTCTGTTGCTGCTTGCTTGGCAGCAGAGCCCAACCCCACCTGGCTACAGCCTCCCTTCAGGTAGCTGTAGACAGCAATGAGCTGAGCCCTGAGCCTCCTCTTCTTCCAATGGCAAATCACTCTAGAGCTGCCCAGGTAAAATTGTGTGCACCTGAAAGCTCTGATATCTGCATTAGGGTTTTTTTTCCCTACTGGAGCCAATTCCTGCTCTCCCAAAACAGCAAACAAAATCCTCTTGGAAATGTAAAATCACACCATTTTGCTCTCATAGCACATTAATCCCAGGGGTAGGGATTTGCTATTGAAAGTCACTGAGAGGCTGAGGAGTTGGGGTTGTTTAACCTGGAGAAGAGGAGGCTCAGGGCTCACCTCATTGCTGTCTACTGCTCCCTGAAGGGAGGCTGTAGCCAGGTGGGGTTGGGCTCTGCTGCCAGGCAAGCAGCAACAGAAGAAGGGGACAGAGTGTCAAGTTGTGCCAGGGGAGGTCTAGGCTGGATGTTGTTAGGAAGTTGTTGTCAGAGAGAGTGATTGGCATTGGAATGGGCTGCCCAGGGAGGTGGTGGAGTTGCCATCCCTGGAGGTGTTGAAGCCAAGCCTGGCTGGGGCACTTAGTGCCATGGTCTGGTTGATTGGGCAGGGCTGGGTGCTAGGTTGGGCTGGCTGAGCTTGGAGCTCTCTTCCAACCTGCTTGATTCCATGATTCTAAGAAAGGAGCTCTTACTCCCAGCCCTACCATGCCACAAGCTGCAGTTTCCTGCCTCTAACCTCGTTCCTCTCTGAGACCAAAGATAAGTGAATCTTATTTTAGGAAGCCCTTCCTCCTTTTAATTAAACAAATTAATATCACTTCTCTGTATCTCGTAGGCTCTATTATCTTTTGTGAACTCCTACAACTCTGTTGTAAAGATACATTGAAAAGCACTAATTGAGATAATCTCTGCAATCCAAGAGTTGCAGTATTTTTAGCAACTCTTTTTAGAGTGGTATGGTTTAGAACTATTTTCCCTTTGTTTCTGGAACGCCTCCCATCCTTCCTCCCATGCCAGACTGTTTACATTATTTAAATGCCTTCTGCTTACACCACTCTTTACAATTTTTACTTCAGCAACATTGGCCTCTGTTGCTCTTTTTTTTTCCCTTGCTTAGACATAACTGGGATGAATTCCAATCCCAAACTCGAAGCTACTCCTGGTGCTTTACTGCTGTCGTCTGGGCTTGGTACATCAAACATTACTGCCAGTCCTATCATCCACTAATGCCAATGGAGGGGAACCAAGCACAAAGAGTTAAACTACTCTCTTTTTGTTATAACCAGGGAAACAGTGGTTTTGCTAGACACAGGGATTGAATCACAGCATCAGTCAGGTTGGAAGAGACCTCCAAGATCATCCAGTCCGACAGCCCACACCTTCAGTGCTGTGTCCAGTTCTGGGCTCCTCAATTCAAGAGAGATGTTGAGGTGCTGGAAGGTGTCCAGAGAAGGGCAGCAAGGCTGGGGAGGGGCCTGGAGCAGAGCCCTGTGAGGAGAGGCTGAGGGAGCTGGGGGTGTGCAGCCTGCAGCAGAGGAGGCTCAGGGCAGAGCTCATTGCTGTCTGCAACTCCCTGCAGGGAGGCTGTAGCCAGGTGAGGTTGGGCTCTGCTGCCAGGCAAGCAAGCAGCAAGAGAACACAGGGAGGTGTCAGACGAGGTCTAGGCTGGATGTTGTTAGGAAGTTGTTGTCAGAGAGAGTGATTGGCATTGGAATGGGCTGCCCAGGGAGGTGGTAGAGTCGCTGTGCCTGGAGATGTTCAAGCAAAGCCTGGATGAGGCACTTGGTGCCATGGTCTGGTTGATTGTCTAAGGCTGGGTGCTAGGTTGGAGTGGATGATCTTGGAGGCCTCTTCCAACCTGTTTGATTCTATGGTTCTATGATTCTATCCAGCCAACTGGACCATGGTACTAAGTGCCTCATCCAGTCTTCGACCAAGCACCTCCAGGGACGTCATCCTTGATACTTGTCATCCTCCTACTTTAGCAGACAATCCTGAGCCATCCCACTGATGGGACAAGAAAACATCCTTCATTTACTTTTGCAGAGAGCTGTGAAGCAGGAGCATGCTCCAGCAGCCTTGCCCCACTGCTGTCCTACAGATAACTCCACTGTGCAAGACTTAGGAGCTCAAGGAGGCTCCAGCACCTGGCCACATTTCTCCATCACTTGGGTTTGATTTGCTTCTAGTACAAGTTTAATTAGAAAGATGATAAAGACAGCTCTGGGTGCCAGAGCCTTTTGCTTTGTGGCTTCTGAAGAGATTTTAATTAAGAGTTCTGCCAAACTGGAGGGAGGTTACAGCAAATCTTTCCCACAGCAAGATGGCCTGCAAAAGTAGAAAGGGGAATAGAGTAGAGCAGCCCAGCAGGAGTGCAGCCCTCCGTAGTGCTAATTTAAGCCTGCTTACAACCACCTTGTTTCTCTTCATTCCTGTTCACTGCCCATCTACAGCAGGGCACTAAGGCAGCATTTATGATGCACTCCTGTCTTGATCCTATCTCCCAAGGGGTTCTGGACAAGTGAGAACATACTTATTCCCTCAACCCATCCTCTGCAAAAGAGGATACAATAATACCCAGATCACAGAATCTCTGAATGGTGAGGGGTTGGAAGGGACCTCTGGAGATCATCTAGTTTAACCCCCCCTGCTAAAGCAGAGTCACCCAGATATTTATTTGGGATGAAAAAGTCCTCAACAGCCTCTGCAGTAGGTAAGCCAAACCATCCTAAGGAGTTACCATGCAGAGAGGAGCAGAGAATGAGGAGGTCTTCGTGAGAAAGGCTCTGGGCTTCAGACAGGAGGTTCCAGCAAAGCTGCCAATTCTGCAGAAGATCTTCTGTGCAGCTGAAGTCACTTAAGGACAGCCTGTAAATATTTCATAGGTGAACCTGAGCTCTCACAGAGTTCAGAAGAAAAGAGACACGAGGAGAAGCAGAGTCTTCAGATCCTGTTATAGTTTTGGGGACACATTTAAGACTGCCTCTCATTCTGGGTTTTTTTGTTGGTGCCTTGGCTAAGACCAGATTTTGCTCTAACAGAGCTGCTGGTTCAGCAAGGGCTTTGAGACATTGGTGGAAGGAATAACACATCCATTTATCCTGGTATGACAAAAGCAGACACAGACACATAGCTCAGCCATCCAAGTAGGGGCATACTTTAATGGAGTACTCAGTCCATGGGTCAGATTTGCCCAAGGGCAGACAAACAGCAATTGCTGAGACTCCTCCTGAGCAACGCAAACACAGCTCCTACCACAGTTACATATCGCCAAACACAGGCTGAAATGGAATACAGGGGGGCAGGCAACACAGATTCCCAGAGTGAGGGGGGCTGCAAATAACAATCCATGCACAGGGACCTGCTGCCAGCCATGGGACACAGCCCAATGCCAAGTCCCACAACTCGGAAGAGACTTGCAGAACATCCTTGCCACTGCGAGTACCACCAGTCCCTCAAGGACGTGGGATGTGCCTGTTGAGCTGCCTGCAAAGGTCATGCTGTTCCTCTCCATAGGGTTACAAACACAAGCTGTTCCTCCCACCGCCAGACTGCTGCTCGGTTTGAGGGTTTCTTAAAGCTCCCTCTCCCCAGGGAAGCTCTTCCCCTGCTTGGGAAAAGCACCTCAGTGCCTTAAAGCAGTGGCAGCAAAGCGGAGCATCAGTCTGAATCCCAGCACATCAGAAGGAGGTGGATGGATGAGGTACCAATATTTGGCACGTGCTCTTTGCTTATGCTTCTCATTACAGCTTCGTTTTGTCTCTAGCTGTATCAAAGCACTACTGGGATTCCAGTTCCTCCTCACGAAAAGTTTTATGGTTTTAAACCAGTGGCTTACACTACCACTGATCTTCTGTGACAGTGAGGTGCCAAAAATCAAGTCAGGATTCAAGGGAAACAAAGCAAAATGAAGGCAGAAGGAGAAGTTCTGTGAAGGATCAGGACTTCTCCACAGGTTCACCTTCATTCCCCAAGGAAAATTACACGTTTGACGTCCAATTTCTGTTCCTTGCAGTCTCGAGGCAGAGGAAGCAGCTCTCCTCCAAAGAGATGCTTTATCACCATCAGTTCTACCTCCATCCTTTTCATTAGGAGAAATGCTCCCTGAATAACCTACATTTGTACTGAGAGGAGAACTACTGCAAGGAATAAAGCTTGCTCAATGCAGCTAAAAGCAAAATGGAAGTGTCTAGAAGGGTGGAAAATAGAGAGCTTATAATTTTAACAAGGAAAAGGGTGAGCCAGCTTTCCTCCTTCCCTTCACACTGCCTTTCCTCCACCAGGAAAGGCACTTTCAGGTTGCCAATGGCATGAGAGATAAAGCCATAGGGCACCTAGATAAAAAGGTGGCACAACTGTCCTTCCTGCAGCTCAGCCTGAAGCCTGAGCAACTGAAAAGGAACAGTCTGGTCCAAGACCATGCAAGTAGCAACGCTTAGGGAAACAGTCTGCAACCCAACATCTAAACAGCCACCTTCCCCTAGGGGTTTCAGACTCCTAGAGGTGGTCTCTCTGAATTACCATATCCTGAAAGCCATGCAAACTTGATGCTAGTTCCAGTAGGAACAAAGTCAGGTCACCAAGATGCTTCTGTTTCTCCTTCCTCCTCCCCACACAGCATGGTGAAGAGGTGACAAGCAGTTGTCACCGCAGGGCTACCTAACCCACAGGGCACCTTGTACCCACATGGCTCTTCCTCAATCCTTTCCCCACATCCAAGAGGAAAGCAAAGTCCAGTTTCTCCTCTCAATCCCACTTCCCCACCTATCCAAGCCATGCTGTTGGTGAAGAAACACTGAACTGCACAGGCAAGGCAAGCTCCTACTGGGTCAGGGCAGCACATTTTTTCCTCCCAAGAAAAGGTTTGGAGAAAACTCTGCCCTCCCAAGGCTGGCACAGCAGATCTGCTCCAACATCTGTGGTTTGACCCCCTCTAGTGGGTAGCACTCAACAAGACACAGGGCCTGGCCACCACCTAAAACCAATGGAGACCCTACTCAAGTGATGAAGCTTTTTACTGTGGTCATGATGATTCTTCTTTATCCACACACACGACTTGCCTGCCTTGCGCTTCAGAGTCAACGTCTTTGGACCTCTACACCTACGACCTAGCACTTGTAGGGAACTTGTAGAACCTGAAGGAGGCTGAGCCCATAAGGTTTTTGGAAGGGAGAACCACCACACTGGAAAAAAAGTTATACCCCAGACCTGCTTTTGTAGGGAGAACATATTTATCATCTATCACAGAATGTTTTCCCTCTGCCAACTTGTCAAAAGCTGACAAAACTCCATAGCATAAAAGCAAGCTGTTAAAACTTGGCTGAAGGGGAAAACTCAGCTGCCAGACAAGCTAACCAGAGAAAGCTGAAAGAAAACATCCAAGTGTGCCAGGGCAGGCAGTACATTTACAGAGAGGCTCTGTACGGCCCAAACCAAGACGGCTTTAGGTCAGCAGCTTCTTCTTCACAAGTCGCTCGACAAGCAGATGTCTCCCACTTCAAGGGACCCAAGTGGGTATCTCCTAAGTTGCAGCTGCTTGTATTTCTAGACAACTCAAAGTAGCACATCCCTAACTCAACAGTTCATCCCAGAAGAAAGTATTTTAGCAGAGTCTAAACCCACTCACCCTGTAGACATTAAATACCACATCTTCCACTTAAACCCACTGATTCATCCTTCCACCTCCGGACATGCAAAAAGAGGAACAACATATAGATTTGAGGTTTCCACTCAGAAATGATATGTCAAACTTTTCACCCAGCCTTGGGAAATGTGCTAGTTTGAAGCTAGATAGAATGCTTTGGGGAGAAGAATTAGATTGCAGGCTATGGAAGGAAAACAATGGTGATGTCTGCTTCCCTCATAGGCTTGCTGAGATGTAGAACAAGAAATAAAAGCATAGGTAAGGCACTGGCTTCTACTGCTGGGGAACTGGCTGAGCTGCATCTCTAACCTCAGCCATCTCAGCTGTTTCTTTGGCTAATCCACTTTGCTTCCTAACCCCCTGGCTGAACCTCCATTCTTCTTTGGGACTGGGGCATGGTTGAGAGGGGTAGGGGGAAGATGAAGGGCGTCTGGGAGCCCCTCCTGGGGACTCAGGTTTCTGGCAGGGCTGTTGTGTTTCTGTATTACCTTTTACCTTGTATATTTCTGTCTATAACTGTATATGCTGTAAATATCTGCTTCTATATTGTGCTAAGCTGTAAATATAAGCTTCATTCAATTTCCAGAGCTGGCTGACTCTAGTCTGGGTGATTTCTAGGGGGGGGGGGTACAACACCCAAACCATCACAGGAAAATTTTCTTTTAAATATATATATACACACATAAAAATGCTTTTTACTCTCAGCACTGTGACAAGGATTGTTCTGGTTCCCATGGCTTTTTTTTTTTGTACAGCATTCCTTTTTTTTCCCTATATATGCATCCAAAACAGTTTTAAAGACAACATCCCAAAACCCTGTTACAGTCAAGTCATGAAACTTACCCTTCCTGTCAGTCCAAAAGGCAGGGAGTAATCTTCCTGCTGATCACCACTCATTTTAGCTCAAACTCCACATAGAGTTAATCCAATGGAATCCAATAATGTTTTCTCTAACAGCATGCCACAACAGAGCTTTATGCTCTCTAAACTCTGTGCTCCAGGACAGCAATCTCGACCCACTAACCCACTTAGAACAGAGGTTAAACAAAGGTGCAGTGGACATATCATTAATACAACTTGTGCAAGTAGCCAAGATATGAAAACTTCCAAAGCAAAACTGTTTTTTCCTGGATTTACACAGCTGAATGGCTTCAAGAAAGCAAGAGCCCTGCAAAAAGCAAGTTCCCATGGCTGACCTGCCTTTAGCCTACTTCCAGCAAAACCACAGCACTGCAACATCCCTCCTCAATGAAAAACCTTCTGCAGCTTGAGAGCAAGTGGAATGTGCCCCAGCTGGTATCCTTCACTTTTGGGACAGACTGGGGGAACTGATCTAGTTCTTAAGATAATCACAGAATCTCAGCATGGTGGCAGTCAGAGGGATCTCTGAGGATCATCTAGTCCAACCCTCCTGCTAAAGCAGTGTCACTTAGAGTGTGCTGCACAGGATTGCATCCAGGTAGGTTTGGAATCTCTTCAGAGAAGGAGATTTTATCTCACATAAAAAAAATCTAAGAGATTTGAGATGAAAAATGAACATTAGTGCCATGGTCTAGTCGACTGGACAGGGCTGGGTGCTAGATTGGACTGGATGAGTTTGGAGGTCTCTTCAAGGCAAGGTTGGACGTGGCACTTGGTGCCATGGTCTAGCCTTGAGCTCTGTGGTAAAGGGTTGGACTTGATGATCTGTGAGGTCTCTTCCAACCCTGATGATACTGTGATACTGTGATATTGTGATACTGTGATTCTATGATTCCAATTGTAGATTTGTAGAGGTCAAAACCTCAGGAGCTGAGCTTTATCAGTGGGAATGCCATTAGAGATCACAGAACCAAGCAGGTTGGAAGAGACTTTCAAGCTCATTCAGTCCAACCTATCACCCAGCCCCGGCCAATCAACTAGACCATGGCACTCAGTGCCTCATCCAGTATATGAATAAATATATATATATATATATATATGAATAAATATATATATGAATAAAAAAATATATATACACACATTTTTTACAATGCATATGCACTCTTCATTTCTAGTAGCTACTCCAAGCAGACAGCACTAACCCTACCTTTGATTCTCAGCTGAGAAAAAGTAACCACAAAAATCCAGCAGTAACACTACTAAGCTTCTCCTCAGAACTTGCATTCCCCACATCTGTCTGGTCAAACATTCAAATAAGACAAGCAAGGACATGAAGAGATGACAAAGCTCCCATCCAGAAAGATGAAAAGCAAACTGCTTCTGCCACTGTTGTGCCAAAACGAAGAGGCAACCCTGCTAAAATAAGAGCTTGCTGTATGTTTGTATTTCTGCTGTACGAAGTGATTTT
This sequence comes from Pogoniulus pusillus, assembly GCF_015220805.1. Taxonomy (NCBI): domain Eukaryota; kingdom Metazoa; phylum Chordata; class Aves; order Piciformes; family Lybiidae; genus Pogoniulus; species Pogoniulus pusillus. The sequence continues at coordinate 40,532,192 of NC_087270.1, forward strand.
ATTCAGCATCTTACTGACAAGACACCTTGACACTTAGGGAAAGAAATCCCTTCAGGAACTGTGTTATTCCCTCATGTCAAACCCCAGCCTCTTCAGGATGAGCATTTCCACGCAGCTCCAAGCTGTCCCTTCCACACTCTGCGCCTCGTCGTACGCCAGAACGTACAACCCTGATGACGCCATGTGAGTGGCAGTGCGTAGCCACGATCACGGGGGAAAACGGGCTCGCAGCATTACACACTCAACTTACATCAGCTCAAGTCTCCTCCTCCTCCTCCACGTACAAACTTCTTACCGGCACGAAGCGATTAGGCTGCAGGCAAACGCGGCTCAAACGGCGCTTTCCAGTATCAGTCCCATCGCCGCATCCAAGATTAAGCTTAAGGGCGTTTGCAATAGCTACAGTGGGAATGCCAAAAGACACCCTCAGGGATGCCAGACCACAAATCCCATGAAGTTAATTCTTGCTCTCGTCAGGTGCTGGGAGGCAGCTCCACGCTGTCCAGCGTGCCTTAAGCAAGCAGGAGCCGTGTGCTAGCGGCATCCGCGATCAACAGGAGAGAAGACTCCCTGATTTCACCTAACGTGATTTCTGCAGAGCTCCTTTTCAGTCCCAGCGCTGCACAACCTTGGAAGGAAACGTTTTTTTCCTCTGCATCACCACAGCAGGGAAAAGTCTGGGCAACTCGAGCTCTGCTCCAGAGTATCAAAACAAAAAAGCCAACCCGACCACCTCCGTCTCATCGCTTCAGTGTCCCCCTCCCCGTTTGTTCATTCAGGCGAGCCGTGGCACGACCGCAGCTAATACACAATCGTTGCTTTTTGCCTGGCTTCAAAAGGACAAAAAAAACCCCAAACAACTTGCCAGAGGAGCATCTGCATTGAGAACTGCTTTTGCTGATGGGCTCAGTACCAGGGAAAGCAGACGAAAGGGTCACGTACCAATCCATCATCTTTGCATGCATCACCCACAGACATCTCCCCCTCCTGCCATCCCCCAGCCTAAACATCGGCCGCAAAAAGAAAACCCAAGCCACCGAACACAAAAACTAGATCACCCCCCCCCCTCAAGCAGAAGCGGAGAACCGATGTTCTTTGAACGCTACACAAATGACATTGAAGATGCAGAAGAAATATGTGTTTGATGTTGCACTGCTCGACTCCGTGGGCTCATTTCCTAGGGGTGTATTTCACATGTCCTTCCCAACCAGATCCCCCCCAACCTCCTCGGCTCCTTTCAAAAAACCATCGCAACAAGAACGATCTTTGATGTGTATATTCATTTTCTGGAGAGAGCCGTGTCCTCAGAAGAGGTGTCAAGGCCCTCCCCCTGCCTCCACCCACGCACCCCTCCCCCAGGCTCAACCATGCTGTCTCCATCTTAACTCCAGCCACTTCTTCACCAATTTCATTAGGCAGCAGAGTTAACCCTTTCGACGACCCAAAGGTAGGGAGGGAAAAAAAGACCTCCCCATCGGTCATGGCTTTCTGCCTTCCCCTTCAGCTTTTTCTCATGCAAAATTCCTTTAAAAATCCTAAAATCTACCAGGGAGGTTATTTTTGCCCCGTTAATTCCCCTGGGAAACACCGGCACGGAGGTATTAACTCCTCACGCAAGTCCCTCCAGAGCTTCGTATGACGTGCCGTCACTCCAAATTCAGCATCGTCTCACTAAGAATGATTTTTAAAGCTACAAAACCCACCCAGCCCCACCTGCAGCCTCTTCCCCACGGTCTAACCTACCCACGGGGTGCAGAGGTGCATCCACCACCCCGCGGCACAAGGCAGAGACTCCCTCCGCCCTGCATCACCCACATCACACGCCCCTTCCATCATTAACTCAGGTCCCATCTCAGAGGACGCTGGGCCACGCCGGGTCTTTACAGCTGTCCTTACAACACCCCTGCCCGTCAGATCTCGGTGGTAGCGTTTGCCTCTACAGGCTTTCATCCTGGAGAATCCCTCCCTGCCTCCTCCCACTTCTCTTTTGGGAGAGGATAACGCAATTTCCAGCTCGCTCCGGAGGATGCTTTTTAATTCCCTCTGAGCCTGGGGTCTCTTCTCAGACCCATCCTCTGGTCAGTGTCTCCTCTAGCCCGCGACCTCTCCTACTAGAGGGGAACAGTCCTCGTCCCCGACCTTCAGCCTCACACCGGCAGCCCCAATGCCGTCCCCACTTCCCCCGCTGCCTGGCCGAGGAGAAGGTTTCCTTTCCTGCCAGAGCCGCAGCCGAGGCATCACGCTGCGTTTTTCCACCCCCTCGGTGTGGGGCGGCCACCGAGCCGGGGGGAGCTCTCCCTTCACCGGGTAGGGAGAAGCACACAGAGATGGATGCGACCCTCACCTCCTCAGCATCTACGAGGGGAGAGGGTCGATCCACGCCAGGAGGACAGCAATCCCCTAGAAGCGGCACATCCAGCACTCGGCAGCCGGAGGTCCGCCATTCACGCCCCCCGCAGATTCTCTGTAGATCAAGCCCCCTGCTTTCAAGCCTTTGCCTTGCTACCCCCCGCCCCCCCCAACTCCAGAAAGAGTGGTGGGGCAAGGCCTCCCCAGGGCCACAGGACTTTCTCCTTCTGCAGTGCTGCTGATGTGAGGGTCACCCCCAGCCCCGAGCCTGCCTCCATTCTGTCTCCCCTGGGGCGTCCTCCCCCATCCCAGCAGCTCCTGTCCAAAAGAACAGCTCCATCCCCCCGCCCTGTCCTGCCGCATCTCAGTGGGGTGGCAAAAGCCCACCTCATCCCTTGAGGCACCATCCGAGAGAGCCAGAACCTCTTCCCCTCCCCACGCTTATGAGGAGCACAAAGATGTGTCCCCTCCAGATCATGAGATGACAGCAGACCCCATTCTCATCTCCCCAGCCTCAGATGATCGTTTCTGAGTCACGTCTCCTCCCTTCAGGGGTCTCCTCAGTGAAGCAGGAGTCAACCCATATCTCCACAGAACCACATCATGCTTGGACCACCAAACCCCATCCCTCCCACCTCAGACCTACACACGTATTTTGGAGGAACTTCTCTTCCCCTTGGATGTCCCCTTGGCATAAAAGGGGCCTTTGCATCTGCTCCATCCAGGGGAACATTGACTCACATCCATCTCAGACCATGACAATGACTCCCCCCACGTTCCCCACCTCAGATTCCCAGGCTCATTTTGTTGGAACCTCTCCTCACCCAAAGTGGGAGCAACCCCTTAATCTGCCCTCCTTTTCCATGTGGAGGACACCACACTGACCACAACCCACTTAGACCATGAAGTGGCACTAACCCAGATCCATCTCAGACCATGAGCTGACAGCAACCCCTCTCCACCTCACCGCAGCCAGTGGACAGAGACCTAACGACACTTCAAACCATAAGGTGACACTGACCCATGTCCATCTCAGATAATGAAGCCATACTGACCCATACCCACCTTGAACCATGAGGTGAGAGTGATGCCCATCTACTCTACCTTAGCCAGGGGGCACAGACCCACCTCCACCCCAACTCAATAAGTGACACTGACCGATCTCAGACTTTGAGGTGACACTCATCCATGCCCACCTCGGACCAGCAGATGACAGAAATGCCCGTGCCTCCCGTCTCAGCTAGGTGACAGTGACCTACCTCAGATCATGAGGTGACACTGACCCCCACTGGCTCCACCCTGGCCAGGGGACGGTGACCCCCGTCTCAAACCACGAGCTGACATTAACGCCCGTATGCTCCACCTCTACCAGAGGACAGCGACCCACCTCAAACCGTGAGGTGAAACTGACTCACGTCCACCTTCCACCACGAGCCGACAGTGATCCACGACCATGTCGGCGCACGGCTGACACTGACCCACGTCTACGTCGGAACACGGCGGACGGTGACCCCCATCCGCCCCATCTCAGCCAGAGGACACCGACTCCTCTCAAACCCACCCACTCCACTCAGCCAGGGGCCGGGGACCCCCGCCCCGGGCGCGCCGCCCCACCGCCATGTCGGGCACCGAGCTGACGGCCAACGCCGCTCCCCGCCAGGTCGGGGTAGGGGGGGACGGAGACCCGGCCGCTCCCTTACCTCCAGACCTGCCCCATCTGCAGCAGGTGGATGACGGACTGCCAGACCCAGACGGAGATCCTGCAGAGGCGCTGCGCCCCGGGGGTGGCGGTGCCGCCGGCTCCTCCTACCCCGCCGGCGGGTCCCCCCCGCCGGACGGCGGCCCCCATCATCGGCGGCCCGCGGCTGCTGAGGCCCTGCACGGCTCCCAGTCCGCCGCCCGTGTAGTCCTGCACGAACCAGCGAAAGCTGAGGATCTGCACCAGCACCGAGGGCAGCAGCACGAAGGCCAGCGTCAGGCCGCACCAGACGTAGTCCCGCCGGCCGTAGTGGTGCAGCGCCAGCCACAGGTCCGTGCCCACGTCCCCCAGCAGCACCAGCAGCGCCAGCACGATCCACAGGCAGTCCAGCCACGGTCGTTCTCCCGCCTCACCGCCCTCCGGCGCCCGTGGCGGCCCCTCGGCGGCGGGGCGCGGGGCTAGCGGCTCGGCGGCGGCGGCGGCGGCCGCCCGCCCGAAGAGGTTCCGCAGGCAGGCGCTCCGGCAGCCCCAGTAGCAAGACGACGTGTTGCAGCAGTGGCAGATGTGCAAGGAGCTGCTGCCGCCCGGCTCCTCCGCGCCCTCGGCCGCCGCTGCCCCGACGCCGCCGCTGCCGCCGCAGACGCCCGCCGCCGCCGCCGCCGCCGCCGCCTCGTCCAGGTTGTGCAGCTGGGCGAAGCCCACGCCGCCGCCGCCGCCATCCGACTTGGCCGCCATCTTGCTGCCGCCGCCGCCGCCGCCGCGTCTCCGGCCCCTTCGCCGGGCGCGCTCGCTCGCTCTGCCCCCCCCGTCCCCGCTCCCGACACCCCCCCACCCGCCGCCCGCCCGCCTGCCCGCCCGCCGCTTCCGGGGGCGGTGCTTCCGTGCCCGCGCAGGACGGGGCGAGCCGCCTAGCGACCGAGCCGGGCAGCGCTGCCACCCGGCCGGGCTGGGGTGCGCCGGGCCGGGCCGGCGATCGGCAGTGAGCCGCAGCCCTCCGTCCCCGGCCGCGCACCGCAGAGGGCTGCGTCGCTCGCCCCGTCCCCCGCGCTCGGTGCTGCTCTCTGCCGGCACCCCTGCGCACCTGCACCCGGCGCCGCGCTCTGCCCCGTGTCCGGAGCGCTCGGCCCGCTGCCCGCTGCCCCGGGGCGGTGTCGCCAGTTCCCGTTGCGGCAGCACCTAGCATTGCCCCAGCCCCATTGCACTGGCAGCCGCTGTTGCCCTCTGCCTTGTTCCGACTCCACCCGTTCCCACTGCAGCAGCACCCGCTGCTGTCCCATTCCCATTGCCCCAGCGCTCACTGCTCTTCTCCCCCTTCCCTCTGTGCCGCCACCCACAGGTTCCATGCTGCTGCTTCTCCGATCACTCTGCACTGGTGCCAGCATCCCCTAGACCATCCTTAGCTGGGGGCCCTTGTGTCCATCTCATCCCATTCCCAGATCAGCTCCCCAGTCCAGTGTCTTAGCCCTCAGATCCCCATCCTGCAGTGCAACCTCCTTTGTTCTATCACCTCTTTGCCCTCGAATCCCAGGACCGCCACTTTGCTGCCAGGTTGTCCTTAGCCCTCCCTCAGCCAGATCCCACCTCTCAAAGCATCCTAGCACTTGCCAAGTCCGGGCTCTCCACTCGGTTTCTCTTTGCCTTTTCCCTTCCTTTGGCCACACTAGGGAGGGAGAACTCCTGTCTCGTCCCCATCCCATAGGTCCTCTATCACATAGCAGTACTCTTGGAGCACACCCACGGCATCCCAGCCTTGCATGGCCTCAGTGCCCTCCTAAACCCTCCACTGCAGTGTCCTCCTGTCCCTGTCCTTCCAACACGAGGATCCCATATGCTTTATCCTTCCCTGCAGCTGTCCCTCCTTTGAGGGATCCTGCTTCTCCCATCCTGTTCTTACAGGCTTGAGCAGACCAGCCACCTCCATTGGCCCAGCTGCTTGTTGAAGGAGGCAAACCTCCAGCTAACTGAGCAAACAGCTCTCAGCTCTTGTTTTGGGATCTGTCTGGGGCTGAGCTGCACCTCAGGCACATATTTCTGCAAATGACCTGCTTGCAGGCTGGGTACACCAGATTGAAGGTACTGCTCCTCCAGGTTCTCTTTCTACCTGTTCAGATTTCTTTGTTCATCATATCCACTGTCTCTGTGCTGGTTTGTGCTGTCCTTTGTGGGTTTACATCTCTCCTTCTCTGTCTGGACATTTTTTTCCCTGTTTGATGTGTGTCCCTTCCAGATGCTCCTTCTCTATCTCCTTTTGCTTCTTTCTGTTGGTCTTTCACTCCTACTTTTTCTCTCTTTATCTTTTTCCCTTCTCTTCTCTTGTATATTGTTGTTTTAACTATAGGAAAATATCAAGGCTGATGGATCCAGGGCTCCAGAACCATCTGCCAAAGTTTCTGCTTTGCAGAGGCAGAATTTCAACAGGGAAAAAGAAACCCAAGCAGGTGAGAAGGTTCACAAATGTAGGTAAAATGCTTTTTCCCAGGAGGGAAAATGAACTTAAAGAGATGGAGGACTTGCATATATTAAACAAGCAGCCTGGGAAGCCTATATTCAGCCTTTCCAAGTCATCTTGAAGGAGCCCTAAAGTTTGTGAAGCCTGAAGCTTGGATCCAGGAAACAGAAAGCCAGGCTTTGTGACCTCTCTGGGTGAATGCATGCTGATGCATGTGTGGCCAAAGCAAAGTCATTGAAGGGCCTGAAAACTCTGGCACAAAGTTCTTCAGAAGGAGAAAACTGCTGTCATAATGGAATCACAGAGGACAGGATCCTGCAGATCTCTGTGATGCTGAATTCAGATGGTGCAGAGAGTTCCTTATTTTTGGTTCCTAACTTAAATGGTGGTGAGCAGTGTGCACTTGCAGCCCAGAGAGCCAAGCAGAGCCTGGGCTGCAGCAGCAGAAGTGTGGCCAGCAGGGCCAGGGAGGTGATTCTCCTCCTCTGCTCTGCTGAGAGCCTGGATGTGAGGAAGTCGTTCAGCACAAGAGTGGTGAGAGCCTGGAATGCTGAACTCCAGCGGTTCCTTCCAACTGCCTTCATTCTATGATTCTGTGAAGGCTAGCAGTCATCTTGTTCATTTCCATATCCATATTTAGAATCATAGAATCAGTCAGGGTTGGAAGGGAGCACAAGGAGCAGCCAGTTCCAACCCCCCTGCCATGCCCAGGGACACCCTACCCTAGAGCAGGCTGCACACAGCCTCACACAGCCTGGCCTCAAACACCTCCAGCCATGGGGCCTCAACCACCTCCCTGGGCAACCCATTCCAGCCTCTCACCACTCTCCTGCTCAACAACTTCCTCCTCACCTCCACTCTCACTCTCCCCACCTCCAGCTTTGCTCCATTCCCCCCACTCCTGCCACTCCCTCACAGCCTCAAAAGTCCCTCCCCAGCAGCTTTTTTGTAGCCCCCTTCAGATCCTGGAAGGCCACAAGAAGGTCCCCTGGGAGCCTCCTCTGCTCCAGCCTGCACAGCCCCAACTCTTCCAGTCTGTGCTCACAGCAGAGCTGCTGCAGCCTCTCAGCATCCTCCTGGCCCTGCTCTGGACACACTCCAGCATCTCCACATCCCTCTTGTCCCAGGGGCTCCAGAACTGGATGCAGGACTCCAGGTGGGGTCTCAGCAGAGCACAGCAGAGGAGGAGAATCCCCTCCCTGGCCCTGCTGGCCACACTGCTGCTGCTGCAGCCCAGGCTCTGCTTGGCTTTCTGGGCTGCAAGTGCACACTGCTGGCTCCTGTTGAGCTTCTCCTCCAGCATCAGCCCCAGGTCCCTCTCCTCAGGGTTGCTACGAAATGCACCTGTATGAAGCTTAAACTTTTGTTTTGCACCACTGTGAGACATAAATGGAAGCTTTCCTCATCGCTCCAAACTTTTCTGTGTAGCACATTTGCTACATATGGTTTGGAAGGGGGAAGAAAAATATAAGCAAACAAAAAAAGAGAAGCCCAAAGCAAAACAGCACAGAAGTAATCAAACTATTTTGTCCCATTATTTATATAGAAGTGTAGGTGCAGATTGCAATTCATGAACCAATCAGGGGGCAGAAGAGTCATCTGCTTTGATACAAAAACAGCCCAAACTTATGCAGTGAGACATGCAGGTGGGAGAAGACAGCAGCTAAGGATTGTAGCTTTGGCACAGTAAATGAAGAGCAGCATTTCCTTGGGCATTATGTGACACAATACAATGTAGTGGTGAGACTGGGGGTATCGGTGCAGGTGTGGCCAGCTGTGTCCTAGAGGAGCAGATTCAAGCTGGAATGTGCCAGGGGAGGTCTAGGCTGGATGTTGGGAGGAAGTTGTTGGCAAAGAGAGTGATTGGCATTGGAATGGGCTGCCCAGGGAGGTGGTGGAGTCTCTGTGCCTGGAGGTGTTCAGTCAAAGCCTGGCTGGGGCACTTAGTGCCATGGTCTGGTTGATTGTTGAGGGCTGTGTGCTAGGTTGGGCTGGATGAGCTTGGAGGTCTCTTCCAACCTGCTTGATTCTATGATTCTATAATTCTATGTTCAGGGAAGAGCTGGGCATTGATCAGCTGGGCAGTCTGTCTTGACAGGACAGGCAGTCTTGACATGCTGGAGTGTGTCCACAGAAGGGCCACTGGGTTGATCAGAGGGCTGCAGCAGCTCTCCTATGGGGACAGACTGAAAGAGTTGGGGCTGTGCAGGCTGGAGCAGAGTAGGCTCCCAGGGTACATTCTTATGGCCTTCCAGGATCTGAAGGGGGCTACAAAAAAGCTGCTGGGGAGGGACTTTTGAGGCTGTGAGGGAGTGGCAGGAGTGGGGGGAATGGAGCAAAGCTGGAGGTGGGGAGAGTGAGAGTGGAGGTGAGGAGGAAGTTGTTGAGCAGGAGAGTGGTGAGAGGCTGGAATGGGTTGCCCAGGGAGGTGGTTGAGGCCCCATGGCTGGAGGTGTTTGAGGCCAGGCTGTGTGAGGCTGTGTGCAGCCTGCTCTAGGGTAGGGTGTCCCTGGGCATGGCAGGGGGGTTGGAACTGGCTGCTCCTTGTGGTCCCTTCCAACCCTGGCTGATTCTGTGTCTTTCTACTGTGGGCTGAAAGAATTTGCCTTGTTTAAATTAGCAAAAGGAGGCTGGAGAGGGAATATGTTTTCTGCCTATAAATACATCCTGGAAAAGAAATGCAAGTGCAGGGAAAGGCGTTGTGACACTGAAGGGCAACAGCTGAAAGAGTAAATGAGTAGGAACTGTCCATGAATATATTTAGTCTGGGAATAGGAAGATCCTTCCAGTAGGAGTAAGAGAGACTAAAAACAGAGACTAAAACGGAAAACTAAACAGAAAGCCAACCCAAAAAGGAACTGTTTTTAACACAGTGCTTCATAGTTCTAGGAAGGATGTTGCATGCCAGTGTGGAACAATAAACAGTGGGGATGAGAGCCCTTGAAAGGTGCTCCAGCCCAGACCACCTCTCCTTGGAAAGGTCTTGTCCGTCTCGGTGCGCGGCACGCTACGTTCCTTCCTGCATCAGGCGATGACTCACGGATACATGACTCTGTGGGTGGCCAGAAGTGAGATCTCCATCACTTACATCTTAATTCCTGATTATCCCATGATGTTCTCCAGATCCTGCTGGAGCACTGCTTAGCGTGCAGCAGAGAGGCAGCTGTGTGCAAGGCAGCCCACAAATCCCTCACCGCCTTGGGAGCCACAAGCACCTTCAGCCAAAGGTATGGGACAGACACTTCCATAGAGTCACAGAATCAAGCAGGTTGGAAGAGACCTCCAAGCTCAGTCAGTCCAACCTAGCACCCAGCCCTCAACAAGCAATCAGCCCATGGCACTAAGTGCCCCAGCCAGGCTTGGCTTCAACACCTCCAGGCACACAGACTCCACCACCTCCCTGGGCAGCTCATTCCAGTGCCAATCACTCTCTCTGCCAACAACTTCCTCCTCACAGCCAGCCTAGACCTCCCCCAGCACAACTTTCATCTTCCATGCATTTATTCAGGTCAGGGGAACAAACACTCTCTATGGAGAGGTAAGCAAGCCAGAACTGGAGTTGTGTAAATCTGAAGCCACCTGATTTAAATAACTGGGGGGTGGATCCAGTGGAGTGTTTGGGGTGGGTGTGGAGTACTCTGTTACCAGCACAGATAATTACAATTAATGGGGGTTTACTTTAAGCAAAGTAGGTCAGAAAAAATGACATCTGATTGTGTCATTAGTTTCCATCAATTACTTCCATGTTGTTTGCTCAGTTCCCAAGTCAAACGAGTGTGGGCTGACAGCCTTGCAAGCTCAACTTGGGATTGTCTCTAGAAATCAAACTGCATTATTTCTGCCTCATGCATCATCACTAACAATCAAGCATCCACCACTGGAATATTGCAGGTGGCTTTGTTATTCATGCATGAGGCAGAAAAGACTTCAGCTTCCTTTGCCACAACGTTGAAGTCTCTGCAGCATGGATGCAGACTGGCTGGGGCACTCAGTGCCATGGTCTGGTTGACTGGCTAGGGCTGGGTGCTAGGTTGGACTGGCTGAGCTTGGAGGTCTCTTCCAACCTGCTTGATTCTATGATGTGTGGGTAAACTCAATAGTTGTTGTGTGAACTTGACTTGGAACACACACCTAGGTCAGTCCTTCTGTTGATGGACTTGTGAGTTTTCTCTCAGGCCTCTTGAATCCCACCTCAGTACTTGTGTTCAGTGCTGGGCTCCCCAGTTCAAGGGAGACAAGGAACTATGGGGAGAGTTCAAGAGAGACTACAAAGAAGCTGTGAGAAGTGAGAGGAAAGGCTGACAGACCTGGGACTGTGTAGCCTGGAGAAGAGAAGGCTGAGAGGGGATCTTCTCAATGCCTACCAACAGCTAAAACCCAGGGGTCAAGAATCACAGACTCACAGCATTGCTTAGACTGGCAAAGACCTTCAAGCTCATTGAGTCCAACCATTAGTTTCACACTGACAAGTCCTTGACTAACCCAAATCCCTCAGCACAGCATCCAGTCACTATGAATTGCTCTGGTTGGAAAGGACCATCAGGATCAGCCAGTCCAAATGGGGAGAATGGGGCCAGAATCTTTTCAGTGGTGCCCAGTGACAGGACAAGGGGCAGTGGGCACTAACTGGAAGGCAGGATACCCCACCTGAACATGAAGAGAAACTTCTTTCCTGTGAGCTGCTCAGAGGAGTTGTGGAGTCTCCTTCACTGGAGATTACCCAGACTCACCTGGATGCAATCCTGTGCAGTCTGCTCTGGATGAAGCAGCTTTAGCAGGGGAGTTGGGTTTGATGATATCTAGAGGTCCCCACAAACTCCCTGTACTCTGTGATTCTGTGATATGTGTATCTGTCAGAGGAGAACTGACACAAGGCTGCTTTGGGTGATGCTTGTCTCCCTGTGATGGCTCTTTTGTGGCATCAAGGTCTCTGGAAAAGGTGCAGGAAGCAGCGCTATATGCTGGGGACTGAGTGGCTGAGAACAGCCAGGAGGAAAGGGACCTGGGGGTACTGATAAATAGTAAGCTGAAGATGAGCCAGCAGTGTGCCCAGGTGGCCAAGAGAGCCAATGGCATCCTGGCCTGCATCAGGAACAGTGTGGCCAGTAGGACAAGGGAGGTTCTTCTGCCCCTGTACTCAGCACTGCTCAGGCCACCCCTTGAGTGTTGTGTCCAGTTCTGGGCCCCTCAATTCAAGAAAGATGTTGAGGTGCTGGAACATGTCCAGAGAAGGGCAACAAAGCTGGTGAGGGGCCTGGAGCACAAATCCTACGAGGAGAGGTTGAGGGAGCTGGGGGTGTTTAGCCTGGAGAAGAGGAGGCTCAGGGGTGATCTTATTACTGTCTACAACTACCTGAAGGGGCATTGTAGCCAGGTGGGGGGTGGCCTCTTCTCCCAGGTAACCAGCACTAGAACAAGGGGACACAGTCTCAAGTTGTGCCAGGGTAGGTCTAGGCTGGATGTTAGGAAGAAGTTCTTCACAGAGAGAGTGATTGGCATTGGAATGGGCTGCCCAGGGAGGTGGTGGAGTCTCTGTGCCTGGGGGTCTTCAAGAGAGGCCTGGATGAGGCACTTAGTGCCATGGTGTAGTTGATTGGTTAGGGCTGGGTGCTAGGTTGGGCTGGATGATCTTGGAGGTCTCTTCCAACCTGCTTGATTCTATGATTCTATGATTCTAAGTGCCAAAATGTTACATATTGAGAAGCCACCTCACAGTCCTCCTCAGAACTGCCTCTAAGAGTGTGAAGAATGTTTGATGAAGCTCTCCAGTTGCAGCACTTTTCTATTTGAAGGCTTAGGAGGTTCTTTTTTTCCACTTTCAGTTTAGCAATGCCATGGACAGAGAAGTGTTATCAGGAGCTGTCAGTAGTCACATGTTAGCCCCCACTGATACCTTGAAAGAGCTGAACACAGTGTGTCCTCACAGCTGGACCAACTTCTTGACTCCTAATCCCTGTTCCTTGCAGTTCTACAATCTCACATGCAGCTGAGAAGTTTTGAGTGGTTCACACTTTAGGGGGAATGCCTTTCAAATGGTGATGGTTTGGGAGTTACCTGCACCCACCCCCCACGCACACACTGAAGAAAACCACCCAGACTAGACTCAGATGTCTGGAAGTTAAGGAACGAAGCTCTATTTACATCTTAGCACACTGTGCAAGCAGATATACACAAAGATTTACAGTTATATGCTAATTAAAAATAATAATAAAACCCCTCCAGAACAATCAGAGTCCCCAGGAGGATCCTTAACCCAAAACCTCCTCTCTCCTCCCTCTTTTTCTCCCTTCAGAAATAACCAGATCAGCCCACATATATCTCACGTGGTTAATCTGAGGAGATCTGAGGTGGGATGCCAAAAAAAAGATGACAAGGAGGCTAGAGGAAAAAGGGTGAGGTCAGATTAAAGAGTTAAGGCAGAGACAACCAGAGACCAGACTGCCAGAAAGAAGGCACAGGCAGAAGTGAGAGCTAACTGAGAAGTGCCCAGTTCTGGGCTCCTCAATTCAAGAGAGATGTTGAGGTGCTGGAAGGTGTCCAGAGAAGGGCAGCAAGGCTGGGGAGGGGCCTGGAGCACAGCCCTGTGAGGAGAGGCTGAGGGAGCTGGGGGTGTGCAGCCTGCAGCAGAGGAGGCTCAGGGCAGAGCTCATTGCTGTCTGCAGCTCCCTGCAGGGAGGCTGTAGCCAGGTGGGGTTGGGCTCTGCTGCCAGGCAAGCAGCAACACAACAAGGGGACACAGTCTCAAGCTGTGCCAGGGGAGGTCTAGGCTGGATGTTGTCAGGAAGTTGTTGTCAGAGAGAGTGATTGGCATTGGAATGGGCTGCTTGGGGAGGTGGTGGAGTCTCTGTGGCTGGAGGTGTTGCAGCCAAGCCTGGCTGGGGCACTTAGTGCCATGGTCTGGTTGGTTGTGGAGGGCTGGGTGCTAGGTTGGGCTGGCTGAGCTTGGAGGTCTCTTCCAACCTGCTTGATTCTGTGGTTCTTTGTAAAGCCTTTCCCTTGCAAAGCCTGGCAATGCTTGCAGCATCCCCATGAAGCTCAGCACCACTTGATCCCCTCAGTTGTCCTCAAGTGCTTACCTAAGTGCTTACCCCTTAGGAAGAAGCAGTATGACTTCATCAGCCAAAAAAAGGTAGGAAGTGATGCAGGGAACTATATATTTCTCCCCTTGGAAATGCATTAACAGCTAAGACCTCCAGTTTGATGCACTTGCTTGGTGCTTTTCCAAGCTGGGATTTAGGAAAAGCAACTACACAGCATTTCGTACTTCCCCCCATGGGGCTCCAATGATTTAATTGACTATGAAGGGCAGAGACATGTCTCATGGAGTGGTTGGTTGCTATTGTCAGTGTGTCACACTGCTCTTTGGAGCTCAGTGAAAAATACCCTTATCAGGTGATGATTGCCCTTCTGAACTGGCTGCATGCAATTGGCCACTGTACCAATGCAAACTGCACAGCACAGAGCTTTTCTCTTCTTCTAGGGCCCTGGGAGAGCCATTGTACAGCCAGGGGCCATGGGAAGAAGCAGAGCTGGATTTCACATCTTAACTGAGGCAAAGAATGTTTCTGTATGGTAGTGATTGGCATTGGAATGGGCTGCCCAGGGAGGTGGTGGAGTCACCATCCCTGCAGGTGTTGAAGCCAAGCCTGGCTGGGGCACTTAGTGCCATGGTCTGGTTGGTTGTTGAGGGCTGGGTGCTAGGTTGGGCTGGCTGAGCTTGGAGCTCTCTTCCAGCCTGCTAGATTCTGTGATTCTATAAGATCTATTCTGTCTAAAAGCTGTCAGCTTCTTCTCAACAGCAGCAGAAGTAAAGGGCTTGCTTCTGCAGGAATCTTCCTCCTTCATGTCCTCATCCTTGGCAGGTGCTACTTTCACACAGCATTATGAACTTTCAACCTGTTTTGAAGAGGAACATCCATCTGGCTTCACCACTTGGCATTAAGTGGTATGAGGACATGGGCCATAAGTACAGCTTGTTCTATGATAGACCAAAGATCTCTTGGTAGGAGAACAGAAACACATTATTTCACAGTTCCTTTTATCCTCATACCATATTAAAAGCATCACCACTTTCCTTTTCTCTCTTTTTAAGTGCTTACAATTAATTTGGCCTTGCAAGAGGTCATTTAATCTCTCAGGAGAGAGAGAGAGGAGATTTGCCCAGCTTGAAACGGACGCTTAAGGTCTCTCATCTGCAGGGCAAAAATGATTGTGTGGCTCTTTCAGACAGCAGCTAAAAGTGAAGTATGGATACTTAGAAGTCTTGTTTCAGGCACATGCTGTGCTTCCTGATATGTGTACCTCAGCAGCCTGCCCAGCTTTGGCAAGTGTTCTTATCAGTTCTTCTGTCTGCCAGCATGCACAGCATTGCTGAGTCTGTTAATTAAGGAGCCAAAGCTTTGCCCCAAGATGCCAGAGTAGAACCAGAGAACCATGGAATCACAGAATGGTTTAGGTTGGAAGGGACCTCAAGGATCAGCCAGTTCTAACCTCCCTGCCATAGGCAGTGACACCTCCCACTAGAACAGGTTGCTCAAGGTCTCATCCAAACTGGCCTTGAACACCTCCAGGGAGGTTGTGGAGTACAGAATCACCCAATGTGATCAAAGAACAGTCTGCTAAAGATCTTGTCCAACCTGGTCTTGAACACTTCCAGGGAGGTTGTGGAGCACAGAATCACCCAATGTGATCTTTGTCCCCCAGCCCTCAGATGTTTATGAACATTGATTAAATCCCCTCTCAGCCTTCTCTTCTCCAGACTAAGCAGCCCCAGGTCCCTCAGCCTCTTCTCACCAGGCAGTGTTCCATTCCCCTCATCATCCTCACTGCCCTCCACTGGATCTTCTCCAGCAGATCCCTGTCCCTCTTAAACTGGTCAACTACTCCAAAGGTCTCTCTTCTCTCACCTCACCAAATATCACAGGCTCACAGGATGTTAGGGTTGGAAGGGACCCAAGGAGATCATCCAGTCCAACCCCCCTGCCAGAGCAGGACAATGCTATCTAACACAGATCACACAGGAACACATCCAGACAGGCCTGGAAAGGCTCCAGAGAAGGAGACTCCACAACCTCTCTGGGCAGCCTGTGCCAGGGCTCTGGGACCCTTCCAGTCAAGAAGTTCCCCCTTGTGTTGAGCTGGAACCTCCTGTGCTGCAGCTTCCATCCATTGCTCCTTGTCCTATCCCAGGGAGCAGTGAGCAGAACCTGTCCCCCCCAACTCCTGGCCAGCCTTCAAGTTGTCCAAGCTCTCCAGGCTCTGCTTAGCTTCTCTTAGGAGTCTCCCTCATGCTCTGAGCCTTTCTTCTCTCCACAAGGATGAGTGTTTAGATGCTGGCCTTCTAATCAGCCACCATTACAGCCTTTTCCAGTATCTTCTGCTGCCTAATTGAAGGGGGAAGAAAAGAGAGAGAGTGGTGAGGTTGTTGTTTTGTTGGGGTTTTATTTAAGAGAGAGGGAGGCAAATGCTTGAGAAGACACATGTGTAAACTTATTAGTGCCTCCACACACCATGTAATTAAGATCTCCTGGTAATTAGTCAATGGTTAAGAAATAAGAGTTGGTATTGTGCCGCCTCCAGAAGGATGTTCTTTGCACTCAGGGTGCAGTTAGTGTCTGCTAAACCAGCAGTGTTAATTGCACAAGCACAGATGTGGCTTCAGAGGCAGAATTTTGTAGCAAAGAAGATTTCAGGGTGTCTCTGTGTGTGTTCAAACTCTTCATCTTTGGGCATTTGGGTGTGTTTGGGTGATGCTCGATGAGTAGTAGAATCATGGAATGGTTTAGGTTGGAAGGGAGCTCAAGGATCAGCCAGTTCCAACCATAGGCAGGGACAGCTCCCATTAGAACAGGTTGCTCAAAGCCTCATCCAACCTGGTCTTGGACACTTCCAGGGAGGTTGTGGAGCACAGAAGCACCCAACGTGATCAAAGATCACGTTGGGTGCTTCTGTGCTCCACAACCTCCCTGGGCAACCTGTGCCAGTGTCTCACCACCCTCAACCTGTGCCAGTGTCTCACCACCCTCACTGCAAACAACTTCTGCCTAACAGCCACTTTCAATCTCCCCTCTGCCACTTCAAACCCATTCCTCCTCCTCTTGTCATTACAAGCCCTTGTCAATAGTCCCTCCCCAGCCCTTCAGATCCTGGAAGGCCACTCCAAGGTCTCCTCAAACCCTTCTTTTTTCCATTCTGCACAGCCCCAACTCTCTCAGCCTGTCCTCAGAGCAGAGCTGCTGCAGCCCTCTCAGCATCTTGGTGGCCTCCTCTGGCCTTGCTCCCACAGTTCCATGTCCTGCTTGTGCTGGGGGCTCCAGAACTGCACACAGACTGCAGGTGGGGTGTGAGGAGAGCAGAGCCAAGGGGCAGAATCCCCTCCCTTGCCCTGCTGCCCACACTGCTCTTGCTGCAGCCCAGCACAGGGTTGTGTCTGGGCTGCACTCACCCTGCAGGCTCCTGTGGAGCTTTTCATCAGCCCAGACCCCCAGGGCCTGTTCCTCAGGGCTGCTCTCAGCCATTCTCCACCCAGCCTGGAGCTGTGATTGGAATTGCACCCACCCAGGTGCAGGACCTAACCCTTGGCCTTGTTGAATATCATGAGGTTGGCCTGGGCACAGCTCTGCAGCCTGTCCAGGTCCCTCTGGATTGAGGTAGTGGAGTCTCTGTGCCTGGAGGTGTTGAAGCCAAGCCTGGCTGGGGCACTTAGTGCCATGGTCTGGTTGATTGGCCAGGGCTGGGTGCTAGGTTGGGCTGGCTGAGCTTGGAGGTCTCTTCCAACCTGCTTGATTCTATGATTCCAACCTTCTATGAGTCTATGTTGCTATGATTCTACCATTCTATTGTTCTATGTTTCTGTGATTCTACAATCCTATGATTCCATGACACAGAAACACAGCAGCCCTCCCAGAAAGCAGTCCCCAGGAGGGACTCTCAACCACCCTTCCACCTTCTTTCCACCCTTCTACCTCACCCCAGAGTATACCTTATGTGCAAGGTGAGTTTGGAGGATCAGCCAAGGGGGTTAGAAAGCAGAAGGATTACTTACATCACAGCAGCCCCAGGGACAAAGCACAGGCACCAGCTGCAACAGAGACCCACTGCTTTATCTACTGTCTGTGTTCTTGGTTTTGGGCATCTCAGCAAGCCCCTGAGTGCAGCAGCCATCCCCACTGTCTCCTTTTCACAGCCTAGCACCTGATTTCTCTCATTAAACCATTCCAGTTAGCCTCAAACTAGCAGAGAGCTGCTGGGTGCTGCTCTGAAAGGACGTCTCACTCGGCTGTCATATGCAATCTGAGGTGATTTGTTGTGCAGACAGGCATTTGTCTCAGGTAATCCTAAAGGGCTTACTGTGATTGCTTGGTAGATCCAAGGAATGTAGAGTTGACTCGATGGGAGATTCATTTATTATGCTCCCAAACCACTCCTAAATCTTTCCTTATGTCATGTCAAAGGATTTGTCAGGCCACCCTCAAACAGCAGCAGTGTGCTGCTTGGGGAAATGTACCCTTGCCAAGCTGAGTTAGTTGCTGTGTTTATAGACCTCTTCATGAAGTGCCAGCACTGAAGGAAATTGGGCTGCAGGAAATGGAGTGGACTTTGTTTTGTGTCCCTGAGAAAAGCATCTTCTGTTGGTCTAAGGGAATAAATTAAACCCCCCCCCAACCTACTCCACTTCCACAGTAATACTGAAAAGACCAAGCCTAGAGAGTCCTAGCATGGGGCAACCAAGTTCTTTCATAGCATCACAGAATCAAACAGGTTGGAAGAGACCTCCAAGCTCATTCAGTCCAACCTAGCACCCAGCCCTCAGCAATCAACCAGACCATGGCACTAAGTGCCCCAGCCAGGCTTGGCTTCAACATCTCCAGGCACAGAGACTCCACCACCTCCCTGGGCAGCCCATTCCAATGCCAATCACTACAGAACCACAGAATCACAGAATTAACCAGGTTGGAAGAGA
Organism: Pogoniulus pusillus; assembly: GCF_015220805.1. Classification (NCBI taxonomy): domain Eukaryota; kingdom Metazoa; phylum Chordata; class Aves; order Piciformes; family Lybiidae; genus Pogoniulus; species Pogoniulus pusillus. The sequence goes on from NC_087270.1 coordinate 40,550,651, forward strand.
CCTCTAGGATCATCAAGTCCAACCTAGCACCTAACCCTCCTAATTAACACAAATATTAAATTACAGTTAACTTCTTACTATGTGGAAAGCACATGTTTAAAGCTCCCAGGCTACACCACTTCAGGATAGACTAAAATAGAATCAACCAGGTTGGAAGAGACCTCCAACATCATCCAGTCCAACCTAGCACCCAGCCCCATCCAGCCAACCAGACCATGGCACCAAGTGCCCCATCCAGGCCCCACTTCAACACCTCCAGGGACAGCAACTCCACCACCTCCCTGGGCAGCCCATTCCAATGCCAATCACTCTCTCTGACAACAACTTCCTAACAACATCCAGCCTAGACTTCCCCTGGCACAGCTTGAGACTGTGTCCCCTTGTTGTGTTGCTGCTTGCCTGGCAGCAGAGCCCAACCCCACCTGGCTGCAGCCTCCCTGCAGGGAGTTGCAGACAGCAATGAGCAAAAATAGCCCAAAACAAAAGCAAACAAATTGAGGAGACCTTGGAGTGCCTTTCCAGTATCTGAAGGGGGCTACAGGAGGGCTGGGATGGACTACTGACAAGGTCTTGTAATGACAGGAGGAGGAGGAATGGGTTTGAAGTGGCAGAGGGGAGATTGAAAGTGGCTGTTAGGCAGAAATTGCTTGCAGTGAGGGTGGTGAGACACTGGCACAGGTTGAGGGTGGTGAGACACTGGCACAGGTTGCCCAGGGAGGTTGTGGAGCACAGAAGCACCCAACGTGATCTTTGATCTTTGATCACGTTGGGTGCTTCTGTGCTCCACAACCTCCTTGGAAGTGTCCAAGACCAGGTTGGATGAGGCTTTGAGCAACCTGTTCTAATGGGAGATGTCCCTGCCTATGGTTGGAACTGGCTGATCCTTGAGCTCCCTTCCAACCTAAACCATTCTGTCATTCTGTAAACCATCATCCCCAATTCTCATTGTCCAGCTTGAGCTCACTGGGGACTCAAAACCCACACAGCCTGCAGTTCCTCCTTGGAGCTGATGCACATTTCTGTCAGAGGAAAGCTCCATTTGCCAACTGATCAGTCATCACTGGGGACCAGCAGCTGGCCACAGGTTGTGCCAGTGCTTGGAAAAGAAATCATTGCCTGCAAAACTACCAGAGCATGAGTACTTCTGGGACATCCACTCACCAAGGCTAGGCAGTGAGACTTGTGACATGTTCTGCATGGGCTGTCCAAGAGGCTGCAAAGCCCTGGAGGACTTGAGAATTGTGAATAGGGACCAACTGTTCACTGTCTCTTCCAGAACTAGGAAGAGCAACCCATTGCAGGCAAATAGCAACAGGCTTAAGGCATCTCCTGAGCTGAAAATGATCATAAAGTGGAAAGATAGAAGGGGTCTGTATCACACCTGCTTGCCCTGGCCTTGCTTTTCTCATAGGAACCTGCCACTGGCCAAAATGAGGGAGCAAATCCTAAGTGTATCCTTGGTTTGAGCAGGTCCAGCTGTTGTAATGCCCTTGGGGCAGGCTGCTCCCCAGGGTGGTGCATGCCACAGGTCCATCAATCTGCCCAGCTGTGAGTTGAGGTTGGAGTCATCCCTGAGCTACTGCCTCTACAATGCCTCATCCAGTGGTGTTTGCTTCACAGTGGTCTCCTTTCCTCTCAGCTCTAAGTTCTGCATTGGAAGGCAGTTCTGATGACTCTGATTTACAGTGACAGCAACTTCAGTGGCATTTAAAGTTGACTGGAAGGGAGAGATACATAAACTTGAATATTCCTTGGTAAAGCAAGGGAAGAATTTTTCCTAGAATCACAGAACCAGTCAGGGTTGGAAGGCACCACAAGGAGCAGCCAGTCCCAGCCCCCTGCCATGCCCAGGGACACCCTACCCTAGAGCAGGCTGCACACAGCCTCAGCCAGCCTGGCCTCAAACACCTCCAGCCATGGGGCCTCAACCACCTCCCTGGGCAACCCAGTCCAGCCTCTCACCACTCTCCTGTTCAACAACTTCCTCCTCACCTCCACTCTCACTCTCCCCACCTCCAGCTTTGCTCCATTCCCCCCACTCCTGCCACTCCCTCACAGCCTCAAAAGTCCCTCCCCAGCTTTTTTGTAGCCCCCTTCAGATCCTGGCAGGCCACAAGAAGGTCCCCTGGGAGCCTCCTCTGCTCCAGCCTGCACAGCCCCAACTCTTTCAGTCTGTGCTCACAGCAGAGCTGCTGCAGCCCTCTGAGCATCCTCCTGGCCCTGCTCTGGACACACTCCAGCATCTCCACAGCCCTCTTGTAATGGGGGCTCCAGAGCTGGATGCAGTACTCCAGGTGGGGTCTCAGCAGAGCAGAGCAGAGGGGGAGAATCACCTCCCTTGACCTTCTCCTGTATAAGGTTCCTAAATATGAAGCCAGGCATGGGAATTTGTTTCACCTTGGTTTAGGCATCTAAAGTTGCACATCTTGTTCAAGCTGGTCCTTCAGATTTGTTTCTGAAGGACTTGGGAGAGGATGGCAGCCTATCTTGAAGGTAATTCCTCTGGTTTAGACATGCACCTTGGAACAAAGTGAACCATGGTCTGGAGAAGCCCATCCTCTTTCCCACTGACTGTGGTGATAGTGCTGAGCACTGCATGAGAAACCCAACGTTTAGAGGGCTGAAGTTAGGCAAGAGGGACCCAGACTAGACAAAGGGAGCAAGGGAATGTTCAGAGCCAGACCTGTCCTTCAACAGCTCTGGATGCTTTGAGTAGGTGAGGCTTTGAGTCTTGCTTCTTGGGTTTCCAGAGCATGAAAACTATGAGTAGAGTCTTTGGTCTTTGGAGGAGTGTCATAAAGTGCTCCTTGCTGCATCTCCTGCAGGATGCTCAGCCAGTAACTGGAGAAACCTGTGCCTCCTGCTCTGCTGAGGGCAATAGAGAAGGGAAACTGGATGGGAGTAAAGCATAGCTGGAGGATAGCAAAGATTCCTCAAAGAGAAGCATGAGGAACTCAGTTATCTGCTAGTTAGGCTGATAAAAAGGGGCACAGGGGATTCTGCAGCACAAATGCTCAGGTTGAATCTTTGAGAGGATAACAAGCTCTGGCAGTTTTAGGCCAGAATGAAAAAAAAAACCAACCAGAAAAAGAAGTAGAAGCAGCTGAAACAGCAGCAAACAATAACTCTTCATCTAAGTCTTGCAGATCACTGTATAGGACCTTAGCATCATAGAATCAGCCAGGTTGGAAGAGAGCTCCAAGCTCACCCAGTCCAACCTAGCACCCAGCCCTGTGCAGGCAACCAGACCATGGCACTAAGTGCCCCAGCCAGGCTTGGCTTCAACACCTCCAGGCACAGAGACTCCACCACCTCCCTGGGCAGCCCATTCCAATGCCAATCACTCTCTCTGACAACAACTTCCTAACAACATCCAGCCTAGACCTCCCCCAGCACAACTTGACACTCTGTCCCCTTCTTCTGTTGCTGCTTGCCTGGCAGCAGAGCCCAACCCCACCTGGCTACAGCCTCCCTTCAGGCAGCTGCAGACAGCAATGAGCTCTGCCCTGAGCCTCCTCTGCTGCAGGCTGCACACCCCCAGCTCCCTCAGCCTCTCCTCACAGGGCTCTGCTCCAGGCCCCTCCCCAGCCTTGCTGCCCTTCTCCAAACACCTTCCAGCACCTCAACATCTCTCTTGAATGGAGGAGCCCAGAACTGGACACAGCACTCAAGGTGTGGCCTGACCAGTGCTGAGTACAGGGGTTGCTCAAGGTCTCATCCTACCTGGTCTTGAACACCTCCAGGGAGTTTGTGGAAGTGTTGAAGCCAAGCCTGGCTGGGGCACTTAGTGCCATGGTCTGGTTGCTTGGCCAGGGCTGGGTGCTAGGTTGGACTGGCTGAGCTTGGAGGTCTCTTCCAACCTGCTTGATTCTATGACTCTATGGTTCTGTGGCTCTATGTTTCTGTGGCTCTATGGTTCTGTGGCTCTATGATTCTGTGGCTCTATGTTTCTGTGGCTCTATGTTTCTGTGGCTCTGTGGTTCTGTGGCTCTATGGTTCTGTGACTCTATGGTTCTATGATTCTATCAGCCACTGGACACCACTTGTTGAAGGTAAAGTTCCATGGGAGGTGCAGCAAATCCGAGGCCTCTCCACTGCTTGCAGCACATTTATGGCCTTCCCTGCCAAAGAAGGTCACTGAGTCAGCTGCTGTGACTGGCTAATTGCACAGCCATGAAGCCTTGCAGCTCTGCATGCAAAGTTCCTCTAATAAAGGTAATCCAATCTCATGCTTCAGCGCATAAGTGGATCTGCAGCGGCAGCATGGAGAGAGGTTTTCCACCTGCCCCCCCGGAACTGGGCAGGTGGTTTGGTGTGCTAGGAAGGGGAGCTTTGAAGCCTCATCTTTTGGCCATTGCTGGAGGCAGGAAGCAGGATTTGATGAGCTGGTGGTCTAAGTGGGCATGGCAATGCCAGCGTGAGAGCTGGGGAGATGACGGCACGGGGAGGGTGCAATTAATGTGCTACAGTGAGCCACTCTGCTGCCACGGGTGGGAAACTGCCTCAGGAGGGAGCCTCAACAGCAGACCATAGTCTGAAACGTCAAGAAAGGACCAGAGGGCACTTATGCAGCCAAGTCTGAAATATCCTTGGAGACTGCAGGTGGCACTTTGCCCAGTTGAGGAATGAGGATGGATGAAGAAGCCCTCAGTCCTCAGGGGACACTGAAACACTGAACCTCCAGCAGTGTGCTCTTGTGGCCAGGGGGGCCAATGCCATGCTGGGGTGGTTTAGAAGGGCTACAGCCAGTAGGTCAATGGAGGTTCTCCTATTCCTCTACCCTGCCCTGGTGAGGCCACATCTGGAGTACTGTGTCCAGTTCTGGGCCCCCCCAGTTCAAGAGGGACATAGAATTGCTTGAGAGAGTCCAGCACAGAGCCACAAAGATGCTGAAGGGAATGGAACAGCTCTGTTAGGAGGAGAGCCTGAGGGAGCTGGGGCTGAGCTGCTGGGAGAAGAGGGGACTGAGAGGAGACCTCAGCAATGGTTATCAATATGTAAAGGTGAGTGCCAGGAGGCTGGAGCCAGGCTCTGCTGGGTGATGCTCAGTGCCAGCACAAGGGGCAGTCGTGGAAGCTGAGGCATAGGCAGTGTCATGTAAACATGGGGCAGAATTATTTCCCTGTGAGGGTGCCAGAGCCCTGGCACAGGCTGCCCAGGGGGGCTGTGAGGGGCCTGGAGCAGAGCCCTGTGAGGAGAGACTGAGGGAGCTGGGGGTGTGCAGCCTGCAGCAGAGGAGGCTCAGGGCAGAGCTCATTGCTGTCTGCAGCTGCCTGCAGGGAGGCTGTAGCCAGGTGGGGTTGGGCTCTGCTGCCAGGCAAGCAGCAACAGAAGAAGGGGACAGAGTGTCAAGTTGTGTCAGGGGAGGTCTAGGCTGGATGTTAGGAGGAAGCTCCTGGCAGAGAGAGTGATTGGCATTGGAATGGGCTGCCCAGGGAGGTGGTGGAGTCTCTGTGCCTGGAGGTGTTGAAGCCAAGCCTGGCTGGGGCACTTAGTGCCATGGTCTGGTTGATTTTGTAGGGCTGGGTGCTAGGTTGGGCTGGCTGAGCTTGGAGCTCTCTTCCAACCTGCTTGATACACCTAGCTAAGCTTTCAGGGGAGATTGTAGAGAAGAAGAAGTCCAGAGGCCACAGTTCTCACTGAACCTCCTCCAAGTGTCCCAAGCACCATCAGGAACAGCTACTTAAGGAGGAGGAAATAAAAACAACCCAATGCTGGCTTCAAGCAAAACAATGCCACAAAAAAAGTCATTTAGCTCTCTTCAAGCCCATGCTGCTGCAGCCTTGAGTGCAAGGAGCTGTAAAAGTGACTAAAGCAAGAGCCTCAAGAGTGAATTGCTCAAGTGAAAGGAAGCTGGGCTGAAATGCCAGCCAGCCCTGTCGGTCCTTCCCTCAGCACTGCCCAGCAATGCCTGATGCTTTCTGACTGCTTAGCCAGGGCTGGGCTAATTACTTGGTTGCAGCGTTTTCACTTTTCCAGCAAAAGGGAGGCTTCTTTTCTTTGCATGAGTTACAATTTTGCCTCCTATTTTATGAGCTGACACCGTTGATGAAGGTCTTTGCTCTACAGTTCCTCTGCTTTGCCCCTGTCCTGGTCACAGCAGCTGCACAGCGTTGTCCTGCTCTAGCATGTTTGAAACTAAAGCCCCTGCAACTATGTCTAAGGCTGGAAAGGAAAGCCTTTGGGGCACAGACTGTCACCCACACTGCTAAATTGCTGCTTTCATCCCAGATGAACAAGCACTGACCCAAGCAAGCATTGACCCAAACAAGTACTGACCCAAACAAGTACTGACCCAAACAAGTACTGACCCAAACAAGTACAGACCCAAACAAGTACTGACCCAAACAAGCACAGACCCAAACAAGTACTGACCCAAACAAGTACTGACCCAAACAAGCACTGACCCAAGCAAGCACTGACCCAAACAAGAACAGACCCAAACAAGTACTGATCCAAACAAATACAGACCCAAACAAGTACAGACCCAAACCAGTACTGATCCAAACAAGCACTGACCCAAGCAAGCATTGACCCAAACAAGTACTGACCCAAACAAGTACTGATCCAAACAAGTACAGACCCAAACCAGTACTGATCCAAACAAGTACAGACCCAAACAAGCACTGACCCAAGCAAGCACTGACCCAAACAAGCACTGACCCAAACAAGCACTGACCCAAACAAGTACTGACCCAAACAAGCACTGACCCAAACAAGTACAGACCCAAACAAGTACAGACCCAAACAAGCACTGACCCAAACAAGTACTGATCCAAACAAGTACTGACCCAAACAAGTACTGACCCAAACAAGTACTGACCCAAACAAGTACTGACCCAAACAAGAACAGACCCAAACAAGCACTGACCCAAACAAGAACAGACCCAAACAAGTACTGACCCAAACAAGTACTGACCCAAACAAGTACTGATCCAAACAAGTACTGACCCAAACAAGTACAGACCCAAACAAGTACTGACCCAAACAAGTACTGACCCAAACAAGTACTGATCCAAACAAGTACAGACCCAAACAAGTACAGACCCAAACAAGTACAGACCCAAACAAGTACTGACCCAAACAAGCACTGACCCAAACAAGAACAGACCCAAACAAGTACTGACCCAAACAAGTACAGACCCAAACAAGTACTGATCCAAACAAGTACTGACCCAAACAAGTACAGACCCAAACAAGTACTGACCCAAACAAGTACTGACCCAAACAAGCACTGACCCAAACAAGTACAGACCCAAACAAGCACTGACCCAAACAAGTACTGATCCAAACAAGTACAGACCCAAACAAGTACAGACCCAAACAAGTACTGATCCAAACAAGTACAGACCCAAACAAGTACTGATCCAAACAAGTACAGACCCAAACAAGCACTGACCCAAACAAGCACTGACCCAAACAAGTACTGATCCAAACAAGTACAGACCCAAACAAGTACAGACCCAAACAAGTACTGATCCAAACAAGTACAGACCCAAACAAGTACTGATCCAAACAAGTACAGACCCAAACAAGTACAGACCCAAACAAGCACTGACCCAAACAAGCACTGACCCAAACAAGTACTGATCCAAACAAGTACAGACCCAAACAAGCACTGACCCAAACAAGTACTGACCCAAACCAGTACTGACCCAAACCAGTACTGACCCAAACAAGCACTGACCCAAACAAGCACTGACCCAAACAAGTACTGATCCAAACAAGTACTGACCCAAACAAGGACAGACCCAAACAAGTACAGACCCAAACAAGCACTGACCCAAAGAAGTACTGATCCAAACAAGTACTGACCCAAACAAGTACAGACCCAAACAAGCACTGACCCAAACAAGTACTGATCCAAACAAGTACTGACCCAAACAAGTACAGACCCAAACAAGCACTGACCCAAACAAGTACAGACCCAAACAAGTACTGACCCAAAGAAGTACTGATCCAAACAAGTACAGACCCAAACAAGCACTGACCCAAAGAAGTACTGATCCAAACAAGTACAGACCCAAACAAGCACTGACCCAAAGAAGTACAGACCCAAACAAGCACTGACCCAAACAAGCACTGACCCAAACAAGTACTGATCCAAACAAGTACAGACCCAAACAAGTACAGACCCAAACAAGTACTGATCCAAACAAGTACAGACCCAAACAAGTACTGAACCAAACAAGCACTGACCCAAACAAGTACAGACCCAAACAAGTACTGAACCAAACAAGTACTGATCCAAACAAGTACAGACCCAAACAAGCACTGACCCAAACAAGTACAGACCCAAACAAGCACTGACCCAAAGAAGTACTGATCCAAACAAGTACAGACCCAAACAAGCACTGACCCAAACAAGTACAGACCCAAACAAGCACTGACCCAAACAAGCACTGACCCAAACAAGTACTGATCCAAACAAGTACAGACCCAAACAAGCACTGACCCAAACAAGTACTGACCCAAACAAGCACTGACCCAAACAAGCACTGACCCAAACAAGTACTGACCCAAACAAGCACTGACCCAAACAAGCACTGACCCAAACAAGTACTGACCCAAACAAGTACAGACCCAAACAAGCACTGACCCAAACAAGTACTGACCCAAACAAGTACAGACCCAAACGAGACAGGAATGTGCTTTATCTCTGTTTGCCACCCTTTACTACGAGATATTTGCATAGCTCAGGCTTCTGTCCCTCAGGGTGGCTTTGCACAGGAGTGTGGGAGTGCTTCTCCTGCATCTCATAATCTTGTGCTCCCTCTGTAGTCTACAGATGCCTCCAACAGGAGATCCTTCTCCAGCACAGGGTCTGGATGTACCCTCCTAGAGCACAGCAGGACATGGGCATCTGACAGGGGCAGGTGGTCAAAGTCAAGCTCAAAGGCAGATGCTGTAAGAGCCTTTCCAAGGGTGACAAAGGGACTGTTTGGTTGTGGGTTGGGATGGGAGATGCCTCCAGGTGTGTGATGTGTGGATACCACAAAAGCATGCTGGAGACACCACTAATGCCTGCAGCACAGCTGACAACAAGTCTGTCCAACTGGGCCTGGGACTCCCACCACAGAGAAGTCTTTAGGGAGGTGGGGTTGGGCTCTGCTGCCAGGCACCCAGCAACACAACATGGGGACACAGTCTGGAGTTGTGCCAGGGCAGGTCTAGGCTGGATGTTAGGAGGAAGTTGTTGTCAGAGAGAGTGATTGGCACTGGAATGGGCTGCCCAGGGAGGTGGTGGAGTCTCTGTGCCTGGAGGTGTTGAAGCCAAGCCTGGCTGGGGCACTTAGTGCCATGGTCTGGTTGCTTGTTGAGGGCTGGGTGCTAGGTTGGGCTGGCTGAGCTTGGAGGTCTCTTCCTGCCTGCTTGATTCTATGATTCTATGATACTGAACATGTCCATGCTGGGCTGTGTTTGCCGCCAGACTTGGACATGATAAGCCTGGACCCTCTCTTGCCAAGGGTACACCTGACCTTAGGAGCAGCTTTGGATGCACTTTGATTCCTTTTTGATTCTATAGGCAATCATCTGCTGCTGTTGACTTTGAGCACCCAACTCTTCCCACCAGCAAAACACCAGACCATCCTAGTCCCCCAGGACCACATCTAAACCCTTTTAGTCACACAGGCATTGGCTGAATTGTCTTCATTCCCTGGCACCATTTTCTTCACTTGTTCTTCTCCTCCACCAAGCCACAGGCCCAGCTCCTACCCAGTCCTTCCCTGTGAAAGTCACTTACAAACCATCACATTGTCTTGCCTAACACAACCTCCCCCTTTATGTCTCTGGCCATGTTCTGCACCTGGAACTCCTCCTGCCTTATCTCTGCCTTCCCTAGCTGGTCATCTTGCTTCCTTTCCTTCCTCCACATCTCCCTTACACCACTGTGCTGCTTCCTCTCTCCTGGCACTTGCCCCATTAGTGGTGGGAGCTGAGGGACTGGGCTCCAACCCTACTGCCCACAAAGCCACTGCCCTGAGACTTCCCACGTGAGGTGGGCATCCCACATCTCCCTGCATTGCTGGGCAATAGCATCACCTTTCCTCTTTTCCATCTCCCCATTCAGCCCACAAGTCCATCCCTTTTACAAGACCACTCTCTCCCAGAGAGAATCACAGCCACCAACCCCCATGACACTCTCAAACCTGGGAATGCTAAGCCATTCCCTGTTCCTCCATCCCAGTCACCTCCCCCACATACTTTCCTTCTGTAATCCTCAAGGAGCCACAGCTTAGGAGCCAGAGCTTAGCATCACATGATGTGCACGTCCCATTGTCCCCCTCTAATAGCATAAGCCCTGCAGGAATCCTCCTGATTTTAGGGCATGGAGTGCTGCTGAAATTCTTTGCCTTGATTCCAGTGCTTAAATTGGGTCTTTAGTCTTATGTATTTGCTTACAGGCTGGGTCACATCAGAGAATCACAGAGTCAACCAGGTTGGAAGAGAGCTCCAAGCTCAGCCAGTCCAACCTAGCACCCAGCCCTCAACAAGCAACCAGACCCAGACCATGGCACTAAGTGCCCCAGCCAGGCTTGGCTTCAACACCTCCAGGCACAGAGACTCCACCACCTCCCTGGGCAGCCCATTCCAATGCCAATCACTCTCTCTGACAACAACTTCCTCCTAACATCCAGCCTAGACCTGCCCTGCCACAACTCCACACTCTGTCCCCTTCTTCTGTTGCTGCTTGCCTGGCAGCAGAGCCCAACCCCACCTGGCTACAGCCTCCCTGCAGGCAGCTGCAGGCAGCAATGAGCTCTGCCCTGAGCCTCCTCTGCTGCAGGCTGCACACCCCCAGCTCCCTCAGCCTCTCCTCACAGGGCTCTGCTCCAGGACCCTCCCCAGCCTTGCTGCCCTTCTCTCAACACCTTCCAGCACCTCAACATCTCTCTTCAATGGAGGAGCCCAGAACTGGACACAGCACTCAAGGGGTGGCCTGAGCAGTGCTGAGCACAGGGGTGGGCAGAAGAACCTCCCTTGTCCTGCTGCCCACACTGCTCCTGAGCCAGCCCAGGTGCCATTGGCTCTGCTGCCCACCTGGGCACTGCTGCCTCAGCTTCAGCTACTCTCTGCCAGCACCCCCAGCTCCCTCTCTGCCTGGCTGCTCTCAGCCACTCTGGCCCCAGCCTGTAGTGCTGCTTGGGGTTGATGTGGCCAAAGTGCAGAACCCTGCTCTTGGTCTTGTTCAATCTCATCCCATTGGCCTCTGCCCACCCATCCAGCCTGGCCAGGTCCCTCTGCAGGGCTCTGCTACCCTCCAACAGCTCCACAGCTGCTCCTAGATATTTCCTACACTGCCCAACTTGATCATCCTCCCATGCCATGTGCTGTCCAAGGGGCTGCTGAAGTGGCTATGGAGCACTCTCACTTAAATTCTTCCTCCTTGTGAAAATGAAATGGGTAGATTCAGACTGGATGTTAGGAAGAAATTCTTCACCATGAGAGTGGTGAGAGGCTGGGATGGGTTGCCCTGGGAGGTGGCTGAGACCCCATGCCTGGAGGCCAGGCTGGCTGAGGCTGTGTGCAGCCTGTTCTAGGGTAGGGTGTCCCTGGGCATGGCAGGGGGGTTGGAACTGGCTGCTCCTTGTGGTCCCTTCCAACCCTGACTGATTCTGTGATTCTGTGATTCCCATTTGATATTCTCTGGGGCTAGGCTAAAGGATTCAGCTTGGTCAGAGATGGCAGGGGAGGGCAAGCTGTGGAAGTGTAGAGATGCTGGGCTTGTGAAGACAGAAAATCCTGGAAGAAAAAGATATTCCAGCTGCAGTTTTATCTGGGTTTTGTCAAGGTGGCTCAAAATATCACACACTGGAAGAGCCTAAACACTGTGGTATTGGCTTCCTAGATTAAGACTGAACCATAGAATCACAGAATCAAGCAGGTTGGAAGAGACCTCCAAGCTCAGCCAGTCCAACCTAGCACCCAGCTCTCAACAATCAACCAGGCCATGGCACTAAGTGCCTGAATGGGATCAGGGGTAGAAACTTGCACTGGAATATCCCAAAGAGGTGGGACAGGGTGGCAAAGAGATGCAGGCCTACAGACTGTCTTTGGGACAAACTCTTCCCTCCTCCATGCCAATGGAAAGGAGATAAACAGGCTGGATGCAAGAAAGGAAAAGACAGCAGATGACACAAACATAAGAAATGCTTTGGTGTGGGGGGATGCACAGCAGTGGTCCCAGCAGGGAACCACTTATTCTCAGGGCACTAACAAAGGGGCTTTACCCAAGACATATTTAAGCAGCTTATGACCATTAGACAAATGTTTAATCTGCTGGAAAGTGGGCCATGAGGCAGGCAGGTGCTCTGGTGCATGCTGTAAGGCCATGGAGCAGCTGGGCCTGCAAGACAGAGTGGTGGAGAGAACATTTGATCAGAGGGGTATAGGACTGAGGTGGCCAGAATTGGATCTGGTGCCTCAGATGGGCACAGAACCACAGAATTAACCAGGTTGCAACAGATCTTCGAGATCATCAAGTCCAACCTAGCACCTCACACCAGGAATCCTCCTGATTTTAGGGCATGGAGTGCTGCTGGAATTCTTTGCCTAGATTCCAGTGCTTATATTGGGACTTTGGTCTTATGTATTTGCTTACTATATGGGTCAGATCATAGAGTCATGGAATCAACCTCCAAGCTCAGCCAGTCCAACCTAGCACTCAACCCTGGCCAAGCAACCAGACCATGGCACTAAGTGCCCCAGCCAGGCTTGGCTTCAACACCTCCAGGCACAGAGACTCCACCACCTCCCTGGGCAGCCCATTCCAATGCCAATCACTCTCTCTGACAACAACTTCCTCCTCACATCCAGCCTAGACCTCCCCTGGCACAACTCCACACTCTGTCCCCTTCTGTTGCTGCTTGCCTGGCAGCAGAGCCCAACCCCACCTGGCTACAGCCTCCCTGCAGGCAGTTGCAGACAGCAATGAGCTCTGCCCTGAGCCTCCTCTGCTGCAGGCTGCACACCCCCAGCTCCCTCAGCCTCTCCTCACAGGGCTGTGCTCCAGGCCCCTCCCCAGCCTTGCTGCCCTTCTCTGGACACCTTCCAGAACCTCAACATCTCTCTTGAATTGAGGAGCAATTATTTTAATGCTATAAAACTCATTTGTTCACGTTGTTCATGCAAAAGATGAGTTGCTTTATCTTTATTATAGGAAGAGCATTTCAAACTTGAGGTTTCAATTAGGTTGAGATAAAACAAATGCCTGCAGAAGAGGGGACACAGCCTCAAGTTGTGCCAGGGCAGGTCTAGGCTGGATGTTGTTAGGAAGTTGTTGTCAGAGAGAGTGATTGGCATTGGAATGGGCTGCCCAGGGAGGTGGTGGAGTCTCTGTGCCTGGAGGTGTTGAAGCCAAGCCTGGCTGGGGCACTTAGTGCCATGGTCTGGTTGCTTGTTGAGGGCTGGGTGCTAGGTTGGGCTGGCTGAGCTTGCAGCTCTCTTCCAACCTGCTTGATTCTACGATTCAAACATCCAAAAGGTTTCATTGGAAAGGTAAAAGGACCCCCTGAATGCACCTGATAGCAGCAGGGATAGGGAGAGAGACCCCCAAAGATCAATGTCCCAAGCCTGGTTGCAGCTCTTCCACCCACATCCTCTGTCTGCCTTGCAGGACCTGAGCCAGCCAAGTGGCAGGCAGCTTGAATATTGCCTTCCAGATGTGCAGCTCCATCCTTGCAGATGCAGCCTCTGCTGGAGGGCACGAAAAGCCAGACAGAAAATCTGCCAGATCTCTTCCAGACCTGATCCTAGTTTGTCCTAAATAAAGAACTGAACCGGTCTGCAGGAGCCTAGAGCAGAGCAGACTCCAGTCAGCTGCAGCTGCATCTCACCCCCGACTGAAGAGCCTTGAGGTGACACCTCCCAGGTCCCTGAGCAGCATTCCCTGAGCAAGTGCCGTTGTTTTGAAGACATCCAAAAGATGGCAGCCTTCCCCAAATCTTCTTCCTCGCCAGCCACCTGGGCTGCCACCAGGAGCTCCCTCTCACCTTCCTGCCTGGCGCCGCAGCTGGCAGTGCCCCTGGGAGCCTGGGTTCAGGAGCAGCAGAGAGCTGCTCTATGTCTTTTCTCTAGCACTGCTCTGGGGATTCTGCTGCTGCTGGCTTCTGCCCGCAAAAGTGGTCATGTTTTGCCTCCTCCTGGAAGAGGGATTTGGATTTCCTCTTCATTGTACATCAGCCTCAACGTGCTGGCAGATCCAGGGGGATTGAGGGGATTGAGTTCAGCAGCAGGAAGTTTGCAGATGGCACCAAGCTAGGAGCAGCTGTGGAGGGCAGGAGAGCCCTGCAGAGGGACCTGGCCAGGCTGCATGGGTGGGCAGAGGCCAATGGGATGAGATTGAACAATGCCAAGTGCAGGGTTCTGCACTTTGGCCACAACAACCCCAAGCAGCACTGCAGGCTGGGGCCAGAGTGGCTGAGAGCAGCCAGGCAGAGAGGGAGCTGGGGGTGCTGGAAGAGAGTAGCTGAAGAGGAGGCAGCAGTGCCCAGGTGGGCAGCAGAGCCAATGGCATCCTGGGCTGGCTCAGGAGCAGTGTGGGCAGCAGCACAAGGGAGGTTCTTGTGCCCACCCCTGTGCTCAGCACTGCTCAAGCCACCCCTGGAGTGCTGTGTCCAGTTCTGGGCTCCTCAATTCAAGAGAGATGTTGAGGTGCTGGAAGGTGTTGAGAGAAGGGCAGCAAGGCTGGGGAGGGTCCTGGAGCAGAGCCCTGTGAGGAGAGGCTGAGGGAGCTGGGGGTGTGCAGCCTGCAGCAGAGGAGGCTCAGGGCAGAGCTCATTGCTGCCTGCAGCTGCCTGCAGGGAGGCTGTAGCCAGGTGGGGTTGGGATCTGCTGCCAGGCAAGCAGCAACAGAAGAAGGGGACAGAGTGTGAAGTTGTGGCAGGGCAGGTCTAGGCTGGCTGTTAGGAGGAAGTTGTTGGCAGAGAGAGTGATTGGCATTGGAATGGGCTGCCCAGGGAGGTGGTGGAGTCTCTGTGGCTGGAGGTGTTGAAGCCAAGCCTGGCTGGGGCACTTAGTGCCATGGTCTGGTTGCTTGGCCAGGGATGGGTGCTAGGTTGGACTGGCTGAGCTTGGAGCTCTCTTCCAACCTGGTTGACTTTATTCTATCCAGCAGTCTGGGTTGTTCCCACAGCATTTCCTCAACAGCTGCGGTGCTTGGAGCAGCTCCTCCGGGATGTGTGGTCGGATTGGGAACTCAGTGGGGGGCAGCTAAAGCAGGCAGGAGAACACTGCTCTGTGGAGTCTGTTCCTGAGTTGATCTGCATTGCAAAAGGACACAAGCTCTCCCACCAAGACAGTGATGTGGCACACAGTGGATTTCTCCTTGATACCAATCCACTGCCTGCATCTGAGCATCCTTGCAGGGTTCAAACCACACAGAGATGCAACTTCACATGAGCAGACTACTGAGAGGCTCACTCAGGACTGCTGCTGTGATGAGGCTGGTGTGAGAAAGTGCAGCATCTGCACTGGACCACAGCATCCCCACAAACACAAACTTCTCTGGCAAGACTGACCAGATCTTTCCTGATCCTCTGCATGTGAAAATGTGGGAGATAACAAACCACACAGCACACTTTGGGGTGAGAAGTGATGGTTTTTACTGCAAGCATCAAACTGCATTTCCATCAAAGAGGAAACTAATGCAGACATCACTCTGTCCCTCCTCAGCACCAAAAGTCTCTGCTCTACTTCCTCTTCCTGTGTGTCAGGCAGCAGTGCATCCTCCTGCAGTCTTCAGTGTGCTCCTCCTCCTCCTCCTCTCCTTTGCCACATGTCCTGGAGCAATGCCCACTGCAGCTCTTTTTTGACTGCTTGGTGTCTGTAGAATAGAAGGAAGAGAGCTATGTCTGCAGTGACTAATTCATCAGGGTCAGCAGCACAGAAATCCCTCCACTGCACAGTCAGTGTTCTCCTTGCAGTGCCCACAGCCACACTGCTACCTGGGAATGGACCATGGGCACTTGTCTCAGCAGTGGTTTGAGTATGTACTACTTGGCCAAGGGCAAGAGTGAGCCAAAGACACTGCTGCCAATTACATGGGCTGGAAGACTTGGTTCAAATGTCAAGCTGAGACCTCAGTGCTGCCACTGATGAATTTACCTCTGCAGTCACACCCTGGGTGCTCAGCTCCAGGTGAACTGAATTGCTATGGTCCTATCTGCTCATGCCCAGCTACCATGATGAATTTAAGAGGTCACTCTCTTAAGATGATGCCCAGTTCAAATGGAGATGAGGATGCCCAGTTCAAATGGAGATGAGGATGCCCAGTTCAAATGGAGAACCCCAAATGCTGGATGTCTACATGTAGGATGATGTGATTCCAGTGCAGAAGTCTCACCAGCTGAACCCAGCCAAAACCTTAGAATCATAGAATCAGTCAGGGTTGGAATGGACCACAAGGAGCAGCCAGTTCCAAGCCCCCTGCCATGCCCAGGGACACCCTACCCTAGAGCAGGCTGCACACAGCCTCACACAGCCTGGCCTCAAACACCTCCAGCCATGGGGCCTCAACCACCTCCCTGGGCAACCCATTCCAGCCTCTCACCACTCTCCTGCTCAACAACTTCCTCCTCACCTCCACTCTGACTCTCCCCAACTCCAGCTTTGCTCCATTCCCCCCAGTCACTCCCTGACAGCCTCAAAAGTCCCTCCCCAGCTTTTTTGTAGCCCCCTTCAGATCCTCGCAGGCCACAAGAAGGTCCCCTGGGAGCCTCCTCTGCTCCAGCCTGCACAGCCCCAACTCTTTCAGTCTGTGCTCACAGCAGAGCTGCTGCAGCCCTCTGAGCATCCTCCTGGCCCTGCTCTGGACACACTCCAGCATCTCCACATCCCTCTTGTGTTGGGTGCTCCAGACCTGGCTGCAGCACTCCAGGTGGATACCCACACCTACTTGCCTGGAAAAGTCTTTTTTCCACCTTAGTTCCTTCGTGATTCTCTCTTATGTCTCATCCTGCTCCCTATCATTTGCCATCTCACCTGGGGTGGCCATCAAGGCCATGAGAAAAACAGCAAACACAACATAGATGAACTTCATGGCTGGAGCACAGCAGGTGTGGGGTGAAGCCTTGCAGAGAGGTCTTGAGTTTGCTGAGTGGAAGGATGGAGATCCTGGTATTTATAGGCAGAGAGGACAGTGCTAAGGAGGAGCATGACTTGCCTGCTGTGCAGGGACACATTGTTTGCTGCTGAGTGGGGATGTTATGTCACTCCAACCCAGTGGCCACCTGACTCTCTGGCCACTGTGTGCCCATTTGGCACAGGCTCTTTGAAGAGATCTCATGTGGCCTCTACAGGTGACTCTCCCTTGGGAGCTGGGCTCCCACTCAGTCTGACTGCCAAAGCTTTTGAGCAGCTTGGGCTACCAGTCCCTGCTCAGGAGGACTTGCTGGTGGCTTGCAGGGGTGGCTGTGGTAGGCAGTGTAACAGCAACCAGTCTGCAATCTCTTCTTCCTCCCTTCCAAAACAAAGACCTGAGAGCATCCAGCAGAGGGCTGTGAGGATGATGAGGGGGCTGGAGCACTGCCTGGTGAGGAGAGGCTGAGGGACCTGGGACTGCTTAGTCTGGAGAGGAGAAGACTGAGAGGGGATTGAATCAATGTTTTTCAATATCTGAGGGCTGGGGGTCAGGAGTGGGGACAGGCTCTGCTCACTGCTCCCTGGGATAGGACAAGCAGCAGTGGATGGAAGCTGCAGCACAGGAGGTTCCAGCTCAGCACAAGGGGGAACTTCTTGGCTGTAAGGGTCCCAGAGCCCTGGCACAGGCTGCCCAGAGAGGTTATGCAGTCTCCTTCTGTGGAGCCTTTCCAGGCCTGTTTGGATGTGTTCCTCTGTGATCTGTGTTAGATTGTGGGTCCTGCTCTGGCAGGGGGTTGGACTGGATGACAACCTTGGGTCCCTTCCAACCCCTGACATCCTGTGAGCCTGTGATCCTATGACTGGTCTTATGCAGACCAAAGCCTTCCCATCTGCATGCCAGGACCTAGACCCTCTACTAGAATGTGAAGTGCTGTGGCACTGGATGTGCAAGTTGTTATGAATTTGGAATAAGCTTCCCTGCAAAAACATTCTGACTGCCTGAAGGTGAGGACAGCAGGCTGAAGTCATCTGGGCCTCAGTGCAGTTGCCTGAATGCAGACAGCACCATTTGAGACCTCCTGAAATCTTCCAATTTTCTCTTACTCTCCTAGATCAGAAAATAGAATCACAGAATCAAGCAGGTTGGAAGAGACCTCCAAGCTCAGCCACTCTGGCATCTTGGGTACATATCTGAGATGTCCCAGCTGCTCTCCAGCTGTGTGTCTAGAGGGTGATGGCCACCCATGGTTCTATAGCTGCCAGCCATGTATAGAATCATAGAATCAAGCAGGTTGGGAGAGAGCTCCAAGCTCAGCCAGCCCAACCTAGCACCCAGCCCTGTCCAGTCAACCAGACCATGGCACTAAGTGCCCCAACCAGGCTTGGCTTCAACACCTCCAGGCACAGAGACTCCACCACCTCCCTGGGCGGCTCACTCCAAAGTGCTAAGTGAGCATCCTGTTTGTAGTCACTGTCCTGGAAATCTCCTCTTGCATGAGCTCAGACCCCCAGGAGCTCCCCAATATGCACCAACTGAACAACACCTGCAGGAGAAAGCAGAGTGAGGCTGTGCATGCTGCCGTGGCACCACCTGCCTGACTGCTCAGCTTGCATGGACTGAAAGACCACCACTGTAGGTCACCACACCTGGAACTGAGCTCCTGTCCCCTAGCACATGTAGGAGGTGAAGGCTTCCTGTTATGCCAGGTGCATCCAGGTCTGGAGCTCGTATTACAAGAGGGCTGTGGAGATGTTGGAGAGTGTCCAGAGAAGGGCCAGGAGGATGCTCAGAGGCTGCAGCAGCTCTGCTGTGAGCACAGACTGAAAGAGTTGGGGCTGTGCAGGCTGGAGCAGAGGAGGCTCCCAGGTGACCTTCTGGTGGCCTTCCAGGATCTGAAGTGGGCTACAAAAAAGCTGGGGAGGGACTTTTGAGGCTGTGAGGGAGTAACAGGACTGGGGGGAATGGAGCAAAGCTGGAGGTGGGGAGATCCAGAGCCTGTCCTAATGCTCTGTGTGGAGCCATGGGGACACAAAAACCCACACCAGACACACACACACACAGAGTTACTTCTACTTTTTTTCCCCCTCTTTTTTAATTATTGCAAGGAGGGGATGACAATTGGGTTAGAGAGTTGAGAAGCTGCTCCCAGAGCCACCACGATGGCTCTTCTTCCCCAGGTGCTTCCTCTTTGGCTCCTATTTCCCCTTCCAGATGGGTGGGATGCAGCAGTAGTACTTGCAGTCAGAGGAAGTGGACCACACATCCACCTTGGAGCATTTGGTGGAGCAGTACCCAACGCTGTGGCAGTACTTTACGTGCCCATATCCTGCAAGGAGACAGAGAGAGAGGGGTCAGGAGAGGATAGGTGCCTCTGTGGCCCTCTGCAATGCCCTTTTGTTACCTCCAACTGTGAGTGCAACTGTGGTCAGAATCATAGATTCAGTCAGGGTTGGAAGGGACCACAAGAATCATCTAGTTCCAAACCCCCAGCCCCTCCCCAGCCTTGCTGCCCTTCTCTCAACACCTTCCAGCACCTCAACATCTCTCTTGAATGGAGGAGCCCAGAACTGGACACAGCACTCAAGCTGTGGCCTGAGCAGTGCTGAGCACAGGGGCACAAGAACCTCCCTTGTGCTGCTGCCCACACTGCTCCTGAGCCAGCCCAGGATGCCATTGGCTCTGCTGACCACCTGGGCACTGCTGCCTCCTCTTCAGCTCCTCTCTCCCAGCACCCCCAGCTCCCTCTCTGCCTGGCTGCTCTCAGCCACTCTGGCCCCAGCCTGCAGTGCTGCTTGGGGTTGTTGTGGCCAAAGTGCAGAACCCTGCACTTGGCCTTGTTCAGTCTCATCCCCTTGGCCTCTGCCCACCCATGCAGCCTGGCCAGGTCCCTCTGCAGGGCTCTGCTACGCTCCAACAGCTCCACACCTGCTCCTAGCTTGGTGTCATCTGCAAACTCACTGCTGCTGGACTCAATGCCCACAGGTCTGTCTGGGGTTGGTCCTTATTTCACTGTCCCTGGAAAGAAGTCCTGGCCAGCTTTTAGCAGCCTCCTCCATATTAGTGATTGCATTTTAAAGAGGTAAGGTTAGTTTAAAAGAATCTCAGCTGGTGTCAGCTCCTCTCACCCTATTCTCCATCTTACCTGGGGTGGCCAGGGAGACCAGTAGGAAGACAGCAAAGACAAGGTAGAGGAACCTCATGGCTGGAGTTGAGCTGGGATCTCTGCAAGGCTGGAGAGAGGAGTCTCAGAGAGAGCTGGAAGGGAGGATGTGGCATACAGGGAGGCTGAAGCTGCTGGTTTTTATAGAGCACTTCCCTGCTGAGTGGAGGATGGTGAGGAGAGAGTGGGAATGAGTCCAAATCTCTTTATCCCTGGACTTGCAGTGATGGCACAAGAACCAGAGTTCCCCATGTGCACCCAAGTGGGCTGGCAGCCACCTCCTCACCCCAGCAGCAAGTAGGATTTCAACACACTGGCTTTGATGAGAGCACAGATGAAAAGTGGTTATCAGCAGCAGAGCCAGCTGATGGGTCACAGGGACCTGATGGGGATCTGCAGGCACAATGGGGAGTGGGGAACAAGATCCCTATCACAGCCTTCCAGGCCTTTCTTTCCCAACCTCTGGCACTTGGGCTCAGGCTGAGTTGTGGCCAGGGCACACAGATAACTCTGCCTCCATTGTCCAGATTCATCCCCATGAGGGATGCACTGTTGGCTGGGAAGAGACCTCTGTTCCCAGCTCCATCTCTGAGGAGGACCACATCTACAACATTCCTCTGATCAATGGAGCAAAGCTCCTGGCCACTGTAGCATCTTTTGTTGTGCCCTTTCACTCCACTCAGCCATGGGCAGGAGCACTGGGGCTGGGAGCTCCTGCTAAGCCAGCTGCACTTTGATCATCACCTGCTCCTCACAACCCCCTCCTGGGCTTTCAAACCTGAGCAGAGCCCTGCAAAGGAACTTTTCCAACCACAGATCACTGGGCTCTTTAATGGATTTATAAACAGACAGGGGGGGACAGGGGATGGGGAGTGAAAAAAAAAAGGCAACTGGTGAAGGGACAGAAGCTGATGATGATCCAAAATTAGGGAATATCCTCAACCCTGCACCTGCAAAAGGCAGCAGATGGATCATAGAATCACAGAATCATAGAATCATAGAATCATAGAACCAAGCAGGCTGGAAGAGAGCTCCAAGCTCAGCCAGGCCAATCTATCCCCCAGCCCTCAACAAGCAACCAGACCATGGCACTAAGTGCCCCAGCCAGGCTTGGCTGCAACACCTCCAGGCACAGAGACTCCACCACCTCCCTGGGCAGCCCATTCCAATGCCAATCACTCTCTCTGACAACAACTTCCTAACAACATCCAGCCTAGACCTGCCCTGGCACAGCTTGACACTGACCCCTTGTTCTGTTGCTGGGTGCCAGGGAGAAAAGCCCAACCCCACCTGGCTACAGCCTCCCTGCAGGCAGCTGCAGGCAGCAATGAGCTCTGCCCTGAGCCTCCTCTGCTGCAGGCTGCACACCCCCAGCTCCCTCAGCCTCTCCTCACAGGGCTCTGCTCCAGGCCCCTCCCCAGCCTTGCTGCCCTTCTCTGGACACCTTCCAGCACCTCAACATCTCTCTTGAATGGAGGAGCCCAGAACTGGACACAGCACTCAAGGGGTGGCCTGAGCAGTGCTGAGCACAGGGGTGGGCAGAAGAACCTCCCTTGTCCTGCTGCCCACACTGCTCCTGAGCCAGCCCAGGATGCCATTGGCTCTGCTGCCCACCTGGGCACACTGCTGCCTCCTCTGCAGCCTACTTGCAAGTCTCAGCATGAGGGCAGCAAAATGTCTGCTGCTGTCTCAGTGGCAGTTAGACTAAAGATGAGAACTTGGAAAACATTTCTAAACTCTGTACAAATGATGTGTCTGAATTCCTTACAGCCAGTTAGGGAGGAGGCTTAGGATACCATAAGAGGGTGCCTGGAAAACAGCAGATAAAACCCAGAAAAACATCCAACCCAACCCAACCCAAAACAAACAAACAAACAAAAACCCCAACCTGACATTGCCATTAAAAAAAGAAAAAGCTTAAGGAAAGCTCAGCACAAGGAGAACTTCTTGCCTGGAAGGGTCCCAGAGCCCTGGCACAGGCTGCCCAGAGAGGCTGTGGAGTCTCCTCCACTGGAGCCTTTCAAGGCCTGTCTGGATGTGTTCCTGTGTGACCTGAGCTAAATTGTGTGGTCCTGCTCTGGCAGGGGGGTTGGACTGGATGATCTCTTAGTGTCACTTCCAACCCTTGACATCTGTGAGCCTGTGAGAGGGGATTTTATCAATGCTGATCAATAGCTGGGGGTGTGCAGCCTGCAGAAGAGGAGGCTCAGGGCAGAGCTCATTGCTGTCTGCAGCTGCCTGCAGGGAGGCTGTAGCCAGGTGGGGTTGGGCTCTGCTGCCAGGCAAGCAGCAACAGAACAAGGGGACAGAGTGTCAAGCTGTGCCAGGGGAGGTCTAGGCTGGCTGTGAGGAGGAAGTTGTTGTCAGAGAGAGTGATTGGCATTGGAATGGGCTGCCCAGGGAGGTGGTGGAGTCTGTGTGCCTGGAGGTGTTGAAGCCAAGCCTGGCTGGGGCACTCAGTGCCATGGTCTGGTTGGTTGGGCAGGGCTGGGTGCCAGGCTGGGCTGGCTGAGCTTGGAGCTCTCTTCCAGCCTGCTTGATTCTCTGATTCTCTGATCTAAAGGGTGGGGTCCAAGAGCATGGGGCCAGCCTATTTCCTGTGGTGCCCAGTGACAGGACAGGGGCAGAGCTGGAGCAGAGGAAACTCCACCTCAGCACAGGGCAATACATTTCTTTTCCCCTGTGAGGATGATGGAGCCCTGGCACAGGCTGCCCAGAGAGGTTGTGGAGTCTCCTTCTCTGGAGAGATTCAAAACCTGTCTGGATGTGATCCTGTGCAACCTGCTTTGGGTCACCCTGCTGTGGCAGGGGGGGCTTGGGCTTGGTGATCTCCAGAGGCCACTTCCAATCCCCATCATTCTGTGACTCTTTGACCTGGCCCCCAGGAACAAACCACAGCTTTCCCAGGTGTTGCTTTTCATGGATCAAGGACTTTTGTCTTTGCCATGTCTTCTTTTTCCTGGTCATCACTATCCCACTCACTTCAGTCTTCCCCCAAAGGTCATATCATGATTCCCTGTCATTTTCAGAGCCCTTAAGCCCTTTGAGTGCTTCCTTGGAGCACAAAGCTGGATGAAGGCACTTGAAAGGGCTGCAGGGTGCAGTGTGTACGTCCTGTGCTTTAGGAGCTCAGCTTTTGTTTGCCCATGGAGGACAATTGGTGCTGGTTTCCCAACGCCATAACATTGCTCACTTGTGCCTGCAACCCCAAGTTTCCCTGCAGAGCTGGCAGGCAGGCAGAAACTCCTTGTTCTGTATTCTCTAGGTAGCCATTCCTGCCTGTAGAGCAGAGAGCAGCCTTCCCCTGCCACTGAATTAAGGTTTTCTTTGTTATCTCTTTAAGCAAGAGCAGATCCACTGGAATGTTAATCCTGTCATCTGATGCTTTGCAGCCCCTTTCAACTTCAGCCTGCAGGGAGGCTGTAGCCAGGTGGGGTTGGGCTCTGCTGCCAGGCAAGCAGCAGCAGAACAAGGGGACAGAGTGTCAAGTTGTGGCAGGGGAGGTCTAGGCTGGATGTGAGGAGGAAGCTCCTGGCAGAGAGAGTGATTGGCATTGGAATGGGCTGCCCAGGGAGGTGGTGGAGTCTCTGTGCCTGGAGGTGTTGCAGCCAAGCCTGGCTGGGGCACTTAGTGCCATGGTCTGGTTGCTTGGCCAGGGCTGGGTGCTAGGTTGGGCTGGCTGAGCTTGGAGCTCTCTTCCAACCTGCTTGATCCTATGGTTCTGTGATTCTCATTTGTGAGCAGAGGGCTGGAACACCTCTGCTAGGAAGACAGCCTGAGACAGTTGAGGTTGTTCAGCCTGGAGAAGAGAAGGCTTCAGGGAGACCTTATCATGGCTTTCAGTACTTAAAAGGGGGTTATAAAGAACCCAGCAGGGCACGTTGGTGCCAGTGGAGAGCTGGCAGCCCTCTGGCCAGCAGGGCACTTTGGTGCCAGTGGAGAGCTGGCAGCCCCTGGGCAGCAGGGCAGGTTGGTGCCAGTGGAGAGCTGGCAGCCCCTGGGCAGCAGGGCAGGTTGGTGCCAGTGGAGAGCTGGCAGCCCCCTGGCCAGCAGGGCACGTTGGTGCCAGTGGAGAGCTGGCAGCCCCCTGGCCTGCAGGGCACGTTGGTGCCAGTGGAGAGCTGGCAGCCCCCTGGCCAGCAGGGCAGGTTGGTGCCAGTGGAGAGCTGGCAGCCCCCTGGCCTGCAGGGCACGTTGGTGCCAGTGGAGAGCTGGCAGCCCCCTGGCCAGCAGGGCACGTTGGTGCCAGTGGAGAGCTGGCAGCCCTCTGGCCAGCAGGGCACTTTGGTGCCAGTGGAGAGCTGGCAGCCCCTGGCCAGCAGGGCACTTTGGTGCCAGTGGAGAGCTGGCAGCCCCCTGGCCTGCAGGGCACTTTGGTGCCAGTGGAGAGCTGGCAGCCCCTGGGCATCAGGGCACGTTGGTGCCAGTGGAGAGCTGGCAGCCCCTGGGCAGCAGGGCAGGTTGGTGCCAGTGGAGAGCTGGCAGCCCTCTGGGCAGCAGGGCACGTTGGTGCCAGTGGAGAGCTGGCAGCCCCTGGCCAGCAGGGCACGTTGGTGCCAGTGGAGAGCTGGCAGCCCCTGGCCAGCAGGGCAGGTTGGTGCCAGTGGAGAGCTGGCAGCCCCCTGGCCAGCAGGGCACGTTGGTGCCAGTGGAGAGCTGGCAGCCCCCTGAGCAGCAGGGCAGGTTGGTGCCAGTGGAGAGCTGGCAGCCCCTGGCCAGCAGGGCACTTTGGTGCCAGTGGAGAGCTGGCAGCCCCCTGGCCAGCAGGGCACGTTGGTGCCAGTGGAGAGCTGGCAGCCCTCTGGCCAGCAGGGCACGTTGGTGCCAGTGGAGAGCTGGCAGCCCTCTGGCCAGCAGGGCAGGTTGGTGCCAGTGGAGCTCTGGCAGCCCCTGGGCAGCAGGGCAGGTTGGTGCCAGTGGAGAGCTGGCAGCCCCTGGGCAGCAGGGCAGGTTGGTGCCAGTGGAGAGCTGGCAGCCCCTGGGCAGCAGGGCAGGTTGGTGCCAGTGGAGAGCTGGCAGCCCTCTGGCCAGCAGGGCACGTTGGTGCCAGTGGAGAGCTGGCAGCCCCTGGGCAGCAGGGCACGTTGGTGCCAGTGGAGAGCTGGCAGCCCTCTGGCCAGCAGGGCAGGTTGGTGCCAGTGGAGAGCTGGCAGCTCCTGGCCAGCAGGGCACTTTGGTGCCAGTGGAGAGCTGGCAGCCCCTGGGCAGCAGGGCAGGTTGGTGCCAGTGGAGAGCTGGCAGCCCCTGGCCAGCAGGGCAGGTTGGTGCCAGTGGAGAGCTGGCAGCCCCTGGCCAGCAGGGCAGGTTGGTGCCAGTGGAGAGCTGGCAGCCGGCTCTCGGGGAGGAGATATTGCTGTTGTCTGCCCGGGTGGGTGGATGCAGCTGGTGAGGGGTGAGGAGAAGCCCCCTGGCACAGGGCCGTGGCTGCTCTTTGTGAGCAGGAGCAGCGGGTCAGGGTGACACTGCCCACAGCAGCAGGCACACAGCACCTGCCGGGAGGGGGATTTGCTCAGGCTGCTCCTCTGCTGCCCTCCCTGTGCCTGCAGTCCCTCTATAAAACCCAGAGCCTCCCAGGCGCCTCCTGCAGCCACCTGCGACCCTCCCTGCTCCCAGCCTGCTGAGATCTCGCCTGGCCTCCAGGCATGAGGCTGCTCTGCTGGGTGTTTGCTACGCTCCTGCTTTTCTCCTTGGCCAGCCCAGGTAAGGCAACCCTGCATGAGGGCAGAGAAAGTGAGGCTAAACCCAGGGCTGGGGCTGCGTTTGCCTGCTCCCTCTCCAGCCTTTACACCTCGGGGTGGAGTGAGCTGCTTTGCCTCCCCCAGCTATGGCAGTGCAGATCAGCTGCTTGAAGCTGGCTTTGATGATTCACCCAATTCAGCTTCAGCTTTGGGGGGAGCTGAGTTCCACACTGCATGTGCCTGTCTGTTGTGAAAGGCATCTTGCCAGCAAGCTGCAGCCCTGATGTTGGTGGAGAGATGGCACCTAAGTGTCCACAGAATGCAGCAGGCTGGAAGAGAGCTCCAAGCTCAGCCAGTCCAACCTAGCACCCAGCCCTGCCCAACCAACCAGACCATGGCACTGAGTGCCCCAGCCAGGCTTGGCTTCAACACCTTCAGGGATGGCTATTCCACCACCTCCCTGGGCAGCCCATTCCAATGCCAATCACTCTCTCTGCCAGGAACTTCCTCCTAACATCCAGCCTAGACCTGCCCTGCCACAACTTGACACTGTCCCCTTCTTCTGTTGCTGCTTGCCTGGCAGCAGAGCCCAACCCCACCTGGCTACAGCCTCCCTGCAGGCAGCTGCAGGCAGCAATGAGCTCTGCCCTGAGCCTCCTCTGCTGCAGGCTGCACACCCCCAGCTCCCTCAGCCTCTCCTCACAGGACTGTGCTCCAGGCCCCTCCCCAGCTTGGTCCAGCAGTCCCCCAGCTCAGTGGCAACAGAAGGCAAGGGTCCCACCACAGCATCATTGAGTCATTCAGGTTGGGTAAGACCTGTCAGATCATTGAGTCCAAACATCAACCCAGCACTGCCAAGACCATCACCAAACCAGGTCACTGAGCACCACATCTGCATACTGAGGACAGACCGAAAGAGTTGGGGCTGTGCAGGCTGGAGCAGAGGAGGCTCCCAGGTGACCTTCTTGTGGCCTTCCAGGATCTGAAGGGGGCTACAAAAAAGCTGCTGGGGAGGGACTTTTGAGGCTGTCAGGGAGGCAGGACTGGGGGGAATGGAGCAAAGCTGGAGGTGGGGAGAGTGAGAGTGGAGGTGAGGAGGAAGTTGTTGAGCAGGAGAGTGGTGAGAGGCTGGAATGGGTTGCCCAGGGAGGTGGTTGAGGCCCCATGGCTGGAGGTGTTTGAGGCCAGGCTGGCTGAGGCTGTGTGCAGCCTGCTCTAGGGTAGGGTGTCCCTGGGCATGGCAGGGGGCTTGGAACTGGCTGCTCCTTGTGGTCCCTTCCAACCCTGACCGATCCTATGATTGTATGAGAGGCCTGGAGCAGAGCCCTGTGAGAAGAGGCTGAGGGAGCTGGGGGGGTGCAGCCTGCAGCAGAGGAGGCTCAAGGCAGAGCTCATTGCTGTCTGCAGCTGCCTGCAGGGAGGCTGTAGCCAGGTGGGGTTGGGCTCTGCTGCCAGGCAAGCAGCAAGAGAACAAGGGGACAGAGCCTCAAGTTGTGCCAGGGGAGGTCTAGGCTGGATGTTGTTAGGAAGTTGTTGTCAGAGAGAGTGATTGGCATTGGAATGGGCTGCCCAGGGAGGTGGTGGAGTCTGTGTGCCTGGAGGTGTTGAAGCCAAGCCTGGCTGGGGCACTTAGTGCCATGGTCTGGTTGACTGGCCAGGGCTGGGTGCTAGGTTGGACTGACTGAGCTTGGAGCTCTCTTCCAACCTGCTTGATTCTATGGTTCTATGCTTCTATATCATTTAAATCCTGTGTGAGTCTAACACAGAGGTCCTGTGCATCAGTGCCACCCTGGAGTCAATGAGTAGGTAACTTTAGGAGCTCTGCCCTCCTACAACCTCTGTCATTTGGTTTTCTAACCCATCTCTCTGTCCCTCTCATCACAGGGTGTGGGCAGTATAAGGGTGCTTGTGATGGGTACTGTGCCCACTTGTGTGCCAAAAGAGACGAGTGGACCTTCAGCCACACCTGCGGGAAGATGTACTGCTGCATCCCCCCACCCAAAAAGGGAAGATGACTGTGACAGGGCCCAGCTGTGGAGGAAGAGCAGCACTCATGGAGGGGCTCCCAGCCCTGTGCTCATTTTGTGATGCAGACCTTCAGTGTTGTGAAGTAAATAGAGGCAGATCTGACTTCTGTGTGCTGTGTGATTCATTCACATGCTGGGGTGGGGAGCACCAGGAGAGGTTCTACAGCAGAACTCCACCTGGAGTCCTGGGTGCAGTTCTGGAGCCTCCAGCACAAGAAGGACATGGAAGTGTTGGAGCCAGTCCAGAAGAGGCCACCAAGATGCTGAGAGGGCTGCAGCAGCTCTGCTCTGAGCACAGGCTGAGAGAGTTAGGGCTCTGCAGCCTGGAGAGGAGAAGGCTTCCAGGAGACCTTGGAGTGGCCTTCCAGGATCTGAAGGGGGCTACAGGAGGGCTGGGGAGGGACTACTGGCAAGGTCTGGTAATGTAAGGAGGAGGAGGAATGGGTTTGAAGTGGCAGAGGGGAGATTGAAACTGGATGTTAGGCAGAAATTGCTTGCAGTGAGGGTGGTGAGACCCTGGCACAGGTTGCCCAGGGAGGCTGTGGAGCACAGAAGCACCCAACGTGATCAGAGATCATTGAAGTACCTCAGCATCTCTCTTGAATTGAGGAGCCCAGAACTGGACACAGCACTCCTTGTTTGCTGTCTTCTGCCTCCTTTATATTTGAGTCCTTTGATGAGTTCCCACAAAGGAGAGGTCAGCATCAAGACCTCCCTCCTGTCTTGCAAGGTGAGCAGCACAGCTGCAGGGATTTAATTCAGCTTCTATGGAGTGGCCTTAGCTTGTATTGACTTCACTGCTCTGACCATCTCCTGCCCTGCAAGCTCTTCATCAGCCTTCCTCTTCCTCATGTCTAAATAAAAAAAACCAAGCTTATTTTAAGAGCTTTCTCTGCCTTTTGCAAGTTCTTCCTGCAATTTTCTGCTGAGCTACCTTATTGTGCCAGGGGAGGTCTAGGCTGGATGTTAGGAGGAAGTTCCTGGCAGAGAGAGTGATTGGCATTGGAATGGGCTGCCCGGGGAGGTGGTGGAGTCTCTGTGCCTGGAGGTGTTGAAGCCAAGCCTGGCTGGGGCACTTAGTGCCATGGTCTGGTTGCTTGGCCAGGGCTGGGTGCTAGGTTGGACTGGCTGAGCTTGGAGCTCTCTTCCAACCTGGTTGACTCTGTGATTCTGTGATTGTGCTTTACACTTTGCCAGGCACAGCTTATTATCTTTTCTATTTTCCTTGCTTGGATACAGTTTCAGCTCCTTCCCTCTAACAGCCCCACTCACCCCACTGCTCTGCTCTGACCTTTCTTCTTTTACTCTGTCTTGGGGCTGTTTTGTAGTAGGTCTCACACATTTTTCCCCTGAGCCTCCACTGCAGTGGCCTCAAATAGCTCCCATGCTGCTTGCAAAGATTCTATTTGCAAGGATTTAACTCTTTCAGTTGTCCCTTCTGTCTTCTTTTCACCAATCACCTTCTTTTTCTGTGACACCTTTATTGAAATTAAGCATGGAAGCTGTGGCCTCTTCATGCCTTCTTGCTTCTGTAAGTGCCACAATGATGACACCAAGCTAGGAGCAGGTGTTGATCTGCTGGAGGGTAGCAGAGCCCTGCAGAGGGACCTGGCCAGGCTGCATGGGTGGGCAGAGGCCAATGGGATGAGACTGAACAAGGCCAAGGGCAGGGTTCTGCACTTTGGCCACAACAACCCCAAGCAGCACTACAGGCTGGGGCCAGAGTGGCTGAGAGCAGCCAGGCAGAGAGGGAGCTGGGGGTGCTGGCAGAGAGGAGCTGCAGAGGAGGCAGCAGTGCCCAGGTGGGCAGCAGAGCCAATGGCATCCTGGGCTGGCTCAGGAGCAGTGTGGGCAGTAGAATCCTAGATTCATAGAATGATCCAGGTTGGAAGAGAGCTCCAAGCTCAGCCAGCCCAACCTAGCACCCAGCCCTGCCCAATCAACCAGACCATGGCACTAAGTGCCCCAGCCAGGCTCTGCTTGAACATCTCCAGGCACAGAGACTCCACCACCTCCCTGGGCAGCCCATTCCAATGCCAATCACTGTCATATATAGTAGTTATATATAACTCTGGGAGATGCAGAAGGGAGGGTAAAATCCTGCCCCCATGGATGATGATGTCCCACAGATCCTTCTTGAGAAGGTCTCTAGGAGATGCTGAAGAGAGGGTAAAATCCTGCCCCCATGGATGATGATGTCCCACAGATCCTTCTTGAGAAGGTCTCTAGGAGATGCTGAAGAGAGGGTAAAATCCTGCCCCCATGGATGATGATGTCCCACACATCCTTCTTGAGAAGGTCTCTAGGAGATGCTGAAGAGAGGGTAAAATCCTGCCCCCATGGATGATGATGTCCCACAGATCCTTCTTGAGAAGGTCTCTAGGAGATGCTGAAGAGAAGGTAAAATCCTGCCCCCATGGATGATCATGTCCCACACATCCTGCTCAAGAAGGTCCCTGGGAGGTGCTGAAGGGAGGGTAAAATCCTGTCCCCATGCATGACTTCTTACCCAGTCATGCTAACAACACTCTTGCCAGCATCTCAGCTGCACAGCAATTTCTTCAGCCCCAGGACTGAATCAGGCTCCCTCCCACACATAAGATCCATGAGGATGAGTGGGGAAAGGGACACCCAGGAGAGTGTTATTCCAGCCAGACCTGTTCCACCCACCACTCACTGTGGGAAAGGGAGAGGAAAACTCCCTATGCTAAGTGCCTTAGCTGTGAATTCTGTGCAGCAAGGACAGTGAGACCTACTGCTGAGGAACTCCTTGGGCTGGGCTTGGAGAAGCTGGGATTCTGTTTGCCCAAGCTGCCCAAGGGCTTTCTGTAGGATCATGGAACACAAATCAGCACACCACACACACCACAGTTACAGCCCCTTTTTTGTTTGACTCCTTTTAATTATTGAGAAGAGAGAACAAGGAAAGGGTTAGACAGTTGAGAAGCTGCTCCTGAAGCCATCCTGGTGCCTCTTCTTCCCCAGAACGTTGGTTTCCAGCTCTTATTTCCCTTTCCAGGTGTATGGGATGCAGCAGTACTGCTTGCAGTCAGAGGACAAGGACCACACCTCTGCCTTGCCACACTTGCTGGAGCAGTACCCAGACTTGTGGCAGTACTTCACCATCTGCCCATAGCCTGCAAGGGAGAGACACAGAGAGAGTGGCTGGGTCAAGATTATAGTCTCTGTACCTTGTGGTCACACCCAGGTGATGTGTGGCACTGGTCTGAAGGATGAACTCCTTCTTAGAATCAGAATCAAGCAGGTTGGAAGAGAGCTCCAAGCTCAGCCAGTCCAACCTTAGCACCCAGCCCTGGCCAAGCAACCAGACCATGGCACTAAGTGCCCCAGCCAGGCTTGGCTTCAACACCTCCAGCCACACAGACTCCACCACCTCCCTGGGCAGCCCATTCCAATGCCAATCACTCTCTCTGACAGCAACTTCCTAACAACATCCAAATGAGACCTCCTCTGGCACAGCTTGAGGCTGTGTCCCCTTCTTCTGGTGCTGCTTGCCTGGCAGCAGAGCCCAACCCCACCTGGCTACAGCCTCCCTGCAGGCAGCTGCAGGCAGCAATGAGCTCTGCCCTGAGCCTCCTCTGCTGCAGGCTGCACACCCCCAGCTCCCTCAGCCTCTCCTCACAGGGCTCTGCTCCAGGCCCCTCCCCAGCCTTGCTGCCCTTCTCCAAACACCTTCCAGCACCTCAACATCTCTCTTGAATTCAGGAGCCCAGAACTGGACACAGCACTCAAGGGGTGGCCTGAGCAGTGCTGAGCACAGGGGTGGGCACAAGAACCCTCCCTTGTCCTGCTGCCCACACTGCTCCTGAGCCAGCCCAGGATGCCATTGGCTCTGCTGCCCACCTGGGCACTGCTGCCTCCTCTGCAGCTCCTCTCTCCCAGCACCCCCAGCTCCCTCTCTGCCTGGCTGATCTCAGCCACTCTGGCTCCAGCCTGGAGTGCTGCTTGGGGTTGTTGTGGCCAAAGTGTAGAACCCTGCACTTGGCCTTGTTCAGTCTCATCCCATTTGCCTCTGCCCACCCATCCAGCCTGGCCAGGTCCCTCTGCAGGGCTCTCCTACTCTCCAACAGCTCCACAGCTGCTCCTAGCTTGGTGTCATCTGCAAACTCACTGATGCTGGACTCAATCCTCTGCTCCAGATCATCAATAAAGACATTGAACAGAACTGTCCCAGCACTGGTCCCTGGGGCACACCACTGGTGACAGCTGCCAACTGGATGTGGCACCATTCATCACCACTCTCTGTGCTCTGGATCCTTCTGGAGAGGTCCTGCTCCATTCTCCACACATCCACACTGCTGCCTAAGACACCTGGTTTGCTACAGAAGGTGGCATCATCTGACTAGGAACCATCACTACTGCCTGAGGAGGACATCCAGCACACCCTTGGCACTCCATGACTGGATTAGCTGCACCAGGCCCAGCTCACCCTGACCTGGAAGGAGTCAAATACATCTGAAACATTCAAAATGTGCACACTGCAGCATGCTTTGGTTTTGCTTTAAAGAACATGAAGATCAAGGCCCACTGAAGGCAATCTGGAGTGACCAAACCACCTGCACACTTGCAGAAGACCAGCACCCATCTCCACCCCCAAAGGACTTGACAGCTTCATATGGGCAGCAAGATCACAGCCTTCAAAGCCAGCAGAGACCACATTTGCCCAAGCTGCCTGTCAATCATGGTCCACTCTGCCCCTCATCACTCTGCTTCTCCCACCATTGCTCACCTCCCATCACCTCCCTCACCCTCTTACCTGGGACAGTGAAGGAGACCAGTAGGAAGATAGTGAGGACAAGGCAGAGGAACCTCATGGCTGGGGCTCAGTGAAGAGCTCAGCAAGGCTGGAGAGAGGAGGGCTGAAGAAGTCTTGGTGTGGATGCTGCTGAGTGGCAAGGCTGGGGATCCTGGTATTTATAGCACACCTCTGAGCAGAGAGCAGGGCTCTAAGGGAGGTCCTGTTGCTCACGGGACCTCTCACGGCTCACTGCACAGCTCTTGGCCCCTCCACCCTGCACCTGGGTGTGCTGGCAAACCCCTGCTCTCCCCACATCTGCTCTCAATACCCAATTCAAATGAAAACCACTGAGTGTGACAGGAACGAATGGTGAGCAGATAGAACGGATCTGCTGGGGCAGAGGAACCTGACAGGACAACAAGATCAATATCAAAGCCTTCAGGTCTTTCCCAACCACTGGCAGAGATGCAACTGTGTGCTGAGACATGGCAGGAGGTACTGATAACTCTTCCTCCATTGTCTAAACTTATCACTGTGTGGGGCTGGACAAGCTTCACTCTCTCTCTTTGCAGAGAGAGTGATTGGCATTGGAATGGGCTGACCAGAGAGGTGTTGGAGTCACCGTGGCTGGAGGAGTTCAAGAAGAGACTGGATGAGGCACTTAGTGCCTTGGTCTGGTTGATTGGATAGGGCTGGGTGCTAGGTTGGACTGGCTGAGCTTGGAGGTCTCTGCCAACCTGCTTGATTCTGTGATTCTAAGCTAAGAATGGCCCTGGTGTGAGCAGCTTTGGCTTGGGAAGGATCCAGAGCCCACCTGTCATGTCCTTGGGAACAATGACTGCACAATTCCTCTGGTGAGTTTACAAGAAACTATATTCATAGAATCACAGAATCAGCCAGGTTGGAAGAGACCTCCAAGCTCAGCCAGCCCAACCTAGCACCCAGCCCTGGCCAAGCAACCAGACCATGGCACTAAGTGCCCCAGCCAGGCTTGGCTGCAACACCTCCAGGCACAGAGACTCCACCACCTCCCTGGGCAGCCCATTCCAATGCCAATCACTCTCTCTGACAACAACTTCCTAACAACATCCAGCCTAGACCTTCCCTGCCACAACTTGACCCTCTGTCCCCTTCTTCTGGTGCTGCTTGCCTGGCAGCAGAGCCCAACCCCACCTGCACATTCAGTGTAGTGTCTTTTGTTATCCCCTCTCACCTCACTGAGAGGCAGGAGCA